>NW_011494687.1:1085570-1134471 GCF_000754665.1 Bison bison bison | reverse complement strand
CGTGGGGGTGGGTGTGTGTGGGTGTGTGTGTGGGGGGGGAGGGGGCGTGGCTACACCCGTCTGACTGGAGCAGGCTCCTCCCCTGCCGCCCGCCTCCTACTGTCCTGCCCACTGATTGGGGGCGGGAGGTAGGAAGTTCGCCCTCATCTGCTCTGGAAAAGGAACAAGAGAAAAAGAAAAAGGATACCTAGCTCTCGTCCCTTTAGGAAGCCAGTTCCATGCCCTGAGCTCTCTTCTTCACTTGTCTTTATTTGGGGGATGGCGGAGGCATTCCTAGGCAGAAGTTTGCTGGGTCCTTGCTTTCACCAGAAGGGACCCTCCCTCTACCCTGAGTGTGATCCCTATTTACCCAGAGACTTGAAGTTAGTAGGCTTTTAGGGGTCTTGATTTTTTATTCAAGGTGACCCTATAAATTTGTTATTGAGTCGTGGAGGAGAAAAGGATTTTGATTTCTGTCTGCTCCTTCCTGCTGACAACCTATTTTTTTCAGGAGGAGAGACATCCTCCTAACCCTCCTCAACCTGTCTCTGGCCTACACACTTTGAGCTTTGCTGAAGTTCACTTCCTTCTTAGCTTTTCTGAGCCATTTATTTGTTGTGGTGAATGAAGTCTGTCAAAACACAGGAAGAACTCACTTCTCTGTGGAGTAAGAAAATCCAATCTAGACTGATGGATTTGGTCCTGCCTTACTCTGGTCCCACCCAGTTTTCAGATCTTCTTCCTCCCCAGACTCCCAGAGGAAAAAAGTATTTGTTGACCCCCGCAACCTGCCAGAGTTTCATCATCCCCACTCTGAAACTGTTCCTCTTCCAGAGAATTCAGCCTGAGTTTTGCACAGTTAGGCAGTTGTTTGTAGAACTGCATTGCAATGAATTGAATAGGAATTATCTTGATGCCTGCAAAGTCTGTTGAGTTGCAAGGGAAAAAAAACCTGGTTTCTGGTCACATTTTATCCACTGTTTGACCTTGAATGAGTTGGTTACTCCCTTCAGGCCATAATTTCTTCATCTAACAAGAGAAGATTGAACTAGAAATTCTCTAAATTCTAACATCACATATGACATTGTTCTCCATTCTGGGCCTCTGCAATAGACATTTTAGGTGATAGCTAATCTCTAGTGCTCTACTAGATTTTTCCTTCCTTTTCTCAGAAGTTTTCACATATAGCGCTATCAGAAAAAGTACTGGAACTATATAAAAAGTGGTGATTTGGGGCACCTTATTTGCTGGTCAGTTTTCCTGTTACTCCCCTGTCCCTCTGACCAGATTTAGGCTAGACTCTGGCCTTCCCTTTCTCGTCTCAAGTTTCCTTTTCTTACCCACAGGAATCTTCCTGACCCTCAGGGTCCTGCTGATGTCGCCGGGAAATTGGTGATACAGGCAGGACCGGGCTGCCATCCACGGGGCAGGTGAGTGGGCAGCAGATGGAGCTTGCCTTCTTCCACCTCTTTACCAGGATTGCATTTTTTCTAACCTTTCCGCTTCTGCACTTCCACTTTTCCACTACTTATCATGGGAAATAGCTGCCCCCGAAATGATCTCCGTCTCCTATCTCCCGCCCCGCCCCCCCTTAGGGGACTGGCACATGTCTTGGTCCTAGAAATTTGGTGTAGTCTTTGAGGTTAACCTTGGGTTCAGGGCACGCCTTTCAGTATGCTCAACGTGATGCGGGACTACCGCCCACAATGAAACAGTGCAGAGGTAGCTTACCGGTAAGCTAGGGTGACGCCGCGGCGCTAGGACCCAGATCCGGGTCAGGGAGCCGGGATGCCCGGCGCTAGGACCCGGCGGCGAAAGGCGGCTCTCTTGCGACCGCAGCTTCCCCGCCCCCTCCGGCTTCGGCTCACTCCTCCCCCGCCGGCCCATGTTGGCTCCGCTCGGGCCCCGCGGTTGAGCCGCGTCCCCCTCCCCCTTCCCGGACCCCCAGACCCCCTCCCCCCGCGTTCCCCTCCCCTCCTGGCGCCCGGAGCGCGGCCATGTGAACCGCCAGTCCCCCGGGGAGAGACAAGCCCCGAGCCTGGCTGGACGCCGCCGCCTCAGGTCTGTTGGGAATGTGGCTGGGGGCCTGAGGGGAGGGAGCCCCGCTTTCATCCCAGGTTTCCCTCAGGGAACGGAGGCTCTGGAACCGCCTACAGCCTTGCGGGGAAGTCGTGGGGAGAGACGCCGACTTTCTAGTTAGGACCCAGCCCTGGGCGGGGGTCTTTCCGCCCAGGGGGCTGGAAGGAAAAGGGGGCTGGCCGGCCTGATGTAGACCCGGGATGGGGCGGCGGGGGCGGGAGCGAGAGGAGCTGTGGAGGCTCCCGGCGACGGCGGAGGCTGCGAGGAGGAGGCGGAGAAGCCTCCTGGCTGGTGGAGATGACTCCTGTGGGGGACTCAGGGTGGAATCCCCGGGAGGGGCTCCACCTCTTCAGAAGGGGTGGGGATTACCCGAGTGCGAAGGGTAGGTGAGGGGGTTCCCTGGACGGGTTACACACTCCGTTTGTGGGGGTTGGGGCGTTTTGGCAACGGTGAGTGGAGGTTAAAGGGCTTTCCAGGGGTCTCGGGGTGTCTCCTTGGCGGAGTGGAGGGGTGGGTGCACGTTCTCTTGAGCTTGGCGAGCAGGAGCGAGCCCTGCTGGAGTGAAGCTGTGCTTGGCTTGGGGCCCTCGAGTCCAGGGAGAATCCCCCACTCCAAGGATGGGGGTTGGTAGGGCCGGTGCTGAGGCGTCCGGATTTGAGCTGGGCTTAGGGGCCGGAGGGAAGAATAAAGAGGGAACCCTTAACAAGCGGGATCCCTCTGTAAGGGGATCCCCATTTCCGTGGCAGAAAAGATGATCCCGCATCATCCCTTTCTTTCCTGAGGTCCCCAGTTTTCAGGGGAAGGCAGTGCCATCAGCAGTCATCCTTTGTAGGATTTGTTGGAGTGAGAGATTTGCATCCTTCGGGGGGCGATGCGGGGGGATAGCTTCCACCTCCATCTGTACACAAACAGCCCCTCCCCCAAGCCTCCCGCAGGAAGTGGCCGGGAAATGGCAGCTGTGCGTTTGCTGCTGCGTCTCTTGTTGTTTTGAAATGTCCATTTTAATCAGATTTGGTTTCAATTTCTGAGGCCTTCAGGCAAGCTTGGATCCTGCCAACCATGTGGTCTGAGAGTCCTTTCTTTCGACTTTTTTTTTTTTTTTCCTTTTTAGTAAACTTAATTTGTCAACTGAAAGTAGTCACTGCGGTTGCCTCACTGATCCCAATCCCCCCTCCAAAGCATCTCTGTCTCCTTGTGTGGATTTTTTTCTCCTGAGCTAGAGGTCATAGAAAATCAAACTCACTCATTCACCAGCAGGGCTACACTTTCAGTACAAGTGATGCAAATTCCCTGAGTGTAAAGAGCAGCCAGGAAGACTTGGGATCTTTTGTGGCATGAGAGTGGCTTTTGGAGATGTGTATATGAATATTAAATATATTCTTACATATGACAGTTGCTGTATTGCAGACCACTTGAGCAAGTGAGCTTGTGAAGAAGTTAATTCTGAGATGTGGAAGAAGAGGAGGGAAGGGGGAAGATTTAATTGAGTGGGATTTATGTGTTGGGGTAGGACTGATTTGCAGAGTGAGGGTGGTGGGCTTGTTCCTCAGTGGTGATTCTAGCTTAAGAATAAGTCCCTGTTGGAAGCCTGCTAGTTAACATCAGGGATGGTTTACCTTCTGCAGAAACAACTCATTAGGAGAGTTAGTTATCATATGACTTACGCCTCAGTTCATAAAAGACATTCTTTCTTATTACCATTCATGGAGAGCGGTAACCTTTTCCCCTGTTCTATGCAAAGTCATGTGTCTGTGCGAAGATTTTCTTTTTCTCCCACCTGATAATCCCAGGAGATTTTTATTGCAGCGGACAGTGATGGACTCTGTACTATGCCCCCAGGCACTTAGTTAGACCCTGGATTTGGTTTGAGGTGAGTTGGCCACAGGATTTTATTTATATTTTGAGAGATGGAAGTATTGAGATCATTTGAACTACCCTGAAGATGGCTTAAGCCTAACATTTAAATAATCTTTTCAGTATTTTCCACCTGAATTGTAGATTCTTATATTAAAGGTCCAGGATAGGACCTGGTAGACATATATGATGATGTGACAGCGGCATCATCACTGTTAGGATAGCAGCATTGCTCTTTTTACTGGGGCTGTTGGAGTTGATATTCTGGAAACAGTAAAAACAAGTTCAGTGTCATTGTCCTTTTTTTTGCCCCTCTGCTTGACTGGTTGGCTCCTTTGAGTTGCTTTCTGACAGGGTTGACTTGACACTGATTTTTAAGTTCCCCTTTCTTCAACCTTTGTTTACCTAGATTCGGGCCTGACAGAACAGTAAATTGGTTTTCCCTGTTGGAAATTAAAACAATAAAGGAAGGAGAAAGACTACTCCTGTTTCTTTGGACTCTTTAAGAGAAGTTGATTTTTGAGATAGCTGTGGCTTCATTCGATGTGATTGATCAGAAAACTGAATGAAGTAAAGCTTTCATGTCCTTTTTGTAAAATGGATGTATTTTTCTCTCAGAAGTGGATTTCTGAATATTGACTTTGTTGGTTTTTTTTTTTTAAGCCTCTCTGTAGAGGAGAAAATTTGAGATGTAGAGAGAACTATGTGGGCCGACCTCAGAGTCAGTCAGAAATCTAGAATGCCCTGCGAGGCTCATCTTGCAGTCTTGTGGTTCTGGAATTGGGTGTTGCCAAGGGAGAAGCAAAGCTTGTTAGGGTTACTGTGTCTTGCTCCTGTTGACCTTTCCTCTCACCTCTGAAGAGGTCTGCTATATTCTTTTACTAAAATAATAAAATAGTTAAAATAATGTGAAAGTTATTCCAATAACTGGTATGCTGCTCAGTCTTGTGTGAGATGTGTACAGTAAGGCAGTAATGTCAGAAATTTTATTTCCTATGACATAGAGTGACTTATAAAACTCTTGAGGATTTTGTGGGGCAAGTAATCTTCTGGATTTGTTTCTTAGGATATGAATGTTCTCATATACCTCATAGCCCAAGATTATACTTTCTCAGCATTGTTGCACATGGGTCAGAGGGACCATTTTTCACCATCTTGTTGTTTTTCATAATTCTGATCTATAAAATTATAAATTTATAAAACCTGCTTCACTAAACGGGATCTTTACCCTGCCTTCTCAGCTCAGGTGTTTTTTTGTTTGTTTGTTTGTTTTTTGAAGAAAGGGGTGAAGTCTGACTGTTAGAGCTGAAATTGAGAAACAGAGCTTGAAAGGGAAATAACCTTGTTACAGCCTCTAGAGTGTGGCTTTTAATGTCCTGCAATTTTAAAGGCATTTCCAGTTCTCTGGTGAAGTGACCAGAGCAGTGGCAGAAACCTAGCCTAGATTGTTGGTATGTGGTTCCTTTATTCAGTCACCAAAGATTTTAAAACCTGCTATATACCTTGAGTGTTCAGTTAAATCATTCTTCCCTGTTTCTAGGCCTTATTTTCTGCATGAGACATCTGTCTAAAATATGTCAAGATTTGGGGCCTTTCTTCCCTCTAGAAGAGTTACCTCTATGAACAATGAAACTGAATTTTTTGTGTTCCTACTATTCTCTGAGAATGGTAGGAGCAAAAAACCTATTCTATATTGGATGAGTAAATTGATAGTAACACGAAAAGATAGGTTTATTCATTCATTTGCTTAATCTACAGGTTCAACAAATATTTCCTTTCATTTTTTTATGTACTCAGCACTAAATTAAGTGCTGGAGATATAATGGTAGAACTAATACCTGGTTGATGCTGTAGAACCTACATGTGTGCTCAGTCGTCAGTCTTGTCTGATTCTTTGTGACCCCGTGGACTGTAGCCCGCCGGGCTCTCGAAGTTCATGGGGTTTTCCATGCAATACTGGAGTGGGTTGCCATTTCCTACTCCAGGGGATCTTCCCAACCCAGAGATTGAACCCATGACGAACTCTTGAACTGGCAGGTGGATTCTTTACCACTGCGCCACCTGGGCCCCCTAGACCCTACATGGTATAGAAGAAATAAGAACAGAGAACAATCATCTTTGTGTTCTGTGCAGCTTGGACATGGCAATTGTCTTTGAATAGCTTTCCTTAGTATAATAACCTTCCTTCTTTCATCTTCCTTCTGCCTCGCTGTCCTGACTAGAAAAGGGAGGTTAAGGAAAGGGCATTATAAGAGAATGATCCTCAGTCAGTATGGCTATAGTCTGAGTCAGCATTCCAAGGGAAGTCAGTTACCAGTGCTGTCAAAATGGACTATCCTGACAGGAGAAGAAGGCATGTTGATTTTGTGGCTTGACACTTGGAACTCTATTGGTGGAGGAAGACAGCCTAGCCAGGGAAGGGGTTTTTAGATTTGAAAGGCAAGTCATCCTTGTTTGCAGCATCAGGCATTGGGAATAGTGAGAACTTTTGGATCTTCCCCAGAGAATAGGATAGGAATGGGAAATGAGGCTGCTTTTGTATTAGAGCAGAGTTTTTCAACCTTGAGCAAGAGCCAAATAATCCTTTGTTGTGGTGGGTTGTCTTGTGTATTACATGATCATTAGGAGCATCCCCAATGTCGATTTCTTAGATACTAATAGCATATACCTTTCTCCATAACTAAATGTCCCCTGGTTGGGAACCACTGTATTAGAGTATGGTGGGTGAATCCAGAGATATGCAGTGTTCAGAAATATCATAACATGCACCATTACAAATCTAAAATGTAGTCATATGATTTATTTACTATACTGCAAGATTTACATTCACCGTTTAGTAAAGACAGGTGTTTGAAATCTCTTCCTAGGCCCCCATATTAGAAATCTCTCTGGAATTTTAGCATTCTGTATGGGAAGAATGAAGCAAAAAGCTACAGGCATTGCTCAAGGGTCCAGCTGGGTGGTGTTGATGTGTCTTGTTTGGGGGTAGGTAGCCTCAGAGGTCTGAGTGTTGGTGTTGGTCAGGGCACCTGCAACAGTGTTGAAATTTGCAATGTTTATTTCAATACTTTGTGCATTGTCAGCCTTTTTCTGTTAAAGCCGTGTCACAGGTCCACAGAGTAGTACCTCTTCAGTTGCAACTGAGAGAAAGAGCAGGCTGTTTGGCCATGTGGCAAGAGCTTTACTGCCTCAAGCTTAAGGGGCAGTGTCCCTCCTTTAACTCTTATAAATGAAGCTTAAAGGCTCTTAAGAGATCCATTTACATAGTACTGGGACTGGGCTGGGTGCTGGCCTGATTGTACTTCCTGGTCAGGAGAGATGTCTACTATTCTGGGAGTTGGGCACTAACTGATTTCCTTTTTTTATTTGGCCAAAATCCTGTTAGTTCAAAGGGAGACACTCTCCTTTGCTTTACTGTTCTCATTAGCTCTAGATGGGAAGACATGATTTACCTTCAGGCCTCATCGTGAAAATCATCTTGGGTAGAAAGGTTAAAATAAAATACCTCTGATTTTATTGCTGAGAGTACCTGCCCACATTTTCTTTGCATTCCTGTACTGTGGTGCCATATTTAAGTGACATCTGAAATTAAAAGGCGCTTGCTCCTTGGAAGAAAAGCTATGACAAACCTAGACAGCATATTAAAAAGCAGAGACATCACTTTGCTGACACAAAGGCCCATATAGTCAAAGCTCTGGTTTTTCCAGTAGTTGTGTATGGATGTGAGAGTTGGACCGTAAAGAAGGCTGAGCAGCGAAGAATTGATGCTTTCGAGTTGTGGTACTGGAGAAGACTCTTGAGAGTCCTTTGGATAGCAGAGATCAAACCAGTCAATCCTAAAGGAAATCAACTCTGAATATTCATTGGAAGGACTGATGCTGAGGCTGAAGCTCCAAAACTTTGGCCACCTGAAGCAAAGAGCCAACTCATTGGAAAAGACCCTGATGCTGGGAAAGATTGAAGGCAGGAGGAGAAGCAGGTGACAGAGGATGAGATGGTTGGATGGCGTCACTGACTCAATGGACATGAATTTGAACAAACTGGGAGATAGTGAAGGACAGGGAAGCCTGGCATGCTGCAGTCCATGGGGTTGCAAAGAGTTGGACACGATTGCGCGCTGAACCACAAAAGTATACAGTGAGTCTGGCTGGCAGGATCATCCCTGCTTTTGTAATATCTCTCATAGTAGTAAAATAGTAATGGTTTTAAAGTAACTTGTCAAGGTCACACAGCTAGTGGTAGTAGAGCTGGAATTAGTACCTAAAGCCCACTGTTGTTCCACTGATCTCACTGCACAGCACAGAGTATTTTATGTTTCTTTCTAGGAAGTTTCTTATAAATGAAGTGATTGTGGTACTGGTGACCCCTCAGTAGAGGCTGCTGGGGAAATAGACCTCAGGCACTAGATAACTTCTCATTCCTTTTACTTATCTGATTTCTGTAAGCCATCCATTTATGCTTGCTGCTGCTGCTAAGTCGCTTCAGTAGTGTCCAACTCTGTGCGACCCTATAGACGGCAGCCCACCAGGCTCCTCTGTCCCTGGGATTCTCCAGGCAAGAATACTGGAGTGGGTTGCCATTTCCTTCTCCAATGCATGCATTCATGCTAAGTCACTTCAGTCATGTTCCACTTTGTGCGACCCTATGGACAGCAGCCCACTAGGTTCCTCTGTCCACAGGATTCTCTAGGCAAGAATACTGGAGTGGGTTGGCATTTCTTTCTCCCCGTTTATGCTTATTAGTATATAATTTGTGAGACAGGAAATGGTATACTGTCCCAGACTAGCAGAGATGAAAAAGTCACTAGTTTCCTCATGGATTCAAACAGAAAAAGGACAACTAACTGGCCTATCATTGAGTGGGAGAATATAGTCCAGCAGATATAGGAGAGAAGATGTGTGTCTCACACACCCCAGCAGATATGTGGCTGTGCATAAAACTGGAGGAGTGGAGAGGTGGGGATCAGATGAGATTGGCTGTCATCTGATTATCAAGCATAGCATTTCTAGACTTGTATAATGAATTACTGAATATCCTCTCTGTGATGTAAGTTTGTTTATAGCTTTGTTTATTATTATTTTGGCTGTACTACCTGGCTGGAGGGATCTTAGTTCCCCGACCAGGGATTGAACCCAGGCCCCAGTAGTGAAAGTACCGAGTCCTAACCACTAGACAAGCAGGGAATTCCCTGTGATGTATGCTTTCCCAGGTGGCTCAGAACCTGCCTGCCAATACAGGAGATGTGGGTTTGATCCCTGGGAAAATCCCTGGAGAAGGAAATGGTAATCTACTCCAGTATTTCTGCCTGGGAAATCCCCTGATGAACAGAGGAGCCTGGTGCGCTATAGTCTACGGGATCGATAATCCATGGGGTCCCAAAGAGTTGGACATGACTTAGTGACTGAGCATGCATGCAACCTAGGAGATAGAGGATGAACTTTTCTTCCTTAATGTCTTTCATTTTGGAAGGATCACTATTCTCACAATGCTTATTTATCAGACTGTTAGTGCTAAGGAGTGGCCTTTAACTATAGGGAAATCTTGGAGGGCCCTGAGGCCTTCTCTATAGAGACCCAGTTCCTTCATTGATGCCTAGCAAGTTTGGATCTGCTGCTTATTTTAGAATGAAGATAGGAAATCCTGTATGGAAAATAAGTTTATCCTAAAAACTTTTCGTTCCTTAAATTGACAAAATACATTGGCTTTTATTTTTCAAATTCTAGTTAAAATTGATGAAGGTGGAGACAATTACAGTATTAAGCATGGAAAATCTTATAGCTATCATACCATATGCTATATTGGGTTTTTGTTTCATGTTCAGGTTCTTAGGTTCACCTAATGGTGGCCGATTTGTATTATCTAGCATGTTCAAGAATATGGTTCTTACAAACCTTGGGCAGTGGTCTTAAATATTCTTAACTCATTTATTCATTCTTTAAAAAGCTTTACTTCTGGTTATTTTATTTTATTTTTTTAAGAAGTTATTAAAAAAAAAACCTCACCTAGGGGACTTCACCCTGGTGGTCCAGTGGTTAAGACTCTGTGCTCCCAGATTTGACCCCTAGTCAGGGACCTAGATCCCACATGCACAACCGAATAAAAACAAAACAAAAACTGTAACCTAGGACTTCCCAGGTGGCACAGTGGATAAGATTCCATCTGCCTGTGCAGAGGACATGGGTTCAATCCTGGTCCATAAGCCCGTATGCCACAACTGTTGAAATCTGCGTGCTCTAGGGCCTGCAACAAAGAGTAGCCCCCACTCTCCGCAACTAGGGAAAGCCGCCTCGCACCAATGAAGACCCAGCACAGCCATAAATAAATAAAATTATATATTAAAAAACACACATAACCTAGGTCTGCTTATTATTTCATCTTGGGAGCTTGATAAATCTTTCTACCTGAATTCTTCTGTCCTTTTTCAAAATGTAGTAACCAGAGGAGTTGCTTTTTCTGTATCACAACAGATCATGTCTCTCACAGGTCAAATTAGTATGTGCTAGTATATCCTAAGAATCTGATTGATGTGTCAGACTTTGCCAATAATCCTAGCTTCTGTTTCCTATCTTTCTTCCTTTTTCTCTTTGCTCTATCAAAGGTAAATTTACTCTTTAAAAAAAAAATTGTTTGTTTAATTTTTATGAAGATCTATTTATTTTCGGCTATCTATATATTTTCGGGTCTTAGTTGCCACACACTGACTTTGTTCAGTTGCAGCGAGCGGTGGCTAGTCCTTGTTGTAGTGTGTGGGCTTCTCATGTGGTGGCTTCTCTTGTGGAGCACAGACTCTGGGGCGGTCACGCTCAGTAGTTATGGGGCACGGGCCAAGTTGCTCCACTGCATGTGGGTTCTTCCTAGACCAGGGGCAAAACCCATGTCCCCTGCATTGGCAGGCAGATTCTTAACCACTAAAGTTCCTCAAAATAATTTTATTTATTTAATTATTTATTTTTGGCTATGCTGGGTCTTTGTTGCTTCAAGGGCTTTTCTGTAGTTTTGTACAGAGGGGGCTACTCTGTAGTTGCAGTGTGCGGGCTTCTCATTTTGGTGCACAGGCTCTAGGGTTCATGGGTTTCAGTAATTTTGGCTCCCTGGCTCCAGAGCACAGGCTCAATAGTTGTGGCACATGAGCTTAGTTGCTGTGTGGCATGTGAGTTCTTCCTGGACCCGGGATCGAACCCATGTCTCCTACAGTGACAGGCGGGTTCCTTACCACTGAGCCACCAGGGAAGCGCTAAAGATAAATTTATTCTAATCAGCATTCCTACTAGTATATCACCTCATATTCAGTAGAGGGTAAAGAACTTTTTAACCATATTTCTCCCCAGTGAGCCACTGCATTTTACAGTTTAAGTACCTAGCAGTTCTCTCAGTGACCCTTTACATTTAAGCCACAAAACCAAAACATGGGGAAGTAGTCATAACAAAATACTGTTCTTTAGTTTTCCAGCTCTGACACTTTTCAGAGCTATGTTCTTGAGAGTGTAGGATTTCCCATGAAAAAGGAGTAGAAGTGTTACTTGATGATTTGAATTTTGCCATTATGATCAGCTTTCCTGAAATGTGTGCTTTTCAAATTCCTTTACTCAGGTAACTATACTGTCTTCTGATGTCTGAGGCTATAGATAGGATAACATGAAAATTAACTCAACTATAATAATAAAACATGATATGTATTAAATATACGTTTTCTGCCAACATGTCCATGCTTTCCTGTCAAAAGATGGCTTTGGGAACCTTCTGTAGACCTTGAGAATGGGACTCTGACCTTAATTGAGGGGGAGAAAAAAGGATGGAGAATGTTTGATTGAGGGCTAATATCTTAACACAGAGGGGTAGCCTGGGCTGGGGGTTAAAAGGGTGGAGCTTATACTGGGGAAAGACTCCTCCAGGCAGCTATTTTGGTTTTTCTCCCTAACTCTTTGTATCTCTACAAGGCTGATTTTTTAAAAAATACTTTCTATAGGGTCATTGCCCAGATTGAACGTGAACGTGAAGTCACTCAGTCGTGTCCAACTCTTTGCGACCCGATGGACTGTAGCCAACCAGGCTCCTCTGTCCATGGGATTTTCCAGGCAATAGTACTCGAGTGGATTGCAATTTCCTTCTCCAAGGGATCTTCCTAACCCAGAAATCAAACCCGGGTCTCCCGCATTGTAGACAGACGCTTTACCGTCTGAGCCACCAGGGAAGTCTAGATTAGGAGTATATTTCCTCTTCCTCTTCTCTTTTTCTTCAACCCCTTTTCTCCCCACCACTCTGCCCTGTCCAGTACTTATATAGGAGAAGGGTAAGTAAAGTAGATGGAAGGGTGGGGGCATTACTTCTAGAATATTTCAGGTGACATAACCTTGTTTAACCGCTAGTATTTTTTTCCCCTTTCTCTCCCCTCCTACAGAAATGGAGGCAAACGACCATTTTAACTTTACTGGCCTTCCCCCTGCACCTGCTGCCTCAGGACTGAAACCCTCTCCCTCCTCAGGGGAGGGGCTCTACACTAACGGGTCTCCCATGAACTTCCCCCAGCAAGGGAAAAGTGAGTGTGAGGGCCATGTGGCCTGGGAGGGAGTGGGCTTCATTTCTTTATAGTAGATTGATGGGATCAGTGGGCTCGCCTCTGGGTTGGCTATTTCACAACAGCTCTCTTTTATGTCAGGTAGGAAGGGAGGAAGTGAATCCTCAGAACTCCAGCTGCTGGAGAGAAATCAAGCTTCTTAGAGCAAGTTCTAGGGGGTTTTGGAAGAAACACTGTTAGTTTTAAGGTTGGAAGAGATTAGAAGAATATACTGGCCTTTTCTTATTAGCTTGTTCTTCTGTTAGCCCTGTTCCCTGGCTACTGCCCCAAAGTGGTGAGGTGGCTACTGCTTCTGATAACCAGGTTGCACCCGTGAGAAAGAGATAAAGGGCCAGTCCTCTGAGAAACTGTTTTTAGAGGTTGGAGTAGCCGCCCCTAGGACTGGAGGTAGAGGGGTTGGGTGAGGGTTGGGATGTGTTTGCTTTTTAGTTTGTGCAGCGGAGAAGAGGGCGGATGCTTGAAGTGCCTGTATCACTTCCTGTCCTTGTGGATAGAAGAGAGGGACAGGGAGAGTTTTAAGTTTACCTACTTCCCCAGAGAGAAACATCTGTAATTCCAGACGGAAGTGCTGCTGCCAGGATCAGGTCTTTCCCTGGATTTGGCTTATCAGTTGCTCTCAGCAGTGGCTCTGCCAAGTACCTCTCTACTCTTGCCTTGGTTTCAGTCAGGTACTTTATGCTTGGAAGCAGGGGGAGCTCAAATGCGTCCCTGCTTCCTTGCAGCAGAAAAATACTGCCCCAGGCTTATGCTTAACCACCACTCCCTCCTCTCTTCAACCAGAGGGTTGCAGATAGAAACTCCCCCATCTCCCCTGAAGCTTCCTTAGTATTTTGGTTTCTTTTATTCGGTTGCCCTCCAGTCCAGAGGCTGCCATGGGTGTTGAAAGCTGAAGTCTGCAGTACTGGTCATGCAGAGATTCCCCTCGGTGCCTATTACCCTGTGGGGTACAGTGCCTATGGGGAGGGGCCAAGTCCAGTCTCTTCTGAGCTGGGATCTTGCTGCTGTGGTGACTGCAGATTCTATTCTTAGCCCAGCACAAAGTGCTGGATCTGCATGTGCCAGTGAGGTGGAGGCTGTCCCTTCTGGTGCCACCGTGGGGCCAAACAGGCACTGGGAAAGGCAGGGGGGCGGGGGAAGGGAAATGGAGAATTCAGTCATGCCACTCCAAGGGAAGAATTCCTCCAGGGAATGAGGGTGGGGAAGAATGCAAGTCACTGTAGGGATTCTGCAAACAGTTTCATTTAGAAAAGAAAAAAAAATTAAAAAGCCCTGAGCGTCAGCAGCAGCCATCTCCCTGCTGGTCGTTTCTGTAGTAGGCCGGGAGAGTTCCCCAACCCCCTACTCAGCAGCCTCAGCCGCAGTTGCTAAGCTTACATCCAGGAGCATCTGGGTTTGGTGTTCCCTGGAGACCAAAAAACTGTAAATATAGTAGAGGGGGAATCCCCCACCCCTTCACCTTTACTTTTTCTAGTCAGTGCTGTTCCTTTAGAAGAATTGGTATTGTTACTTGCATACATATCTGAAACTGACCCTTTTCCCTCCTTCTCTGCCAGGTTTGAATGGGGATGTGAATGTTAATGGCTTATCTACTGTATCTCACACTACTACTTCAGGGATTTTGAACTCTGCTCCCCACTCCTCCAGCACCTCACACCTCCATCACCCCAACGTGGCCTACGACTGTCTCTGGAACTACTCACAGTACCCATCTGCCAATCCTGGCAGCAACCTCAAGGACCCACCCCTTCTCTCCCAGTTCTCGGGGGGACAGTACCCACTCAACGGCATCCTTGGGGGCAGCCGGCAACCTTCATCCCCAAGTCACAACACTAACCTTCGGGCTGGGAGCCAAGAGTTCTGGGCCAACGGTACCCAGAGTCCCATGGGGCTTAACTTCGATTCACAGGAACTCTATGATTCCTTTCCCGACCAGAATTTTGAGGTGATGCCCAATGGACCCCCTAGTTTTTTCACCTCCCCACAGACTTCTCCTATGTTGGGATCCAGCATCCAGACCTTTGCACCCTCCCAGGAGGTAGGCAGCGGTATCCATCCTGATGAGGCAGCAGAAAAGGAACTTACTTCCGTCGTGACAGAGAATGGTGCTGGCTTAGTAGGCAGCCTGGAGCTGGAAGAAGAGCAGCCAGGTATAACTCATGTGGGTCCATGAGCTGGGTTGGGAGAGGGAAAATGGGGCTGTCGGGGGCAGTGGCTTTTTGAGGTGAGGAAAACTTGTCTTTCCAGCTCTCTGCAGTGGAGGCTGATTTGCATGTTGGTGATTAGCAGAGCCAAGTGGCTGGTGTTTTTGTGGCAGCAGCACCAGCTCGAGAGTGGGAGTGCAAATTATTTCAAGCTCATGCAGAGCTGCTGGCCTGGAGAGGGCAGGTGGGCGAGCCCGAAACAGCCCCAACAGACACCCTGCATCAAGAAAGGCTTCTTCTAAGATATAGGAAGGGGTTGGAGCATCAGCAAGAGGCAAAGAGGCCAATTTGATTTGACTGTGGCAGAGCCAGACTGGCTGCTAAAGTGGGCTGAGCCCTAAGTAGTGATTGGCACATGAAGGAGGGAAGGAATAGGCAGAGCATACCATTCTTGTCTACTCAGTCTCCTTTCTTTTTTGTTGTTCTTAGCATTGGTGCATGTGCAGTCCCTCTCATCTTTTCCCTCAGAATATAATTTGCTATTGATTCCAAGTACAAGGGATGACCACCCTGTAAAGTCACAGGATGTTTTCTCTAACACCTGTTCCCACTGAATGGGGGAAAATAGCTGAAAACATGATGGGTTCTTGTCTCAGACCCCACTCTTCTTTTCCCTTTTTATCTGCTGTAAGATCTTACACATCTTTGTTTAATCAAAGTTCTTGGTATTTTCGGTACCCAACATAGAACTGGCACCCATAAATGTTGAAAGAATGATCATCTGTCCCTCTAGCAAAGATTGCCTACTATAGCTGACTGAACCCGTTGAAGGCACTGACTTTGACTTTTGCCTTCTCCTGGGGTATCCTAGAACTAAAGATGTGTGGCTACAACGGCTCCGTCCCTTCTGTGGAATCATTACACCAGGAGGTCTCAGTCTTGGTCCCTGATCCCACAGTGAGCTGCTTAGATGATCCTTCACATCTTCCTGATCAACTGGAAGACACTCCAATCCTCAGTGAAGTCTCTCTTGAGCCCTTCAACACTCTGGCACCGGGTAGGCTTGGAGATTGACTCCCTTCAACGTATCCATGCAGAGGGTAACTGACTTATACCACCTAGAAGAGATAGTAAGCCAGGGAAAGTATTTGGGAATTTGGGCCCCTGGGGCCCCCAGATGATCCTGGCAGATCACAGTTTCATGCCACTGGCCTGACTGTGCCAATTGCACTCTGAGCTGAATTGGATCATTTCCCATGTTCTCTCCCAGTGTTCCTTTTGGCCAGGAGCCCTGGATAGGGACTTCTTACAACACAGTTGGGCTATTTGGGTTCTCACTAACTGGAAAGAAAACATTACCTTTTACCACACTGTTTTATGATAGATACTAGAATTTGGTGTTGGTCTATGGGTTAATAGAACCATTGCCTTTCCTTCCCTAATACTAGAAAGAACCTTCACCCTGTAGTAACTAGAATTGGATATTTTCACACTAATATTTCTTAAATCTCACTTGCTGATTTTCTACCCCTAAAGAGCCAGTGAGTGGAGGACTCTACGGTATAGATGACACGGAGCTGATGGGTGCAGAGGACAAGCTGCCTCTGGAGGACAGCGCTGTGATATCTGCCCTTGATTGCCCTTCCCTCAATAATGCCACTGCCTTCAGTCTCCTGGCAGATGACAGTCAAACTTCAGCCTCTATTTTTGCCAGCCCCACCTCTCCACCTGTCCTCGGGGAGTCTGTTTTGCAAGGTGAGTGAGAAAAGCTAGACAAAGTCCTTGACCTAGGAAAAGGTGAAAGTACAGGCCTTAGGGCTGGGAGATCTATGAGAACACTTTGCTGGGAGCTAAGGGGTCATGGGATGGTGTATGGTGGGACTGAAAAAAGGCATTCTGACTTCTTCTCTGTGCCCAAAAGAACTTGTGGGGTAAGACTTGGAGTTTGCAGGAGAAAGGAACCTAGAGGCCTTTATTGGCTCCAGGTGAAAGGTATTCACACAGTGAGAGCAGCAGCAGTTTTGCCCTTTAACCTTCATGAATGATAGGGGAGGACAGCCAAAGGCTGCTTCTCTTTTTCCTATCCTAGGGGAAAGCCCTTGAAGTAACCTTGCTTAACTTAGTCCAGGTTTGTCTGAGTAGATTCTCTTATTTTATAGGGTCATTTTTCCTTTATCCATCCTGTCCCTTTGGATTCTAGATAATAGCTTTGACCTGAATAATGGTAGTGATGCAGAACAGGAAGAAATGGAGACTCAGGCTTCAGACTTCCCACCTCTGACCCAGCCAGCCCCTGACCAGTCATCCACTATTCAGCTACATCCAGCAACCTCGCCAGCAGTCTCACCAACAGCCTCCTCAGCAGTCTCCCTGCCAGTGTCTCCAGCAGCCTCTCCAGAAATTTCCCCAGCCATCTCCCCAGCAGCCTTCCCAGAGGTCTCTCCAGCTTCCTCAGCAGCCCTCCCACCAGTCTCCTCCGAAGTCTCCTTGACAGCCTCCCCAGTGACCTCCCCAAAAGCCTCTCCTGCAGCTTCCCCGGCAGCTGTCTTTCCGACAGTCTCCCCAGCAGACAAGGATATCAGCAGCGTCCCTGAAACAACTGCTGACCTGGAAGACACCACTGTAGAAGGAGTCCCTCCCTCTGGTAGCGGTGAGTCTCTAGATTCTGTTCCACCCCTGACTGGTTCCAGGGAAATGTATCTGTCTCATTTAGCATTTAGCTCCTTCTCACTGACCTGTTGTTTCAGTATTTTGCTTGACCTCTTAACTTGGGTATCCCTGTCTTCCTCCCCCAGGTGATGTCCTGAGGAGACGTATTGCTACCCCAGAAGAAGTTCGTCTTCCCCTCCAACATGGGTAAATGCTCTAATTTGTTACATGTGTTGACCTTTGACACATTTAATGAATAATTCTAGGAAGAAGGGAAGGGAACTCTCATCTGAGATGGGGGAGGAATGGACTAGACAAGAATAGGTTAAAGGATAGTTATCTGCAATGATAATGTTTCTGGGCATGAGATTCTTAGGCTTTCTTTCTTCCTTTGTCGCGGTCTTCCTTCCCTCACCCATTCTTTCCTCATTTTGTGGCCACTTAGTTTTTTCCTCGAGGGGCTAGTGCTGTTATCTTTTCCAAATTCAGCTGGTGGGTCTGGGGTTCAGGTGTCCAAATGAGTTAATTTGTCCTATATGTTTGGAGAAGGAATAGCAGTGAATGGGGAGTGGCTTCATCCCCATGAATCAGGATTTTTTTTTTTTTTTAATGCACTCTAAGGGCAGGAACAGTATGTGACCAGAATGAACAAGCTAGCTAACACCAAGGGCTTTGTAGGAATAACTGCCTTCCTGATCTTCCCCACCCCCGCCCCTCTAGGCTACTTGTGGTCACCAAGTCTGAGTTCTGCTTTAAGTTTTGAGAGAAAGATAAGGCTTAGTCTTAGAATAATCTGTTGCTCAGAACACAGAGTTCCTTACTAAACCCTGGCCTCTACGGAGTCATTTCATGGAGTCGGCAGTGAGTGTGTTCTTCTGCTTGCCTCCCTACCCTCTGTCATTTCTGCCTTTATTCTCTTAGGTCTCTGCTGGAAGCCCAGTAATTTGTCCTGAATGGCATTAGGGAGGGGGTTTCTGGCTGCTCCTCTGGCTGACTTTGGAAGGGGACGGGTGGAGGTCTTCCTGGGCTTGTGCAGTGTGGTGTGTTGCTTTCCCCTGAGGCACTGAGGGGCTTGAGGCTCAGGCCTGCCTTCTGGCCAAGCTTGTGTCTCAGAAAAAGTGAAAGTGAAGTCACTCAGTTGTGTCTGACTCTTTGCCACCCCATGGACTGCAGCCTACCAGGCTCCTCCATCCATGGGATTTTCCAGGCAAGAGTACTGGAGTGGGGTGCCATTTCCTTCTCCAGAGGATCTTCTTGACCCAGGGATTGAACCTGGGTCTCCTGCACTGTAGGCAGACACTTTACCGTCTGAGCCACCAGGGAAGTCTTGTGCCTCTGCATCTACATGCAGTTCCAGTGAGATAGGTGTGGGGAGGGCTATCTGCTTAGTGGGGTTGGCTTCTGGGTGGCTTAAGAGTGGGTAGGGGTGTGACCTGGCGGCAGGGCCCGTGTGTTTCTCTGGCAGATGGCGGAGAGAGGTGCGCATCAAGAAGGGCAGTCACCGATGGCAGGGGGAGACCTGGTATTACGGCCCTTGTGGGAAGAGGATGAAACAGTTCCCGGAAGTGATCAAGGTAATGGAGCTTTCGTGGACTCTTATAGGAAAGCACAGACTCCTTTTTTGGGCCCAGTGGCAACAGTCTGGCATTGTCTGCTCTGAGGCTTGTTCTGCTTGTGTTATTGCTGGCCAGAGGGCATGGTAGGACTGTAACTTCACTGACGCCACTTTACCTCCTCCTTGTAGTACCTGAGCCGCAATGTGGTACACAATGTCCGTCGGGAGCACTTCAGCTTCAGTCCCCGTATGCCTGTTGGTGATTTCTTTGAAGAGAGAGACACACCAGAGGTGCACACCCAAGGGTTAAATACACTTTTTTAAATATGAGGAGGGGTTGGTGTACAAGCTGCAGCTTCCTCGTGGGATTTGGAGATTCTCAGGCATCCAATGGTTCAGAGGTTCTGGTGGCTTGCATGAACTTCAATTGTAACAATGTCTTCCTTCTTACCTCAGGGCTTGCAGTGGGTACAGCTCTCAGCAGAGGAGATCCCATCCAGGATTCAGGCAATTACTGGGAAACGGGGCCGACCTCGAAACACTGAGAAGGCCAAGACCAAGGAAGTCCCCAAGGTGAAACGGGGCCGAGGTCGGCCACCCAAGGTCAAAATCACTGAGCTGTTGAATAAGACAGACACCCGCCTCCTAAAGAAACTGGAGGCCCAAGGTACCGTGATGTTTCTTAACTTGGGAATTCTTCTCAATCTCTGAGGTATCTGAAATGTTGATGAATTGGTTAATGCCTGGGTTTCCCAGGAGTGTGACTGACATCTGGATGGAATGAATCTGAATTACCTTCCCCTCTCTGGAAAGCAGCATCAGGGTCCTAGCACTTTTGTGGTGGTTTTTTTTTTTTTTTTTTTTAAAACAACCAGTTCCTTTCTTGAGTTTCTCTTTAGTGGAGTCTTGTGCGGGGAGGTGGGGGTGGTGTCCCAGGAATAATTATGAGAGGAGAAGGCTTTTCATGTCCTTTCTTACCATCTTTTAGCTTCTTACTTATCTTACTGGTCTTGCTTGTCTTGTGTAGACATTCATTTGCCACCATCATAGAGGTTCAGAATTCATATCTGAATCCAAAAGATAATTGGTACTGCTTTAGTGGGATGGATAGGTAGGAAATGTCTATAATTTTTCAGTAAATATTGCACTTACCTTATATAGTATGAAGAATGTGAAAGAATTTGGAATCAAGTATCTCTTATTCAGAATTCCAGCTCTGCCAGATTCTGACTGTATGACCTGGAGCAAGTAAAGCCTCATAGTGGTTCATCTGCAGATAGTATCTAAACTTAGAGGGTTGCTGCACAGATGTAGTAGTGGTAGTATTTCTATGCCAGAATAGGATAGGTACTATCGTATCAAAAACATCAGTTCTAAAACACTGTTGTCTGCAGAATCACATCTCAATATAGTCTTCCAAAGGAGAAGAAATTCAGATATCTTAATGGAGCAAGACATAGGAGCTGAACATAGGCAATAACTGTGTCAGATTTGATAGGATTCTACTAAAGTGTCCATTATCTGGTCCCTTCCTTTCTGTCACATTTTTCCTTAATTGGTGCTTCCAACTCAAGACCACCTGCTTTCTCTGGCAGTTTTTCTGTTTCCTTGCTTAGTTCTAAAATCAGCCTGTCAGGCAGCCTGGGGGAGGGACAGTCTCTGAGGCTACTTTGCTGTTCTGGCCTCCAGGACCCTTTCTAAAGCCATCTAAATTCCAGAGGCTGGTGCTTCTGGGCACAAGATGCCATTTGTGTTACCTCCACAGGAGGTTCCTCTCGTACATTTTTTTCTCCCAGCATTTTATGTATACTTTAAAAAAAAAAGACAGGCATCTAGTTTCTTCAGGGAGCTGTTTGGAGGCCAGCTTTGTGACTGGCGTGTGCTGGTCTGGATGCTGGAGATTGGTCTGCCTGCCTCACTCTTCATTTTTCTTTTTGCTCTCACAGAAACACTGAATGAGGAGGATAAAGCAAAGATGTGTAAAATCAAGAAGAAGATAAAGCAGAAGGTGCAGCGGGGAGAGTGTCAGACTACTAACCAAGGGCAGGTGAGGGACATCAGCAAGATTCCACAGCAGGTTCACTTCTCCTACAGCTGCTCTGTCTTCTTTTCTATCTCCCACGCCTGCCACCTGCCATTTAGAGAATTTGGCTTGTTCAAAAATAATGTGGACATCTCCAGGGTGAAAGAATTGATCCATTGCCAGCCTCTCATCCCATGTCTCAGCTCTTCTCCCCAGCATCCTTGTTTGTTTTTGAATCCTAGCCCAAGCAGTGATGCTTTCAGAGTTTGAGAAGAAATGACTTCCTTTATGGTTTACAGGCCAAAAACAAGAGGAAACAAGAGACCAAGAGCTTAAAGCAGAAGGAAGCCAAGAAGAAATCCAAGGTAGGTACTTATATGCACAGGCATAACTTTGAAGTCACCAAACTGATTTTGCAAGACATGTGAGTTGGTCATGTTTTATAGTCATGTTTCTGGGTATAAGGTGGGGAGGAGGGGACCAGGGAAGGGTGGTGATTTGAATCTTCATGGCACTCTTGATTCCTCTCTCTCTTGGGTGGGTAGGCTGAGAAGGAGAAGGTAAAAACAAAGCAGGAAAAACTGAAGGAAAAAGTCAAGAGGGAGAAGAAGGAGAAGGTAAAAATGAAGGAAAAGGAGGAGGTGGCCAAGACCAAGCCAACGGGTAAAGCAGATAAAGTGCTGGCCACACAGAGGCGCTTGGAGGAGCGGCAGAGGCAGCAGATGATCTTGGAGGAGATGAAGAAGCCCACAGAGGACATGTGTCTGACTGACCACCAGGTAGTGAGGGGAGAACAGCAGGTCCTGGAGGGGCCGCCCATGAAGACACTTCTGTTACAGGAGGAGCCTCCTAGATACCCAGACTGTTGCCTTCCCATGTGTTTGACAGAACACCTACCACTTTTATCCCTACAGCCGCTGCCTGACTTCTCACGCATCCCTGGTCTGATCCTGCCTAGTGGGGCCTTCTCAGACTGCTTGACCATTGTGGAGTTCCTGCACAGCTTCGGCAAGGTGCTGGGCTTTGACCCTGCCAAAGATGTCCCTAGTCTGGGGGTCCTGCAGGAGGGGCTCCTGTGTCAAGGCGACAGCTTGGGCGAGGTGCAGGATCTCCTGGTGCGACTCCTGAGAGCAGCTCTCTGTGACCCTGGCCTGCCCTCCTATTGTCAGGTGAGGCCCTTCCTAGGGTCAGGGGCTTGGGATCCGTGCTTTTCTCAGTTTGGCTTTCTCTTTTGAGTTGAGCACATGAAAGCCCCTTCCAAAGTGATCAGGACAAGTAAAGGGAGATACACAAATGGTCCCCAAATAAGAGTGGTTTGACTTACAATTTTTCAACTCTACAGTGGTTCAAGAGTGATAGGCCTTCAGTAGAGGTACTTAAGGTTTTGATTTTGATCTTTTCCTGGACTGGAGAAATGCAATAGTACACTCTTAAGGTGCTGGGCAGCGAGTCAGCCATGCATGTCACTTTTGCAGCCATTCTGTTCCTCACTTTCAATACAGTATGCAGTAGATTGTGTGAGATATTCAGCATTTTATTAAGTGGATTTGTGTTAAATGATGATTTTGCCTTCCTCTAGGCTAATTTAAATGTTCTGAGCATGTTTAAAGTAGGGTTGGCTAAGCGGTCATGTTCTGTAGATTAGGTGTATTAAATGCATTTTCACAGTATTTTCAGTTTATGATGGATTTTTTGGGACATGATCCCATCATAAATTGAGGAAGATATGCATACTACATGGTATGCCTGGTAATTTACTGCCTTTTTTCTTAGGTTATTTCTCATTGCTTTATGATTTTAGGTCCTGATTCTCCATTATTCTCTCTAGGGACAAGTGGAGGAAGATCTGTAGTTTCTTCCTATTTTTGTTTTCCTCTATTTTTTATTTTTCTTTCTGACCTCCCTCTGCTTTATTTTATTCATTTTCCTTTAATATACTTCTTTTCTTTTGTACCTGTCCTTTTTCTTCTCTCATCTTACCCTAGCAACTTTCCTTTTTCTATCTTAACTCTATAGTTCTCTCCTACTTTCCTACTCCAGATTGACTTGAGTTGCTCCTCTTTCTCTCTTAACTCCTATTATGTTCTCCTCCAAACAGTCCTTAAAGATCTTGGGGGAGAAGGTGTCCGAGATCCCACTAACAAGAGACAATGTGTCTGAGATCCTGCGCTGCTTCCTCATGGCATATGGAGTGGAGCCAGCCCTCTGTGACAGCCTGCGCACCCAGCCTTTTCAAGCCCAGCCACCCCAACAGAAGGCTGCTGTTCTGGCCTTCCTTGTGCATGAGCTCAATGGCTCCACCCTCATCATCAAGTGAGGGGCTGGGGTGGGGATGGTTATTATGTGCCTTGGTCAGACTGGGATAAGGGAGGGTTTAGCCATCTAGAAATCCTGGGTGATGTGTGTGTACTGCCATGCTCTGGGCATGCTGGGATGACCTGGGACTGAATCTGATTTTCCTTCCCTGGCGAGTCCGAGCCTTACTCTGCCATTCATCCAGTCTAGGTTCTAGGATGAAACTCCTTTTACCCTTGAACCTCCCTTCTTTTGTGTGTGTGTTGCCACTTCTCCCTCAAAATACTATTCCCTGTTTCCCTGCAGTGAGATTGACAAGACTCTAGAGAGTATGTCCAGCTACAGGAAAAACAAGTGGATTGTTGAAGGCAGGCTGCGGAGGTAAGGACAGGACAGAGGAGAGAAGGGGACAGGGTGAAGCATGCCCAGGACTTGTGTTTGGAACTTGGTGTCCTTAGCCCCTCTCCTGGGGTTGAGACCAGTCCAGGGCCCAGGATGGCTTAGATTAAAGGTGATCCTTTTGTGGCGGTATCGTGTTCCTCACCACAGTTTCCCTTAAACTGTGTGTGTCAAGATTGAAAACTGCTTTGGCCAAGCGAACGGGGCGACCTGAGGTAGAGCTACAGGGGCCAGAGGAAGGCCTGGGGCGGAGGCGCAGTTCTCGGATCATGGAGGAGACCAGTGGCATGGAAGAGGAGGAAGAGGAAGAGACTGCAGCTGCTGTCCATGGCCGTAGGGGTCGAAGGGATGGAGAGGTACTAGCCCAGACCAAGGAAAGTGGGAGGTGGAAAACATTCTTTCTTTCTCTTGAATCTGATGATTCCCTTTTTCTCGGTGTCTCGTTTCTTCTCCAGGTTGATATCACAGCATCTAGCATCCCAGAGCTAGAGCGCCAGATAGAAAAACTGAGCAAGGTACTGTGCTTCTAGCCTCCCAGGAGCTGGAGATAGGGGCTGGGTGGGAATTGGTTACCTTATGAGTTAGGCCTAGATGGTATCAATTTTATAGGGAAGCTGAGAGCCATGCCCTTCTCCCATATACTGGACGAAGTCACCAGTGTCACCCTGGAAGTGTGTTTTTCATTCATCTTCCTTTTCCACTGCCTACCCAGCGTCAGCTCTTCTTTCGAAAAAAGCTGCTTCACTCATCCCAGATGCTTCGAGCAGTCTCCTTGGGTCAGGACCGCTACAGACGCCGCTACTGGGTGTTGCCCTACTTGACTGGTATCTTTGTGGAAGGAACAGAGGGAAGCTTAGGTAGGTGTGTCGTAGGACCCTGGGTTGAGACCCAGCTCACAAAAGTTAAGCAATTCCTTTTTCTCTACCTAGCATCTTGGGCTTTTTTGATTGTATGACAGTCGGTTTAGCATACTGTGGTTAAGAGCACAGTATGCTCTGGAGTAAGACTGCCTACCTTCTGCTCTGCCATTTACCAGCGATATGCTTCAGTTTTCATTTGTGAGATGGAATTAATAATAGAATGTATATGTCATAGGGCTATTGAGGGGATTAAAGTAACTTAATAGAATAATAACTTAGAATAACGTGTAACATAGCTGGTTCTCAATAAATGTTAGCTTGTGTTTATGCTGATGATAATTACTTGGGAACATAGTTTTTCTTTTGCAGATACTATGCTGGTTGCCATATAAGAATTTTCCAGTGCAATCTCAAAAAGTGGGGGATTAAGTCCAAGAGAAAAAGAAAGTATATGTCCTGTGTTTGTACACCCTCTTTCTTTCCCATTATGTATCAGTGTGTCTTATGCTCTTCCCTTTGCTTTACAGTTCCTGAGGATGTGATAAAACAGGAAACTGACTCCTTAAAAGTGGAAACCCATTCAACAACCAGCCCAGCCTCCTTCTCTCTGAAGAGGGAGTTAGCTGGCTCCAGCACCTCTGCCAGTTCTCCTGCCCGGGCCCGAGGCCGACCTCGGAAAACTAAGCCTGGCTCTATGCAGCCTAGGCACTTGAAATCTCATTCCAAGGGTCAAGGTTCAGAAGAGCCTCAGACCCAGCTTCAGCCTGAGACTCAGTCCCATCCTCAGCTTCAGGCTCATGCCCAGCCCCAGCTTCAGTCCCATCCTCACACTCATAATGGGTTCCTGGAGCCAGAAGGCTCCCCATTGTCTCTGGGTCAGAGCCAGCATGACCTCAGCCAGTCAGCCTTCCTGTCTTGGCTGAGCCAGACTCAGAACCATGGCTCCCTGCTGAGCAGCTCAGTCCTCACGCCTGATAGCAGTCCCGGAAAACTGGACCCAGCCCCATCACATGCCCCAGAGGAGCCAGAACCTGACGAGACAGAAGCCAGCCCTGATTCTCAAGCTCCCTGGTTTAATTTCTCAGCCCAGATGCCCTGCAATGCTGCCCCTACACCACCCCCTGCAGTTTCTGAGGACCAGCCCACTCTTTCCCCTCAGCTACCTGCTTCTTCCAAGCCAGTAAGTAGCCAGAATTAGTGGTATGCACTTATATTCATCTGGCCACAGGCTAGATTGCCTGGCTGTGGGCTGTTGCCATGGTTGTGGGGAAGGGATGAGGCCACTGGGATCCTGTCAACATGAAAACACCCTCATCACCTTATGTTTCATCTCATTCATAGGTGAGTAGAGCCAGTGCTGCCAACGCCTATTCTCCAGGGCCATTCTCTTCTACTCCTTTGCTGGGCATGGCTCATAAAAGGCGAGCAGGAGATCCTGGAGAAACACCACAGAGCCCCACAGGGCAAGGACAGCCAAAACGAAGAGGGAGACCTCCCAGTAAGTTCTTCAAACAGATGGAGCAGCGCTATTTAACCCAGCTGACAGCCCAGCCTGTCCCACCTGGTGAGTGACCCTGGGGTGGGATGGAACGAGAGTACAGGTAGGAGTGGCATCAGATGCGGACCACGTAGTTCCCGTTGCCCACATTACACAAACTGTTCACAGAGATGCGCTCTGGCTGGTGGTGGATCCGAGATCCTGAGACATTGGATGCCACGCTCAAGGCCCTGCACCCCCGAGGCATCCGAGAGAAAGCACTTCACAAACACCTAAACAAGCACAGGGACTTCTTACAGGAAGTCTGCCTACGGCCCTCAACAGGTAAAATAAATACTTAACCAGCCTGAGCTGAAGAGCCCAGGTCAATTTTGAGCTGCTGCTGTGGATGGTGAACAGTCTGATGGGCTTTTCCCTCTGCCTTCTGTCTTCTCAGACCCCATCTTTGAGCCCAGTCAGCTACCTGCCTTTGAAGAAGGGATTGTGAGCTGGACCCCCAAAGAGAAGACATATGAGACAGACCTGGCTGTCCTTCAGTGGGTGGAGGAGCTGGAACAGCGGGTGATCCTGTCTGATCTGCAGATTCGGGTACCCTGGGCTGGCACTGGGTAGGGGGTTGTTGAGGAGAGGGTGTTAATCTCTTATACCCTGTTAGGAAAAACCTAGGGTTCCCATTTTGCAAAGTGACCTCCCATGACCCTAAATGGGTCATATCTTTTTCTGTGCTTAATGTCCTTCTTTTATAATGAGTTTTATTTCTCTCTCCCACCTGCAGGGCTGGACATGTCCCAGCCCAGACTCTACTCGTGAAGACTTGGCCTACTGTGAGCACCTAGCTGATTCCCAGGAGGATATCACCTGGCGGGGTCGAGGCAAGGAAGGTCTGGCACCCCAGCGTAAAACTACCAACCCCCTGGACCTGGCAGTGATGCGACTTGCTGCCCTGGAGCAGAATGTGGAGCGGCGGTACCTGCGGGAGCCCCTGTGGCCAGCTCATGAGGTTGTGCTGGAGAAGGCCCTGCTCAGCACGCCCAGTAGTGCCCCACAGTGTACGCCTACAGAGATGTGAGTGCCCACCCTCCAGTTCTTGGTCTTGGGGAGAAGGAATCAATTTAATAAATCCTGCTTCTCATCCCCAAATCACCACTTTCTCCAATCAGATCATACGAGATCACCCCTCGAGTTCGGGCCTGGCGCCAAACGCTAGAGCGATGCCGGAGCGCAGCCCAAGTCTGCTTGTGCCTGGGCCAGCTGGAGAGGTCCATTGCCTGGGAGAAGTCTGTCAACAAAGTGGTGAGAAGCCTGGGGAGCTGAAGAGATGGCAGCTGGGATGAGTGGGGTGAGTGGCAGGCAGGGAGGCTTGAGGGCTCACCCTAACTCCTTACAACCCTGGTCCAGACCTGTCTAGTCTGCCGGAAGGGTGACAACGATGAGTTTCTTCTACTTTGTGATGGGTGTGACCGTGGCTGCCATATTTACTGCCTTCGGCCCAAGATGGAGGCTGTCCCAGAAGGAGACTGGTTCTGTGCTGTCTGTCTGGCCCAGGTACGTCTTCTGCTCTCTCAGTCCACTCCCGAGCAAGTCAGAGGTTTTCTTTCTCATCCCATTTACCACCAGTCTTAAAAATATCATTCTTCCCATGCCTTCCATCTCTCCTGGGAAAAGGTTCCAGATGACGTGCTAGGAGACCTGGGTTCCAGTCCTTTTTTGCACAAGTCACTTAAATTTTACCACCTTACTTGTTTTCCTTGTAAAATGGGAGTGATTATACTTTCCTTTTTCACATAACCCAAAACGGTGAGTAATAAATTCACAGACTGACTTACGCATGAAAGTATTTTGAAACCTCAATCACACTCAGACAAGTAGTACTATGTTAAGTCACTTTAGTCGTGTCCAACTCTTTGCAATCCTGTGGACTATAGCCTGCCAGGCTCCTCTGTCCATGGGATTCTCCAGGCAAGACTACTGGAGTGGGTTGCCATGCCCTCCTCCAGGGCATCTTCCTGACCCAGAGATCAAACCCACGTCTCCTGCATTGGCAGGTGAGTTCTTTACCACTTGTGCCACTTGGGAGGCCCCCAGACAAGTAGGGATTGTGATAAAGTAGAGAGCAAGCGGAGTATGTATTTCCAGCTGTGGCTGATTTCACCTTTTTCTTATCCTCAGCAGGTAGAAGGAGAATTGACTCAGAAATCTGGTTTCCCAAAACGAGGCCAGAAGCGGAAAAGCGGTTATGTGCTGACCTTCCCAGAGGGTGACAACCGCCGGCGCCGGCTGCTACCAAGGGGCCGAGAGAGCCCAGCAGTGCCCCGGTACTCAGAGGAAGGGCTGTCCCCCTCGAAGCGGCGGCGCGTCTCCATGCGGAACCATCACAGTGATCTCACGTTCTGCGAGTGAGTTGAGTGAATTCTGGGGACAACCAGCTCTACGTTTTCCAGAGGAGAGGGCTAGGAGGGGTCCGTGGTTTGCTTCCTGAGAGTGTATCATCACTGTCTGTTTCATAATAGGATTATCTTGATGGAGATGGAGTCCCATGATGCAGCTTGGCCTTTCCTGGAGCCTGTGAACCCACGATTGGTGAGTGGGTACCGGCGGATCATCAAAAACCCTATGGATTTTTCCACCATGCGGGAGCGACTGCTCCGGGGAGGGTAAGTAGACGTCATTGACTCTCCTGGCTCTTCTGTTACTGCCATTGCTGGTACCCTGCTGACAGCTCTGTCTCCACCCCTGCCCAGGTACACCAGCTCAGAGGAGTTTGCGGCTGATGCACTGCTGGTCTTTGACAATTGCCAGACTTTCAATGAAGATGATTCTGAAGTGGGCAAGGCTGGACACATCATGCGCCGCTTCTTTGAGAGCCGCTGGGAGGAGTTTTATCAGGGAAAACAGGCCAATCTGTGAGGCATGGGAGGTGGGGAGTCACCCTGTGGCATTGCCCCCTGCCCTCCACACAAACCCTGCCATTCTCACCTGCTGATGCTGCCCTGGGTCCAGACTCAAGTCAGAGGGAGAACCCTGATTTTTGACCTTGCCCTTGGCAGCGCCCTACATCTTCTTATCCTTACACCCTTTCTCCCTTTCCTCCTCTTGTTCCTCAGATAAGAGGGGCAGAGATGAGGTCCTTCTGGACCGAAAGCCAAAAAAGAAAAAATAATTTTTCCTTTCTGTTTTATTTCCTAATTAAATAAGAGGAGGAGGAAAGAAGCCCCTACTTCCTCCTCCCAGCTTCCTCACCTTCCTTGTACGTGCCCCAGCATTCTGGGGCTATTTAACAATAGCAATAGTTCTAGTGAATGTGTGAAACCGAGAAACACTCTGTACTGTGTGTGGACCCGCAGTGACGGCCAGTAAAGTGGACTTAACTCCCAAGTGTGTCGAGCCGGACACCGGGCCCTGAACATGCTGCTTCCATGTTCAGTCCCTCCCCTGCTTCTCACTTTCTCTCTCCCCTCTCCCCTTCAGATTTGTCTCTCATCCAATAATGTAAAACTATGTGTACGGGTTCCTCCCTTCTCTTCCCCCAAATTTTTCCCTTCAAAGGAAAAAGAAGTTCAGAGGTCCCTGTCTTTCTCTCTGTCCTCATCTTCCTGCCAGTAGCTAGCCCCTCTATAATGTTGGATACTCCTCAAATGCTGAGTTTCTAGCCTTTTTTGAAACTCAGTAAACTGGGGAGAGGGCAGGGAGGCACCCTGGACCCTGGGCCTTCCAGCCTCCTTCCCCACCTCTTACCCAAACCTCCCTCTTGGGAACTCCTCAGGGACAACTACTGCTGAGTTCGGGCACACCCCAAGATGGAGGCCAGGTAGCAATCGACTGGCCTGAGACAGAGAGAGAGGTGTGTATGGGTGTGTGAGTGAGTGAGAGAGGATGTGATTGTGCCCCTGTTTTTGGTGGCATCCATTCAGTTTTTTCCCCAAGTATCTGTTCCCCATTGTTTCAAACCATTGAGACACCTTTCTCATTGTTTTAAACTATCACTTTGTCTTTGGGAAACCACAGGAACAGTTTTTCTGGGTCAAAGCTGTGTCTCTTCCCTCTCTCCCAGTCATTTCTGTTCCAGCCTCTTCAAACTGTGCAATCTTTTAGCAGGAACAACTTCTCCTTTCAGTAGCTCTGAGTCCTAAGCTTTTGCAGGGAGAGGGGTAGAACTGGATCTTTTCCTAATCCCATGAGCTTCTGTGGGTTTAGTTGTGCTCTTTCCCTTATCTCCTTTACATCCTGGGACCCCTTCCCCAGTAGCAGAGACCCCAGAGCACAAATGAGTAGGGAGGAGAGGCTCTGGGTCCACCACTGCCCTACATGTGACTATGCCCAAGTTAAGCCCCAACAGAGGAAAGCTGCTAACTCCCAGCTATAGCCATGGGCCCCTGGCCCCCTGCTTTCCTGCTCAGCAGAGCCCCTCCCATCAGAGATTACGGGTACTTGCACTGGGGAGGTGGCTGCTGGCTGGCCCAAGCAGAGAGCTGAGGCACCCAAGAAATGTTCCATTGGTGGGAGAGGGGGTGCCGGGTGAGGGGGAGCATTCCTGTACTTCTAGCAGCACTGAATTGCCACTGAAGGGGGTGGGGGCAGTGTAGGTCCTGGGGCAACCCCTTTCTTTCTTTATGCCCCTTCTACCCCTAGCCTATTTCTAAAGTCGCCTTTTCTGTCATATAAACCTCAGAACTTTTAATTTTATTTGAGATTTTTTTTTTTTTTGCTTTTAAATAAGAGGTGGATTGAAGAATATTTGAATTGACTTTATATTATGCATAAATATTTATATTTTATCTAAATAACTGCTCTGTAACAAACTTTGTGTTAGTCAAGCATTTGGAACTGTTATAGTTGGGGGCTCTTCTTTTTCCCCACGGCAGTTTTCCCCAGTATAAAATGTTCTAGATTAATTTTACTGTTGGAGGTTAGATGGACGGGGGAGTGAAGTTTCAATTGTTCCTGCTGTGTTCCTCTCCCAGCTCCATCTCTTTCCCTAGGGACCAGGCACTCTGAAGGTGGGGTGGAGTCCTAGCCTCAGTTTGGAATGGAAGTTGATGGGGGGGTGGGACAGGGCATGATCAAAGGGGCCATTTCTCACTTTTCTTTCTCATCTTCACTGCCCCTTGAGCTAGGTGGATTTTCTCTTCTTGACGAGAGTATTTGATAGGGAAGGCAAGTTTTAAAAGTAAATAAAACCCACCCCTACCCCCCTGTTTCCCTTCTCCCATCAGTCTGGTAACAGGAAGAAACCACACCATCAACACCAACAAATTTCCACGTTCCTTTTACAACAAAAGGGACTTGACTTTTTATATAACCAAATGTGGTGTTTTAGTGACTTTTTGATAATGTACAGTTTTTTGTGAATTTAAATTTATTTCTTTCTATATTTTTAGGACCAATCTCATTTTTAATAAGGTAAAAAAAGGAAAAAAAGTCTAGAGATAAAAAAAACTCCTGTTTTTGCCATGTGATGTTCCACAAGTGCAGCTGTAGAAAAGTGCTTGTCAGTTGAATAAAAACCACATTTGATAGAGACTCAAAAGACTCCGTGTATTTATCTTCCTTCAACAAAGGTTCTTGTAATTGCCTAAAGGGGAAAACTGGGTCGTGTCAGGGTGACTATATGACTGGTTTGATGGAGAAGACAGCAAGCAGGAGAGCAGTGTGCCCCTAAGTGTCAACATTTCTCTCTGAACCTCCAGGCTTGGCCCTTCCTTTTCCAGGGGGCATCCAAGGCAGAATTTCTGTTTATGTGAATGAAACGGGTGCTTCTGGCTGAGGTGCTGTAACAAAGGATTCAAGTGTGCCGAGTTCCTACCTTGTGAGGCATGGCCTTGGCTTTCTAAGGCTGCCACCTGTGTTCCTGATACAGGAAAAGTATGTGCTCATCACCACCTTCCCCAGCTTCCCACCCATGGATAAGACACCACGAGGTAGATTTTGTGTTTTATTCCACAAGTTGAAATAAGAGAAAGTTCTACCAAATTATAGGGAAGAAACATGAGAATACCAAGGGTCAGAAAATTAGAGTGGGCAGCACTGGCACAAACATGGCAAAAGTATAAAATGAGAAACCTCTGGATAAAGAAAAACTACAAAATGTGTTTTGAGAATAATTAAACTTATTTCCTGTCCAAGGTGGTAAGTGCATGTAGGAGTGCACTCACCACCCCCGAAATTGTATGTGTTGGGGGATGCAAACACCAGTAAATGCTGTGAGAACTTTTTACAAGCTGGGAAAGCTTATCACACTGAAGGCTGGAAGTTTTGTTTTGGTGACCCTCTAACTTGGAATAGGAGGAGAAGGAATATCTCTGTTTTCAACCCTCCAAAAACCTCAGATGGCCACTTTGGTGCATGCTTACCTTCTCAGCTAGTGGCAGCCACTGGCAAACTTAAACAAGTCATAAGTTCTGCTTCAGTGCCGGTGTTCTGGGGGTGGCTCCCAAGCATTACTTAATATCCTAAGCAGTCATCATTTGGCCTACCACAGCAATATCTAACTGAAGAGTTCACACTATTCTAGGGTGAATAAAGGAGGTAAAAATCTCAAAGACATTCCAGAAATAGAAATAACGAATTCTTGCATTTGATTGTGAGCCCTTTCTAGCCCCCAGTTTCCTAACCCTTGTGAAGGGAAGGACAGACAGTAAAGGGGAAACACGTGTAAACCAGGTGCTTGTGCCCGTGTTGAACTGTGGAACTGTGAGGTAGATCTGTAACAAGGACAAGGAAGTTGTGGGCCTGGAGAATGGAGGTTCATTTGAAATGGAAGTGGACAGGCCAGGGAGAAGCAGCAGTGGTAGCTGGGCTGAGAGAGCACCTACCTCTCTCATTACTAGTCTCGTGGGGAGCACCTCTAGGGAGGTGCCGCAGAATTCAGCAAAGAGGAGAAGGGGGATAGAGCTCACAGGCCTGGCTCAGCTGTTGAAAGAAGACCCTCCTACAAAAGGAAAGGGTAAAAGCGAGGGTGAAGGCGAGATCTGCTAATGCCTGGAAGGAGTTAAAAGCAGGTAGCACAGAAATGGCATAGTTGGTTTAGGAGGGAATCAGGCAGGGGTTAATGTGGCAAGGCACAAGGTTAGACCTAGCCCTTACAGACTGGCTGTCATAATACCACCCTCTTTGAAGTTGGTCTAGCAGAGCCTGGGGACAAGTTTAGACCTGATCACTGACCCAAGTTTATTGCCCTAGGCCAAGAAGGTCGAGGTAAACTGCTAATAAGTGCAATGCTGCTGCTCTCCCAGAAGGTGGGGCACGTGCACGAAAGAACTTTTAGATGTTTACACTCCATTCCAGCAAGCCCTCACACTGCACCTTTGTGGAGCAAAATAACAACCCACAAGTAGGCACCCCAAACGGCAGACACTGAAGCAGCAGGGGATAAGCAGTGCAGGCACCAAGGGGCTAAATGAGCTCACTGATCAGTAAGTCAGGAAAAGAAGAATGGAACTGGGCTGAGGTGGCCTGATCCAGGGCGGGTCAGTAAAGCAACAAAGTCTAGTCCTCACACTCAGTGCAAGTAATGTCCCCCTACTACACCATCTATTCCTGACAAGGGGTATTTATTTACTCTTTAGAGCCACTAGGCTTCCTAGTCCTGGGCAGCTCTTCCAATCCTTTGGTTTAAAATACTCTAAAAATAACCTCTCTCCCCAATGTCATTTCTACATTTTCCCTAACCTCGACCCAAACCCTCCTCCAAAAAGCCTCGGGTCTGAGTATCCAGAGTGAGACAGGAGCAGTAATAATATTGGCATGAGGTGGGACAGGCAGGCACTAAGCCTAATAAAGGATTATATCATCTGAGAAAGTGATTCTAGTATGTTCTATTTGACTGAGAAGAGAAAAATACCAAGTAGTAAAATATTTTAAGAATGTTAACGAGCACTGTAATGATCAAGGGTGAGATGTGAAGTACAGGGAGAGTACGACCTGGGTTCCATGAAGACAGGATTCGGAAAACACTAGCATAGTTTAAAGAGCCCAGCGCAGGGCTATGAGCCTGCAGACGCCCCTGTAATTCCTCAGCAGCTCCACTGCCACCAGTGGGCCATTCTGAGAGAGAAAAACTGGCCCTTATTCCTTCTCCTTTTCCCACTCAATCATGTTATGAACTGTCAGAAATGAACTAACAATTAGGGGGAAAGTATCATGAGTGCAACCCAAAAGGGTCCAAACAAAATTCCACGATGCCATTAACCACTACAAAAATAACCTCAGGCTCTCACTCCATCGCTTCCCATGCCCAAACCAGAAACATTCATTAATAAAATCCATTAAGCAGATTCACATGAGGAAAACGGACAAAAGGTAACTTCATAATTTTAAAACAAAACAATGCAAAATAAGAGCCATTTAAACATTTAAATACAGAGAAAGTAGAACCAAGAATTCTGAGAGGCAGAGAAGGGGCAGCACTAATGTCAACAGCTTCTGTATATGAAAGGCCCTCCTTTCACTAAACCTCCTAGCAAAGCAAGGTTCCCCCAAACTACTATTAATTAGCTGAACTAGACTCTTCTCTTTTTCTTCAGGGCCCCTGAAGAGACCTATGGTGTACTTTTCTGACTAAGGACTAGAGACTCGGAAACAAGAGCTACCTGCCCAGGCAAACCCTCCCAGAAGATTACTGGACTTGGGGCTGTTTTACATCAGATAAAGCCTTCCTGAGGTTGGAAATTACCCATGAGAAAACTGTAGCAATTTCATCTTTTATATTTTCCATCTTACCTATTATCCCCTACCTGCTGTCTGCTGCCTCTACTTCCTCACCCTGAGGATGCACAAGAGGACTTGGGGGTGGGGAGCATCAGGACTCTCAACTCTGGGATGGGCAAAGGGAAGGGCGAGCTGGGCCCAAGCTCTGTGTACAACTGACATCACAGCTTCTTCCCGCCCTGGAGCATCTCCTTCCTCTCCCTACAGCCAGCCTACTGAACACCTGTTTCCCCATTCTCCATCATCGGGCTTTCCATCTGTCTGGGGGAAACGTACCTGACCTGGAAGTGAAGGAGAGCAGCACTCTCCTTTCAGTGTAGAAGGGAGTGACTGGGAAGAGAAGGTGCAGGACCGATGGGCAAAGGCTTCCTCCAATCTGTCTCCAGGTACGTAGCCAGGTTTTGCAGAAGAAGATGGGGTTGAAGAGCAAAACAGAGCCTTGTTGTGAAGGGCTCCTGACCTTGGGAATACTGAGATGGGATTTATTGCTCTTTTCTCTCCTAGCTCCCTGCTGTCCTTCCACAAGGAAAATTATTTTTGACATCCTGGTTCCCTGGGAAAGGGGCCCAAATGCTCTGGACAGTTACAAAGAACTTTGTCCTTTCCCACCCCAGCATAGCACACACACACACAGAGACCAGCCCCCACCTCGATCCCTCTCAATGTGTGTGTGCACGTGGCCTGAACCCTTCAAGGGCAGCCCTTGCTGTATACATAGAGGTGCCAAAGGTCAAAGCCTGGGAAAAATTCAAGAACCTCAGTTCTCTCTCAACTAGTTGCCTGGGGCTCAAAAGGCACTGTGTGTCCAGGGCTGGGAATTTACCAAGTCCTTTGGTACACAGGCAGGCTTGACACTGTCTTCATCAAGGTTTCCTAACGGTGGCACTACTGACATTCTGAGTCAGAGTTCTTTGGTCCGGGGAGCCAGGTCTCTCCTGTGCACTACAGGGTGTTCAGCAGCATCCCTCGTCTTCAGCCACTAGATGGCAGCAGCACACAGCCTCACGCCCAGACATGACCACGAAAAAATGTCTCCAGAGACTGCCTAATGGCCTCTCTGAGAATCACTGGTCTAAAGGTGAAGCTGCTGATGGTCCACAGTGGGGAAGGAACCCAAGTGGATTCAGCAAGGTCACAAATGCAAAGGCTCTGAGCATGGCAATGACATGCAACAGGGAAGAGAGGGGCCCTGAGACCCAGGGCAGAAAAGATCCTCCGGGAAGCAAAAAGCAGGTATTCCTGAAAAGCTGTAGCTGGAGAAGACATTTTCTCAGAAGGTGTGGTGCTGGCCTCGGCAGTGAGAAGAATTAGAAGTCAGTAGGTCTGTTCCTCTGGAACTTGCCAGGGAAAACCTAGTCTTCATCCCAATTTGGATCAAAGATGGCTACCAAAGGCTGTGGAACTGTCTCCTTAGCCAAGGTCAAGGCTCAAGGCTCCGCTTCCGGAAGGGCAGAGGGAGGAAAAGCTGCTTCCACTGCCTGCTTAGTCTCCCTGTTCCTTGCCCCGCCCCTCCAAATTCCATAGGAAATTTCATTCATAAAAGAAATAACAAAATTAAAAGCTGTAAAGAGGTTAAAGTAAGCAGGTTCTGCTGTATGGAAAAGAGAAAAAGAACAATCTGGATGAGGAAAAGAAGGCATAAAATGTATGTGAAGAAGCGATGGGATGTGTGATCTAAGAGCTTTATAAAACAAAACATTGAAAATCTGTGTATTCTTACACACACCTCCCCACAAAAAAAGTCCATTGCTAAACTCAGTAAGAAGGGCCCACAAAGGACTCCATCAATGTTCTAGCACCACATCTTTTTTTTTAAGAAATAATGTTTATAAAAAAAAAAGCCTTCCCAAAAAAGTCCAACACATCAAAAATGGTTTTTCACAAAGAAGGGAAGAAGTTCCAGGCACCATGTCTCTTTGGAGTAGGATAAGAGTATATTGCAGTTAAAAGCAAAACAGCAAACTTTCTTCACAAAAGAAAAGAAGTTTTGTTGATGTCCTTGACTGCAGCACACACAAACGGTGACAGCCAACACCCGCCCAGGCTCCACCAGGAGTGGAGGAAGAGCAGAAGGCGGGGGTGCAGATTTCTCTTTCCAGGCCCAGGCCTGTGAAAACCGATGACCAAGTGTTAGTCCTCAGCTGGGCCCACAGAAGGGCTGTACTCCTGGTCAGCCCTCTGGAGTCTGGAGCATCAGCATATCCAAGAATTCTTTTATATTCAACAAAGACGGGGAGGGAAACCCTAAAAGAGGCATAAGCCAGAGAGAGTGGGGAGGCGGAGCGACAAGCATGAGAACCAGTCTGATTTCAGGCTGTTCAGCCCACCCCGCCCTCGGTGTGTGTTTCTTACCACTGTTACTTGTTGAATTGGAAAGAGTAGACGCCATGCTCTGAGGGTGCATCCACCGGCACTTGACTTTGCTGGCTGCCACTCTCCTGTACCACAGGCAAGGCAGGCGAGTCAACTTGCACATCCTTCCCTCACCTCCCACTGAAGCAGCCTCACTACGCTGAGTGCCCTCCCCGACCTACCCACTGCCACACACCTGTGCGAGTGCACACACACACATGCACACTCACAGCATCACTTTCCCAACTTTAGAGCAACCTATCCTCATCCCAGAGCACAATGGTCAACGCAAGCCAGCACCCTGGGGTTAACTGCTGTCCGGCTAAATGAGAGGAAGGGCCTCAGTCAAAGGCACTAAGTCTCTCCTTCCTGTATTCTTCACACACCCACCAGCTATTTATGAACACAGAATCGGCATCACTGCGAGAGGAAGATTTTGATCAGTGGAAAACCTGCCTCTGTTCCTTTTCAACCCCAAGAGACTATAAAGTTCTTACCTCAACTGAAACACTGGAAGAAGGCACTGGGGTGTACTGGGAGAGGTAAGCTCCCTGCATAGCTGCAGCTGTTGGCACATACTGGAATGAGATGCATTGACAGGCTCAGAGCAGTGATTCTTGGCTACAATTAAAACACCTGGGGAGCTTTAGAAACTGTAAGTGCCTATGTCCCCTCTCCAGAGATTCTAATTTAATTGTGCTTTTTAAAAGCACTTCCGATGACTCTGAAGTACACTGGCTTAGAGAGACTTCTGCCTACATGACTGCTTTTCCTCCTCTTTCCCATCTTCTGCTTTTTCTCAACGCACTGCCCTCTCTGTTTTAAGCACTCCTCCACAAACCAGAATGCACCTGAGCTTCGAGAAACCTATCAGGCTTCACCCATTCTTCCTATTACTATTCTGATAAGGCTTTCAAGAGATGTGTGTGAACCCCTACTAGATAATACGTAGACAGGAGCACTGATCCTTTAGTTACATGAAGAGGAATCAGTTAAAACGAATGAGTTTCAGAGTAGAAGGCTGTATTCCTCGCTCACAGTCCATCTCCTTTTCTGAGTGTGTCCTCGATGACAGTGAAGTCATTCCCAACCTTATCCAAGAGTATTTAAACCTAAGAGTCTTACACAGGTGTTCCTTGTGTGGCAGGAGTTTATAAGAGGAATATCTTGCTTTACCGTGCCCGTGCTGCTGAGAGAGAGGTGGCCCAACTGCTGGGTAAGAGGTCCCACCATGGAGGCAGGCTGGAGAGAAATGGGATGGTCCATTCCTGGTGTCAGAACTGAACCCTAGAAGCAGCAGCAAAGGGCAAAGTTAGTTGGCAGCATCCTGTGAGGCTGCAGGAAGCAGAGGTTCATGGCTACCAGAACCACTGCTGACAGACATTTAAAAATCCTGGAAAATGACAGGCAAGCAACCACCTGGCCCTGCAGCAGGAACATGCACTCTGCCTACCAGGCTGGAGGCGTTCTTGTCTAAGAATAGTAAACTCACAGAATGTAAGGTCAGACACCTGGTCACACGAGAGACTGAGCCAGGACTCACAGCCACACCTCCTTTCATCAAATCCCACTGTTTTCTTTTACATCAAATTGGCACTTTGGCTTTTGCCCACTTCTGAACACTCACTGAAGGCTGCATGAGGTATGACTGGTGGTGCATCCAAGACGGGCTAGGTGCTTGTGGAGGAGATGTCTGAGTTACTCTCTAATGGAAGCGAAAATAAACAAAACAAAAATGTTAACTTCCTGAAGACTGTTACTTCACCCAATGATCTGATATTTTTCAGCAAAACACAAGTAAGTTTGGAGTGTGGGGCTTCCCTGGTGGCTCAGATGGTAAAGAATCTGCCTGCAATGCAGGAGACCCGGGTTTGATCCCTGGGTGGGAAAAGTCCCCTGGAGCAAGGAATGGCTACCCACTCCAGTGTTCTTGCTGAGAGAATTCTATGGACAGAGGAGCCTGGCAGGCTACAGTCCATGGGGCCGCAGAGTCAGACATGACTGAGCAACTAACAATTTCAATTTCAGTGCCCCCTTAGAAAATAGAAATATTTAAGAATATTTTTAAAATATTAACAACTCTTACACTTCAAGTAACCCAATTTTAAAATGGGCTAAGAATCTGAGTAGATATTTCTCTAAGAAGATACACAAATGGCCAACAAGCACATTCAACAGGCTCAACATCGTTAGTCACTGCTGCGCTGTGCTTAGTCACTCAGCTGTGTCCGACTCTGTGCGACCCCATGGACTGTAGCCCATCATGCTCTTCTGTTCCTGGGATTCTCCAGGCAAGAATACCAGAGTGGATTGCCATTACCTCCTCCAAGGGATCTTCCTGACTCAGGAATCGAACCCGCATCTCTTGTATTGTAGGCAAATTCTTTACCGCTGATCCACCAGGGAAGCCCCTAGTCACTAGGGAGATATAAATCAAAGTCACAACGAGTTACCACTTTATACCCACTTAGATGGCTACAATTTTAAAAGGACTGAATAACAAATGTTATACACTGCAGGTGGGGATGTAAAATGGTACAGTGACCTTGGAAAACAGTTTGGCAGTTCCTCACAAAGTTAAATGTAGAGTTAATAGGTACTGAGTAATTGTATGTACCCTAGAGAAATGAAAACATATGTCCACACAAAAACTGTGCACAAAAGTTCATAGCAGTATTACCCAATAATACTATGACTATTATTATTCATAATGGCCAAAAGGTAGAAACAACTCACACGACCATCAACTGATAAACAGATAACAAAATGGGGCATGTCCATACAATGGAATATGATTCAGTCATAAAAAAGAATCAAGTTCTGCTACATGCTACACATGAATAAACTTTGAAAATATGCTAAGTGAAAGAAGTCCAGACACAAAAGACATTTACTATATGCTTCCACTTTTACAGTATGTCCAGAAGAGGCAAATCTGTAGATACAGAAAGTGTATCAGTGGTTGCCAGGGGCTAGGGTGAAGGAAGAATAGGGAACGGCTACCAATGGGCACAGAGTTTCTTTCTGAGGTAATGAAAACATTCTGGAATCAGATAATAGTGATGGTTGCATAATCCTATAAATATACACTACTGACTAGCATACTCTAAAACTTTTATAGTCTGTAATTTACATCTCAATTTTAAAAGAAAAAAAGCAATGAGAAGCTAGAAATGCATCTTGATAAACAAGTAGATCTATTCCACAAATGTAGGGATTGTTCAAAATCAGAAACTCTACAAACATAAGTCAAAATTGAAGGAAAAAGTCAGTGTAATATTAGATGCTGAAAAGACATTTTATAAAATCCAACAGCCATTTACTTTAAAAAAAAAAAAAAATTCATGAAGTAGGGAATTCCTTGGAGGTCCAGTGATGTGACTCAGAGCTTTCACTGCCATGGCCTGGGTTCAATCCCTGGTTGGGGAACTAAGATTCTGAGAGCCGAGAGTTACAACCAAAAAATAAATTTTAAAAAATATCACAAAGTAAAACAGAGACTAAAAAGAAACTACTTACATATATTAAAGGCTATTACCAAAAACTTAGCTGCAAGCATTAACCCACATTAAAAACACTGCAATTATAGTAACCTATTAGGTAGTGGAGTCAAAGAAATACAATTGGGATACCACTGGCATAAAATTGAAATGGAAAAGAGAGCTATTATTTTGCATCAGTGATATAACTATACCTAGAAAACCTAAGAGATTTAAATTAAACAATTACTAATAGTAATAAGAGGATTCACTAAGTGAGCTGTATACAAAATAGATGAACATAAATCAATAACCTCTCTTTGGTGTATCAATAAGCACCTGAAGATGACGACAAAAAGTACAGACCTACATAAACAAAATTAAAATCCTACTGAAGGACATAACAAAGATCTGAGAACATGAAAAGAAATACATCTTAAGTGAAAAGACTGTACGTTTTAAGTAGTCAATTCTCTTAAATATATAGGTATAACGTAATTTCAATTAAAGCCCTCCCTCACAGATTTTTAAAAATTAGATAAAATGATCATAAACTTACACAGAATAACAGATGCAAAAAAAAAAAAAAACAAAAAAAAGTATGAAAAAGAGAGTGAAGAAGGTTTTATCTTATTAAATATTAGAACATACTATGAAAGCCACTGTAATCAAATTAACAAATTATTGAAATAGGAACAGATACAATGATCACTGGAAGAGTATAAAGGATACAGAAAAAAATTCCAGTGTTTATTATATGACAAAGGTAGCATCTCAATTCAGTGGGAAAAGGATGTGCTTAGTCGCTCAGTCATGTCTGACTCTCTGCAACCCCATGGACTATAGCCTGCCAGGCTCCTCTGTCCATGGGGATTCTCCAGGCAAGAATACTGGAGTGGGTTGCCATGCCATCCTCCAGGGGATCTTCCCAACCCAGGGATCAAACCCAGGTCTCTGGCATTCCAGGCAGATTTTTTACTGGCAGAGCCACCAGGGAAGCCCAGGAAAAGGATGGATTATTTAATAATTTGGTGCTAGGACAACTGGTGAATACTTTGAAGGGAATACAATAGGACCCCTATCTTACGTCATATACAAACATAAATTCCTGGTAACTATACATTTAAATGTAAAACAATGAAATAAATCCTGGGGACCACATGAACAATGTACAGACTGAGAAGACCTCTTGAATTAAGACAAGAAATTCGAAAGCTGTAAGTAAAAAAAAAAAAGCAGACATATTTAACTATATACAAACGTTAAACTTTTGTATATAGCAAAAACTAGTGATTCCCAAAGTATGATCTCTGGACCAGCAGTAGGAGCAACACCTGGGAACTTGTTAGAAATACACATTCTTGCCTCTCACCCTAGACTTGCTGAATCAGAAATTCTTAGCGTGGTGCCCAGTACGTTTAATAAGCTCTCTGACCTAGGTTTAATGACATCAACGACTCGATGGACATGAGTTTGAGCAAGCTCCGGGAGTTGGTGATGAACAGGGAAGTCTGGCGTGCTGCAGTCTATGGAGTCTCAAAGAGTGGGACATGACTGAGCAACTGAACTGAATAAAGCTCTCCAACTGATTCTGATGCACAGCCTAAGTTTGAGGACCACAAAGGCAGTGGGAAAAAAATTTGGAAAAAAACTTGTAACAAAGATAACATTCAGAAGATTAGCACTTATAATAGCTTTTTTTTTTTTTGGCCAGGTATGCAGGATCTTACTTCCCTGATCAGGGACTGAAACTGTGCCCCCTGCATTGGGAACTCAGAGTCTTAACCACAGGAACACCAGGGAAATTCCAATAATATTGATAGTTTTCTTTTTTAAATCATGTGATAAAAAACCATAGCTGAGCCTGCTTCCTTGCCCAGAAGCAAGCCAGGAAAGTCTGACACGTGTATGTGGGTAACTTAGAAATAAATCCCTCTAGCCTTCAGAATGTCCCAGAGCGTGCACTGTTGAGGTTTTTAACTTAGCTGGGCCAGGTCTTATGTGTGGTATGCTGCAGCATGCAGGAACTTTACTTGTGGCAAGTGGGATCTTGTTCCCTACCCAGGGACAGAACCTTGGCCCCTGCACTGGAAGCACAAAGTCTTAGCCACTGGACCAACAGAGACGTCCCAATAATATTGATGGTTTTTATAAGCTGATGGGAAAAGAACAAATGAATAGGAAAATGGGCCAAGTATATGAAGAGTAATCAGGAAAGAACAAATCAAAATATGACCCAAAAATGCTTAAACTCAGCTTCAGTCAGGGAAGTGCAAATTAAAGCAACACTGTACTTTACACCTACCAAGATAGGAAAAACTTTACAAGAGCAATGCCACCTCTGGCTGGAGGGAAATAGGTCCTCTCATATGTTGCCAGTGGGAACATGAATTTGGCAGCCTTTGTGGAAAGAAATCTGTAACATCTATAAAGCCAAAAGTCTGTGTATCATTCAACCTTACAACCTCACCCCTTGGACTCTAGCCCCTAGAAACAAAAGCACTCATCTGTGAGGACACAGGCAAAAGCATGTTTACCAGAGCATCATTTGTACCAGAAAAAAACTGAAATCCAAAGAATGCCCTTCACGGTGGTCTAGTGAAAGAATTCTGGTATTTATGCAGCATGAACTATAATGTGACTATTAAAAAGAAATAATTAGAACAGAGCTGCATAGAACCACCTGGAGGGCTTGTTAAATCTCAGGCTAGTAGGACTCATCCCCCAGAGTTCCTCTGGATCTAGGGTGGAGTCCAAGAATTTGTTTCTAAAAATACCCAGGTAGGGCTGATACTGCAGGTACAGGGACCACGCTTTGAGAATCACTGGTTTATGTGGGAAAAGTATAAAAAAGACATTTAATATGGCAAATTTTTATAACATAAACAATGACTTCCAAAACCATATATTTATACGTATATGAAAATGACCAAAAAAAGGCGGAAACTAACATGGGTTTGCTTGTGGGAATGGTGGATACAGAGTACAAAGTACATGCATACAACAGCCTGTATGCATGTAAGGGGATCATGTGTTACACTTTTATGTGAAACTGTTTGCATATAATCTGTGTAAAGGAAACAATGGGAAAAACAGCAAGTTGTTTCCAGCCTAAAACACGATGGCAGGGCAAACCCCGAGCCCTTTTCTGGGCATGAACGTACCTGATATGACGTCATAGGAGATGGAAGATACGGGGACAGTGCAGACTGAGTGAGCATCCTGTTGGGGGCGATGTTGTAAGGAGCTGGGTAAAACCTGTAGGAAGGGACCACATCAGTAAGGAGTCAGGAAACTGCAAAGCAAGGGCCCCCACTGACAGATACAGCCATGAACATCAAGGCAATCCATGCGAGGGCCTGGACACACGACTATGGCATTTTCAGGCAGGCTGTTTACATACGACACCCTTACCCATTCTGAAGAGCCGTGGAGGGGTCATAGGTCAAAGCCATGCCACCCTAGAAAGAAAGAACACAGTGCGCACACTGTGAGCGCTTAGGTGAGAACAGGAGCAGGCCCAGAATTTCAAGGCTGGGGAAGCGTTTGGTTCAACTGATTAAAAGCCAAGTCTGGACTAGTCCCCACAGTAACTGTTCCAGGGTTTTCCTGCTTGTGAAGGGTGCACAATCCCATTTACACTAAAGAGTGTGTGAAGTAGCCAGCATTGCTCATTTACATACTGGAGCTCTCAAGCCTACCCCAGGAATCAAGCCATGGAAATTTCCATTCCTTCTTTTTTTTTGCCTTGGCATCCCCATTCGGCATGCAGGATCTTAGTTCCCTGGCCAGGGATCGAACCCGCCTTCCCTGCAGTGGAAGCCAAGTCCCAACCACTAAACTGCCATGGAAGTCCCATCCATTCCATTTTAATGTCATTAGTATTCTTGTCTCTGAGAGGGCCTCTTACCATGTCTCCATTTCTTGGCCAGGCCCGTCCGTTCTGCACAAATTTTCCTTGGTTCTGTCGTTTCTTTGGACCCCCATCAGCAAATTTGCAAAGCAAGGGATCGGATGGGGCTGCCGAGAGAGAAAACAGACAGGCAGCTGAGTCCCACCTCATTTAGCCCATTCACTCATGCAAAAAGCCTCCAGAATCTTCACAGAAGTCATAACCTGTGGCCTCTCAGCCTGATTCCCAGATGCCTCACCTGGTACTCCAGGGGGTGTCTTAATATATTTTCCATTAAAGTGGGTGATGATGGCTTCACACTTCTCTGTGGACTCCATCCTAAGGAGCACAAGAGGAGTTAGGGTCTAGCTTCTCCAGGATCTATACCCTCCCTACATTTAAAGAGAAAGCTCTTAAGTTCCCAGCCCCACAAATGCTCCAAAAATTGTCAACTACAGAAACAGAGCTTCCTCCACACAAATTCAAGGCATCTTAGAGAAGAAACCCCAGCTTCTGATGAAGGTTTTTCTCAACTGGTTCCTCTAGGGATCCTGAAAGGAATAATGGGGGTCTGCAAGCTATGAATATTCCAAAGAAGATACTGATTGATGGATCTAGTATTCAGTATTGTGCCTGGTTCCTAAATAAGAATACAATAAACAGTGGCTGTTACCATTATTTTTTATTACAAAATTCCTAATGGAAATTTTCCTAGGTTTTTTCGCTCTGTTTGCATAATCTTACCTTCCTGACCAGGGATTGAACCCAAGTCACAACAATGAAAAGACTGAGTCCTAACCACTGCACCACCAGGGAATTTCCCTGTTCCTTCACTCTGATAAAACTGTACAAGCTAAGAATTTGCCAATATTTATTTTTTTGCTCTGGCCATACTTATAAAGGTCTATTAGCTACCAATAACTTCCTTAAGATTTCATGAGTCAGGGGAGGGAGGCTTATTAGGAGTGTGAGGTAAGCAGATACAAATTACTATATGTAAAACAGATAAACAGTGTCGTACTGTAGAACACAGGAAACTATGTTCAGTATCCTGTAATAAACCATAATGGAAAGGAATATGAAAAAGATACATATGTGTATATGCACACATATCACAATAAACTGTGGAAAATTCTGAAAGAGATGGGAATACCAGACCAGCTGATCTGCCTCTTGAGAAATTTGTATATAGGTCAGGAAGCAACAGTTAGAACTGGACATGGAATAACAGACTGGTTCCAAATAGGAAAAGGAGTACGTCAAGGCTGTATATTGTCACCCTGCTTATTTAACTTATATGCAGAGTACATCATGAGAAATGCTGGACTGGAAGAAACACAAGCTGGAATCAAGATTGCCGGGAGAAATATCAATAACCTCAGATATGCAGATGACACCACCCTTATGGCAGAAAGTGAAGAGGAACTCAAAAGCCTCTTGATGAAAAGGGAGAGTGAAAAAGTTGGCTTAAAGCTCAACATTCAGAAAACGAAGATCATGGCATCCGGTCCCATCACTTCATGGGAAATAGACGGGGAAACAGTGGAAACAGTGTCAGACTTTATTTTTTTGGGCTCCAAGATCACTGCAGATGGTGAGTGCAGCCATGAAATTAAAAGACGCTTACTCCTTGGAAGGAAGGTTATGACCAACCTAGATACCATATTCAAAAGCAGAGACATTACTTTGCCAACAAAGGTTCGTCTAGTCAAGGCTATGATTTTTCCTGTGGTCATGTACGGATGTGAGAGTTGGACTGTGAAGAAGGCTGAGAGCCGAAGAATTGATGCTTTTGAACTGTGGTGTTGGAGAAGACTCTTGAGAGTCCCTTGGACTGCAAGGGGATCCAACCAGTCCATTCTGAAGGAGATCAGCCCTGGGATTTCTTTGGAGGGAATGATGCTAAAGCTGAAACTCCAGTACTTTGGCCACCTCATGCGAAGAGTTGACTCACTGGAAAAGACTCTGATGCTGGGAGGGATTGGGGGCAGGAGGAGAAGGGGACGACAGAGAATGAGATGGCTGGATGGCATCACTGACTCAATGGACGTGAGTCTGAGTGAACTCCAGGAGGTGGTGATGGACGGGGAGGCCTGGCATGTTGCGATTCATGGGATCGCAAAGAGTCGGACACGACTGAGCGACTGATCTGATCTGATCTGATATGAAAAATACATAAACCACTTTGCTGTACACCTGAAACTAACACCACGTTGTAATTCAACTATACTTCAATTATTTTTTAAATGCGGAAAAAAGATTTCCTGAGTCTGTAGGAAGAAAGAGTATTAAGACAGGGTTTATGGTGACAGAACAATGTTAGAAGCTACACAGCTAAAGTATCTTGTTGGGAAAAGAGAAAATGAGGAAGGAATTAGTGGTGCCTGTTCAATACTCACAGGCTCTGTGAGTCAGAACATGCACCAAAGTCCTCCGGACTCATTCCTCATTTCTGCTTCAAATCTCCATCTACCTTACCATACAGCGCTCAAATGAGATAATGTGTATAAACATGTTCTATAAATTATATGAAGATCTACATAAGACAGGGTACAGTATTTTCCCCCTTTTCCACAGTTAAAGTAAGTCAGTATATTTTCTATGCCAATAACCACTAAAGATCTGAACAATCTCCATGTTGGCAGTTACTAGAAAAAGACCTTAAATGGAACCTTCTAGTGAAAAGCATGCTGAGCATTCTAGAGCAAACAGTGTTTAGTTGGGTTACTCCTATTCTTGAGTCTTTCAAAAGGGTGACAGGCATGTAGGGTTTTAAAAGAATCACTTTCAGGAATTCAACTTCCTCATAAACTCTTTCCTGAATGATCAAGGCTGAGGTCCCCTTTCACAACTACTCCACTCAGCTTACTTTAGACTCATCCCAAAGCTCAACAGGAAGCACAGAGGACTGAGTTACAAAAATTGTTTTTTTAAGTTACATGTTTCCAATTCTTCCTTCCCACAAAGCTAAAGGACTCAACAAGTTGTCAATTGACAATTAAAAATGTCAGTTTTGATGACAGATCACCCTGGTTCTTGGCATATAATTCAGAAAGAACTCAAAGAATTCCTATTTTAGCAAAACTCTTTCCATTCCCATTTACTTATTTATGTGAACAAGGAAATAAAACACAAATAGAACTGACACTAAATTTTGTCTTGTTACAGTAATAAACAATGTTCACTGATGGCTACATGATTTAATTATAAAAATCTAAAAGAAGCACTTCCAATAAAATTTATTTCATATAAAACAATTTTGTATCAACATTTTAAAATATTTATGTTGTTTGGGGCAACTGTGAACTATTTATAAAGATAATTTCCATATGGATTAATGCATAATGATTCAGAGCCACAATAAAAAAATTAATTTATGTTCTTGTTGCAGAGAAGTATAGCAGAATGATCCAAACAGAGACTTTCAACTATAAAAATATTTTAAAAACTAAAATACAATTCTGTAGGGAAATAAGATGGCAATACAAAATCAAGAGAAAAAGGAATACTATAAGAATCATTTAAGAGTTGTAACTTAAAGAAATGCCCCATGTATTTTTGAAATGATTTTGTGTATTAAATTGCTACATTTAGATTTCATTTGGATATATTTTAAAATAGTATGACAGTTTTATTTAGACTAACATAGTCTAAATTATTATTATTAACATTATGTAAATATTGTTAACATAATATTTATAATTTGCAGGAAAATATACTTTGCAAAAATCTAAATGTATGAAGAAAATCTGAAGTTATTAATGTAGAAACATACAAGAGATTTCATGGCTTTTCAAGACTTCAAAGCCATAGTTCCTAAACTGGGCTTTGAGGCACCCTGGGTCATTGTGATGAGCTCACAGAGGCAAAGCAAGGGATACTTTAACTTTCTGAATAAAATACAGCAACACTAATTGGCTATTTATCGTAAAGACTACTAACTCTAAATAGTTCAATATTTCTACAATCTGGTTTTTCAGTAGTTGCTATGACAAAAGCAAGTACCATAAGAAAACCAACATGTAACAGAAAATGAGGGTGTCCTTGTTCAGTAGGATTCCAAGGTTTGAGAACTGTGCAGTGTCCAACAGGCCACATCCATTGAAAGGATAGTTATTTAAGAATGAGATAAAAATATTTTTTCAATGTATTTTTCAAATAACTACAAAGTTGTTAAAATATTAAACATTTTTTGAATGTTTAGAATAGTTACTTGATACATTAAACTGTTAAGTATTTCTTTTGGTCTAGGGCAAAAAAAATTATCTGGACGAAATGGAGCTTCTGCTTTAAGAGAGTATGGGAGCAAAAAAGTTTGATTACAAACTTTAGAAATTCCCCTTTAGTTATACATGGGGTCACCAGCAGGTGGCGCCATCGAGATTGAGTAGGCTAGGGAAGAGGTCTTATTCCACGTTCCCAAGGTCTGAACCCTGCAGAGTAAAGCAGTGTTCTTGGACCAGAGAAGATATTAAAAAAGAAAAAAGGACTTTCAGATTACTTAGTCCAGGTCTTTTCAAACTTTTTAGAAAGGCATCAGAATCTCCTTTCAAGCAAAATCTTAA
>NW_011494687.1:1003174-1085470 GCF_000754665.1 Bison bison bison | reverse complement strand
AAAATCTTAAAATAAATAAAAACCATTTCCTAGGTGGGCTAGGGAAAGCTGAAGCCCTACAACAGTGACACTAAGCTCCAAAGAAGGCGCCCTGGAAAACTCTACAGCTCAAGCAAACACCTTCGAAAGATGGTACCGATGATCCCACCTGCAGGGCAGCAGAGATGACACAGAGGTAAATAAGACTTTTGGACTCAGTGGGAGGGTGGGATGATTTCAGAAAAAAGCACTGAAACATCAGAGAAGGCGATGGCACCCCACTCCAGTACTCTTGCCTGGAAAATCCCATGGACAGAGGAGCCTGGTTGGCTATAGTCCATGGGGTCACTAAGAGTTGGACACGACTGAGCGATTTCACCTTCCCTTTTCACTTTCATGCACTGGAGAAGGAAATGGCAACCCACTCCAGTGTTCTTGCCTGGAGAATCCCAGGGACGGAGGAGCCTGGTGGGCTGCCGTCTATGGGGTCGCACAGAGTTGGACACGACTGAAGCGACTTAGCAGCAGTGGCAGCACTGAAACATACACATTACCATATGAAAACTAGGTGACCAGTGCTGGTTAGATGCATGAAGCAGGGCGCCCAAAGCCAGTGCTCTGGGACAACCTGGAGAGGATAGGGTGGGGACGGAGGTGGGAGGGGGGTTCAGGATGGGGGGGACACATGTATACCTATGGCTGATTCATGTTGATGTATGGCAAAAACCATCACAATACTGTAATTATCCTCCAATTAAAATAAATTAATTTTTTTAAAAAAAGAAAATCACTCATCTAAACCTCTGCTTCACAGGGTAACCAAGGCTCATAAAGGTCTGATATCACACGGGCAGTTAGTGGTAGAGCTGGATGGAGAATTTAAGGCTCTCAACAGATCTGGAAAGGTAGACCAGATCTTCCATCTAATCCTGCCTATCTTGAAGCCACAAGGGCAATGGCTCTCCTCTATCACCCACTCCTGAGACCTTGGGCAAATCACTTCATATTGAGAACTTTGGTTTTCTTTTCCATAAATAGAGAATTAATATTTATTTCAACAACATTATAAGGAACTATACTCCAACTTTTTTAATTAAAAAACTACATAAGTAAAAACTCAAACTGTATAGTTAAAATTGAATTTCATTTCATTTACTGTCAATAAAATTTATTTTTTTTAATAAAAAAATATTTATTTCATAGAGTAAATGAGATAAGACAGACAGAGGTTCGCTCAGTCATGTCTGACTCTTTGCAACTCCATAGACTGTAGCCTGACAGGCTCTTCTGTCCATGGAATTCTCCAAGCAATACTGGAATCGGTTGCCATTCCCTTCTCCAGGGGAGAAGGGGTTGAACCTGGGTCTCCTGCATTGCAGGCAGATTCTGAGTCACCAGGGAAGCCCAAATGAGATAACAGGATGAGAAATACTCAGGAAACTAGAACAGGATACAGAATTATAATCTTTTATTCTGCTTAGTTCTAGATCAAAGGAACAAAGGCTAAAGTAACAGGAAATAGTGGCAAAAGCACAAAGATTTGAGAGCAAACAGTTTTTTGAGTATTGTGACCTATAATTAAATGAACTTTTGATTGACTGTCAAGAACTTTTGGCCAGTATTTTGGTCCTGGGGGCAGGTCACAGACTTTTTGATGACCTTCTGTGTGACATTCTTTATTAACGTCATCATCTGCCACTCTTGGCATCCCTCACCTGGCAAAGCCAACCCCTCTGCTGGTCCCACTGGTGTCTCGAAGGATTCTAGTGGAGATAACCTGGCCAAAGGGCTTCAGCATTCCCTCCAGTTCTTGCTCATCCATTGACAGCGGGAGGTTTGAGATGTACAAATTCGTGGGGTCCTGCTCCTGTTGCTATGGAAATAAAAGTGAAAAAATGAATTTCATATCTCTTAACCCTCTCCCACCCTTAGCCGTTATTCGCAAAATGACATTTCAGAAAAGAGAGAGGAAGAAGGGACAACTGAACAAAGAGAATCTTAGCAACTATTTGTAACACCTAGTCCCAATACCATGGGTTATGCATCATATATTGAGTCTAGGCCAAAAACCCCACAGATCTACTATTTCTAGCACTGTACGAGCCCGAGCCCGTAAGACAAGTCAGGGACGAAGTTTTGGGCTGTCGCTTTAAGAACCAGGAAGAGCAGTACTCCTCTCTCCCAGCCGGCAGCCTGTCCCAGAGGCTGGATTCTCCTGGACTGCCTCGCTTCCAGGGTTGGATTGTTTTGAGTAATCTCCCTTCCCCCTCTTCCGGCCACAGCAGACTCCTCTTAGTAGCAGGAATGTCTGTACACTCCCTGATGGAGGGCACGCTGGAAGAAGAGAGAAGGGAAGTGCTGGGGGCTACACCAAGAGCCAGATGTACAGCACACGGGGTCACCCCAGAAGTTCCAGTCTCACAGGAAGTCTGAAGTCACTCCAATGTCAGAGGGGTTTTCTCCACAAAGAAGAGGTGGGAGAGCACCTCCAGGGGGCAGACTCTGTAAAATGGCAACAACTTCCCAGGGTGGTGCTGCTAACAATTTAAGCAGTCACTCTGCCCCAGACAGCGGGTCAGCTGCAACCTTACTCCCTCTTCTGCCTTTCCTTTCAGGGCTTTCTTTTTCTTCAACCATTACAGGAAAGGATGGCTGGCAGGCAGGCCTGCTGCATCAGCCCCTCTCAGGTATTCACAATGACCTTAGAAAGGCAAGAGGGTAACTCCACCTAAGAGAAGAGGGAAAAGTCTCTAGCTTTCTAGTAGCCTAAATGACAGACGGGAGAAAGGAAGGGATAGTTTCCTTTCTCTCTGTGGTGTCTATACCCCCAACACCCTACATATCACCCACCCCACCCCAGCCCGTTCCTACAGGGAACAGTGCTGGGAGGTGGAAAGCATTGTTCTGAACTTTGGAGTTGCACAACTGGCTTCTTCAGAGAATGCTGCAAAAATACCACGAGCTATTTGGTAGGGAAGTGGGACGAGGGTGGAGATAGGGAAACAGCTGGAGGAAGGGAAGACGCCTCTGGACCCTCTTGCCTGCTTATAATACTTGATGAGAGGAAGAGAGTTAACAGAGCTACCTGCCATGGGTTCTGAACACCACCTTCCTCTAGCAGCAGAGGCACTCAGTGGGGCCCTGGTTGAGACTAGATATAGACAAAACGCACTGCAGAAAGCCCTTGCCCTTCAACCACGTGGCTCTTAAGTCCTCTGGACACCTTGGAGTCCTTCAATCTAACTACCTAACTACCACCTCTCAGAGGAACAGACATGGGGTAGTACCCTTACCTTTGCCATCTGCGCTTGTACACCACTGGCCTTCAGTGCTGTAACTGCTTTCTGTGCTGCTGAAGGACTGTCGAAGTCCACAAAGCCATAGCCTGGAACAGGGAAACAGAGTCACTGGGAGGCAGGAGGTGTAAGGGAGGTAGGAGGCCCCGGCTTTTCAGGAAACAGAGGAAGAGTTTCGACCCACATAATAGAAGTGGCAGGGAGGAAGAGAGATTAAGAGGCTTCAGGTGGTTTTCCATGGGCTCCCCAAACCCTGTGAGATTTGGTCTACTTTATAGCTAAGAATGCCAAGGGCCATGAGGTCTTTGTGGTATCCTTGCCTTCCTCCCTCTCGCCTAAGAAAAACCCAAGGTTTCAACAACTAGGCTCCTCTAGTAACTCACGGCCCCCCTCTATTTCCAAAAGAACTCCCTCCTCTTTTCTAGTCACATCCCAGAAATGCTAGGCATGTAGGAAATACAGCCTCTCCACTGCAGATAGCCAGCCACCTGCTGTAAGAAGCCCCTCCTCACCCCAGCGTCCAGCCCCTTCCCTCTTTCCCTCTCCACCTAGAGCTGCTCAAAACCCCAACAAAATTAAGCTGTCCCATGTACACCAACACAAGACATTTACAGTGCTCTGCTAAGTAGAAATAGTCTCACGTGCTCGTATCTACCATCCAATCCAGGGGAGCATGACACAAAGGCGCGGTCAAAGGACTCAAAGGCACTCTGTGCAGGATTCTAGCCTTGGGTCCCCCAAACAGCACTTTTAGCTCAAACTCTCTGGTCACCAAAGAATCTACATACCTACCTGACTTTCAAGCCTGAACCCCTGAGAGACGCCACCCTGGTAGTGGAAACCAGGGGCCTGAAGCAGGGAGGGATGGAGGCAAGCGAGGGCCTCACCTGCAGCTCTTCTCCACCAGCAGGAATAGCTGTACTCTCACCTTTGCACTTGTTTGTGGTCTTGTCCAGGATGGCCTTAGTGGAGACAATCTTGCCGTATCTAAGGGAGAAGAATATGCAAAGTGATAATCTGGGGGCAGGGGTTTAGACAAGGACAGAGACTGCGACATCTAGAGGAATCCACGCCCTGTCTTCACTTCTACTAGGAAAAACTGTCATGCTCAATCCTTAGCAATAAGAACAAATGAATTTAAAATGTCACACTTCTCATATAAACCTATTCCCCAAAGGCATCTACAAGAAGTAAGGTAACTGTAGTCCCTACACTGTCAACACATTTCTCTCTTCTCCCCCAAATAAGACTCAGATACCAGTTAGAAAGAGACTACTGTCTTTTTGGGGGGAAAGAAGCTTGGTGACATCCATTCATCAGTGTGCAAGGGCAGAGCTCTGGCAAGAATTCCCTGAAGACTAAAAGTAATCCTTGATATTACTTATCTTCCTTTGGACAAACAGCATTTCTCCCATGAAAATCTATTTCTCTTCTCTAATGTCCCACTCCTCACTCTTCGACTGGCCCCCTGACTGAAGGTCAACTTAAGCCAAACTGCATTTATTCAAATCCTGATTCTGCCACTTAGCTATGTGTGATCTTGGACAAGTCATTTAATCTTTCTGTGCCTCAGACTCACCATCTGTAAAATGGAGAAAAGATTGTTGGGAATATGAAATGAGATCATGAATACAAAGCACCAATGTCTACCAAAAAACACCTGAACACTGTTAATGGCTATTATTATAACATTATATCCAAAGGACCTCAACATTTAACCAAATGGCTCTCTTTTGGGCTTTAGTGTCTAAGACTTCTTTCTCTTTTCGGCTGTGCCATGTGGCTTATGGAATTTTAGTTCCCCAACTAGGGACTGATTCCAGGGCCCTGGCAGTGAGAATGCCAAGTCCTAATCACTGGACTGACAAGGAATTCCCTGATTTCTACCTGTCAAGATTTCAGTGTGTTAGGGAGTGGGACTGGGCATTAGATTAAATGCAATAGCTGTGTTAAGAAAATTACCCAAAACTTGATAAGGCAGAATAAGGATTTCACCTTCTTTCAATGTCACTCTGGAACATTGTTTACAAGGCCCATTCAAGGTATATTCTATTATCTAGAAGGATGTTTCTTTAGGTTGCTATTTATTACTGATGAGGCTCAGATTTTATGAAGATACATATTAACTTGTAGATTTTTATCTAGTAGAGATACAAGTAATTTTTGTCCATTAGAAAAGATAATCCCAAAGGTTACTGTTTTACTGTCCTAAAGGGTATGAAGCACTTTTCTCTGTAACCTAGTAATCTTATTTACTTTCTTCCTTTAGTACCTATCGATACTCAGTCTCTCAAATGCTCTTTGAACTCATTTTACCATTCTGCTAGTTCCCTCATTAATGAGTAAAGTAAATATTGGCATAGGCTCACCTATATTTGTAGGAGAGTTATATTCTTCAACCTTTTAAAATTATACTTTAGCCATGTGGGGTCCTGTGGAGTTCCCCAAACTTGTGAACAGTGGAGTACCACTGTTCCGGGATATATTAGAAGTGTTCTACTAGAAAGAAATCTCTACATTCTACTCGAGGAGGGTGAACCATATTAGAGAGACAGAAAAGAAAATCACTAACAAAGTCAGGAGTATAAAATTTAACTGGAAAACAGTTGGCAGGGACTGAATTACCTGAAACAAGGATTTTTTTCTACTTTTCCTCCCATTCCATCCCTAAAGAACAGATGATGATTGATGTAGTTGCTTTGCTCCTTGACAACCCCTGACTGTTCTAGTGGGGCTCTGTGACCCTCGGATTAGACAGAATAAGCCAAGTAGGGCCCTGGAGGCTAGAATAGATGTGATCCTAACCCTCTGGGCTGCATACTTGGATTCTTCCCCAAATTTAGGCAAGAGAAGGGATGAGGGAGACTGTGAGCTTGAGAACACACATGCTGCTATCTCCACCCAGGCCCTAGGGTGGGGCTCACTGTGGTCTGAGCAGCCTGAGACTCTGAGCTCAGAGTTTCCACTGCAGCTGGCAACAGCTGGATCGTGCTGCTTCCTCCGTGGAAGGAGCCCTCCAAGAGAGAACCGGGAGTTCCAGTTCCAGACTCCACGCCTCTCTTTCCTGCCCACCAGGGCTTAGGATCCAGCGTACTTCCCCTACAACCTAGAGAGATAGCTGGGACAAAGGCAGGAAGTCCTTCTATGCATGGGAAACACCATTCACAGAGAGGTTTATCTCCCAGCTCACACGCCTGTGAGGGTTCCACCCACCTGCTCTTCTCAGCTTCCCTTTCGTCATAACTCATCTAGCACCTATTTTTTTTCTGCCGCACTCCTACGTATGGTCCCCTCCTGGGCTCCTTACTCCCATCCTATATGCTCCCATCCTTATTATTCTCATCCCTCAGACACAACAGAAGGTAAGGCAACTATCGGTAAGGACAAAATGAGCCTTAAAGTAGAGTAAAGCAGAACTGAGTTTTTCCTCTGTCTTGTGGAGTCACAGAATTGATTTTTGTAGCACACTATATTTAGTCCAAGAAACAAAGGGTAGAGAAATCAAGGAACTATATTGATACAGTACTCTCTTCCTTCATATGCTAAGTCACTTTAGTCATGTCCGACTCTTTGCAACCCCATGGACTGTAGCCTGCCAGGCTCCTCTGTCCATAGGGATTCTCCAGGCAAGAAGACTGGAGTGGGTTGCTATGCTCTCCTCCAGGGGATCTTCCCAACCCAGGGATCAAACCCACGTCTCTTATGTCTCCTAAAGATATTTTGGCCACTTTCTATTCCCTCAAAAAATTACTAGTCCTAGACTAAGTCCCCTAAGTTCATTTAAATATCTTTCTAACAAGGTAAGCTGAGGTAAAGGATCCAGTGTTATACACATATCCAGCCTTTAGAGACTGATTCTGTGCAGCTTGGTGCAAAGAGAATTCCAAAACCACAACTTCAGAAGACTAAGGGATTTACAGAGTACCTCTGAGGCCTCATACATTCTGGGGGAAGGATGTTCAGCCTCTCCAGGATTTGGGACAGCTGGCACACGCATATACTGTTATGGGAGTTTGTGTCAGTTTGACCACTTCAGAAAATTGTTTACTAGTATCTACAAAAGCTGAACAAATGTATACCCTATAATTTAGCAATTTTACTCCTAGTAACACACATGTATATACACATGCAACAAAAGTCTTGCTCAAGTTCATAGCAGCACTATTCATATCTGTAACTGTCACATACTGGAAACCAACCCCATATCTAGCAACAGTAGAACAAGTAAATAAACTGTGCTATATTCCTGTGATGGAATTCTAGAGAGCAAGAAGAATGGACAAAGTTTTGCTACAAGCAACAATGTGGATGCATTTCACAAACAACACTGAGAAAAAGAAACTAGACATAAAATGGTATGTGCTATATCATTATATTTATAAGAAGTTCAAACAAGCCACATTAATCATTCAGAGGTCAAGCAGTAGATACCTTTGAGGGTAGGAGAGAGATTGTCACAGGGACGTGGGCTTCTGAAGAGCTGATAATGTTCCATTGATCTGCGTTACAAGGGACTCTTACAAGGATGTGTTCACTTTATGAAAATTCACTGTTCTGTAAGCACTTATGATTTGTACACTTTTCTGTATGCTTGTTATACTTCAACAGTTTTAAACAATGGTAAATTTAGGAACTTCCCTGGTGGTCCAGAAGTTAAGAATCCACCTTCCAATGCAGGTGACGTGGCTTTGATCCCTAGTAGGGGAACTAAGATCCCACATGCCTCACAGCAACTAAGCCTGAGTGCTGCAACCACTGAACCCACAGGCCACAACTAGAGAACCCGTGCTGCAACTAAAGACCCCGTGCACTGCAATGAAGATCCTGCTTGCCGCAACTAAGACCTGGCACACCCAAATAAACAAACTCGAAATAAATTTCTCCTTCTCTGTTAGTACTCCCATCCTACCAGCCTCCAATCACTCCCCCATATAAATGATCTGAAACACATATTTTTCTGCTACATAGAATTGAGCTGGCATCTCTGCATGCGTGCAATTTTTCCGGCTTTCCTAACTGGGCTAATTCCATGGTAGTTATCTCTACCTCATGACTCAAGTCTATGCAAAAGGACCCCTAAGATCTTTAGGGAGTAAATACCAGTTGACAACTCTTTCTTCATATTCTTCTTTATCCACTAGCTTGAGGGCCCCTCTGGGTCCCTGGAAATATCTCTAGCAGCAGAAACTCTTCTAAGAGCATAATTCAATTTAGTCCCACTTTCTTCTATCCTCACTGCCAACTCTATCTTCTGATCAATATCTTCAGAGATATTGAGCATTTCTATTCAAGGTGTAAGGACAGAAATCTTTCCACTAAGACCATCAGTTCTGGATACATGCTGGAAACAAACTCATATACTAACTAGGCTTTCCAGGTCAGCCTGATCTGGCTTTTTTCCGAGAAACACATGAAAGTTTTATATATTGGCAGTACATAGAATGTCTTTCAGAGGGGTTGCTGAGAAACCTTGTGAAAATAGGGGTAAAAGCAAAATAATACTGCATTTCAGGATAAGAGTATCTGGTAAGAAGCCAGCATCACCAAATCTGTACTGTCCCTGGAAACCTATCCACGTGTGCCCCAACTTACGACTGACACAACTTCACTAGGTCCTGGTCAGTAGTGCTTGGCTGCAATCCCCGGATGTAGAGGTTGGTCTTACTCAGCTGGTCATGTGCAGAGCTCCCACTGCTGCTGTTAGGGGTACTGCTGCTTGGACTAGGTGGTGCCATTTGCTGAGACAACGACACATATGGCTGCGGGGAGACACGAAGAGCAAAAGGTCAGAAAAATCACACACTTAGATGCTCAGGAGTGAAGAAGATCTTGGCCCTTGGAAAGAATGATTCCAAACTCGAACAGCAATGAAGTCATAGAAGAGTTTTTTAAAAAATGAAGGAAAAAAAAAAAAACCTAGAAGAATTCTTCTCTGAATAAGAAAATATTTAACTGTCCTTTCACGGAAAATGAGAGGTCAAAATATGTTTGCTAAAGGTTTAGAAAAAAGATACTTTGTGATAGAGAAGTGTTCTTTCTTACTATATAGATGCTGGAAATACAAGTGATGTATGCCTCTTAAGTAAACTGTGTAATGAGACAAGATTAATAAAAATCTAAGTTCTATTCAAAAATGACAGGGAGGAACTAGTAATTTATCAAATCAAGAAGGTATAGAAACGCTGAACACAGATTATTCATAGAGCTGTAGAACAGGAAAACTGCAAAATACTTGCAAGAGTTTGAAAATTATTATACACTTGGACAAATAAAATGAAATACTAATTATCGTGCCAGGTAGTAAAAAATGACATTTTTCACTCTGCTAATAGGGGTTTAGTCGTAAGTTCTTTACTTATTTAAACCTTTATTTTAAAGGTTTAAATATGAATGAATACTAGATAAAGTATGGGTAAGGAAATCCAACATTTGGGATGAAACATCTGTAATCTTTCACTATTGATACCAGGACAGGCAACCTGACTCTGCTACGCTTTGGGGGTCCTTCTGTTAGAGAAAAACTACCAGGTTGACTAGAACATGGATTCATTCTTTCCAGGCATATTTTATATCCTAATGCTCTAATCAAGCTTCTAGCGTATACAAATATATGTTTCATAATACTCTAAATTTGCATTTGTTAGTTACTAAGTCATGTCCGACTCTTTTGCAATCCTATGGACTGTAGCCTGCCAGGCTTCTCTCTCCATGGGATTTTCCAGGCAAGAATACTGGAGTGGGCTGCCATTTCCTCCTCCAGGGGACCTTCCCAACCCCAGGGATCAAACCCTAGTCTCCTGCATTGCAGGCAGATTCTTTACTGTTGAGCCACTGAGGAAGCCCCCAAATTTGCATAACTACCTACAATGTGGTACACTTTACTATATCATACTCAAATTCCAGTTCTCCCTTGGCTTAAAGCACTTTACAGTACAAATCTATTTGGAATTACTTTCCTATAAAATGCCAGCTTCATCTCCAGGGTTTCCCCCACCTGCTTTTCTTTGGTGGCGGTGGCAGTAAGAGACTGGAGTGGTAACAAGAAAAAGAGATACATAAATATAAAAGAGGGGAAACCTTCCCCCAAATAATCTTAATGTAATATGTGCCTCTTATATTTCATGCCTCTGATCTTTAGAAAACTCTTAAAAATCTTTGCTCAGGCTAAATATGTTGAAGCAAGTATTTCCCTATTTCTGTCATTAAAAAATGTGCAAATACACATTTGTATCCACTTGCAAATACACTGTTCACTCCTTAGCTCCATACTACAGCGAAGAAGAAACTCAATACCACATTCTGGAATGGCCCAAAGACTCATGACCTACTGCACCTCCTGATATACCCTATCTATTTCCTATCCCTGTTCCCCTCCAGCACTCATACTAGGATTTTCCATACAAAACAATCCACATGCTGACAGAATATGAATTATGATTCCTCTGTGGTGGCAGTGACAGTCAGCAAGTGCAGGGCAAAGCATGTGTATTTTTTAAGCAACTTTCAGACAAGACAAAAACAGGGCAAATAAACCTAAGTCATACATCCAGTGCTAGAAATGGCAGTACTTAAGAACAATGTTGAAATCGCCAGTAAATTAGTAGATATGTAATAATAATCAAATACTAGTGTCAAGACCTCCCCCATTGTCACTACTATGGTAAGTGCACCGTCTGATTTAGAGGCAAGAAGATTATGACCTATATTCTAATCATGAGTGCTTCTGAGTTCAGAATAAGAAGATCACTGCTAGAGGTCATTTGCTAAGACATCCTTTCCTCTTAGCTCAGAAAGCCAAGCTGATGCTTCTAAATATAAGATTCTAGGGAACTCCCTGGAGGTCTAGCGATTAGGGCTCAGTGTTTTCACTGCTGGGGCTGGGTTCAATCTCTGGTTGGGGAACTAAGATCCTGCAAGCTGACGGTGTGCAGCACCCTCACGCCCCGGCAACCAACCAGGATGAGAGTCTGGGCCTGGGGATGACGGTGGTGCCGGCAGTACAGTGGCAGCAGAAGCAACTCTAGTAGCATCGTATCAGGTACCAAGCACAAGCCCATGAGATCACCCATCTCAGTCAGAGTTCATCTGTGCCCTTTCCCAATGTGAGAGAACATTCCTAAGAGGAACTATCAATGATACTAGGACTGTCCAAAGAAGAACCAAGGGTTACTGAGGAAAGAAAGAAATCGAAAACAAATTACTGGTTTGCTACCATGGGTATAATCTTGGTTTTAACAGTAAGGTCTTAGGCATAATCTAAAAATATGACTTAGTCATTAATTAAAAAAAAAAAAGGCCAGAAAAACTCCTAGAAAAAAAATGTAGTTCAGAAAAAAAATTTTTTTTTCTCTCTTGCTGTTCCCAAATAGCTTCTGAAACTGCTATGCAGGTTTGGCTCCAAAGAGAAAAAAGAAAAATACTCTCTTTTCAAGAGAATTTATGAAATAAAATTGAGCAAGCCTCTTAAGTAAAGCTTATTTGGCTTCCCAAAAGAAACTATTTGGAGAGAGAATACTAACTAAAGTAAACTAATGATCCACGTTTACCTATATATGTAAAAGAGAAAAGGGTGATACATATGAGAGCCCAGAGGACTGAGATATTTTTACTGGGGGGTGGGAAGGGTAGGGTAGAACTGTCTTCTTTGTCTCCTCCTTGTCTGAAATAGTCCTCTGAGGCCACTGGTCCTCTGTCAGGGCCTAAGCTAGAAAATGAAGAGCAAGATTTGAACTCTTTAAAGCAAGGACCCTCACATTTGGCCTAGGATCTTAAGACAACTGGGATGGTATTAAACTTGCCTTTAGAAATAAAGGGTGTAGCAAAGAAATATGTAAAGTTATTCCATAGAAGAGGGGAGGCATGAGCCATGTTATGAAGGAGATTTAATTCCGGAAGTGACTGGGAAACATTACTAAGTTTATTATAAGCTGAGAAATGACATGATATCATATATTTAAGAAAGTTGACACTGGCTGTATAATCCCAGCTGGTTCAGAGGGGTAGGAGATCAAAGGTAGTGAGACTAATTAGGAGACATTAGACACGAAGGGAGGTCAGGAAAAAAATAGAAGTTAAATTCAAACTTGCAGGGGTGGGCCTGTGCGGCGCGGGGCTGGAACCTGTGGGATATCCACGCGGCCTGAGCCATGGCTGACAGGGGCAAACACCTCAGGCCGGGATCTCCTGCAGCAGTGCCTGCACGCCGGGCTGCAAGTACGCCAGGCCGAGTGGGTGGAGGTTCAGAGAGGATTAGTGATCTAGTGTGCTTTTTCAAGGGCGCTGATAAAGAACTTCTTCCCAAAATGTTTAATACACTGTTAAACTTGAAATTAAGTGAAACAGAAAATGGCAAGCACGTCTCTATACTGGATCTACCTGGCAACATTCTTATCATCCTCAAGCCACCGTTGGTGGGAGAGAGAAAGGAAGAAGCATGCAGCATCACTGTAACTCTGGAAAAGAAGAGGGGTTAGAACTTGATTCCCATTTGTGAATCTCTGTAAAAAGAATCAGCTGCTAATAGCAAGTGTGCTGAAGCTGGGGTTGTGGCGGACATGGCACTTACGGCAACAGGCAGGCGTTACTGTACACACACCTAACTGAGTTTTGAAGTTTCTACAGTCGTAATTAGATTCCCTAGCCCCTTCTTCTTGAGCACACTAATCTGAAGCATTTTTAGTTAAGAAAATCCTGGGTCCCATCCATAACTCTGCAGCCTCCTAATTGGATGAGCTTGCCAGTCACCTAAATTCTGGATCTCAGTCACCTTCCATCCCACTTTCCTCTACACTGACACTCAAAAATTCCTTCTCTTCACTTTATGGTCACTGATAAGAACATGGAAATGTTCCTAGAGAGCTGTATTTAAGCATTTTGCAATGAATCATTTTGTACAATCAAGAAAAATATATTTCTTATGCCCTCAAATGTATGTAGTATGTAATAAAAATAACTGTGTTAAAACTAGGTAAAACCCAGCACAAACCAATTACAATTTTGTAAAATGTTTTAATATTTCATATTTCCATATTTTGAATGAAAGAATATGCAATTTACTATTCCTTCTAATACTATGAAAATGTAATGCAGAAATATTGTACATTTTAATATTACTTTCCAAGGATATCCAAGTGCTTTAAATTATTTTAGGAATCTTTAGTTGATATAGGAACAGGGAATGGGGGACTAAAAGTTGTTTTGTTTAATATTCTGGGTTAATATTCTGTTTCTCAGTTTTTTACCAAGAGTGTATGTCACATTATCTGTCTTTCGTTTTTAAAAGTTACTGTTTCATTAAACTAGTGTTCATAAATGGAATTACTTGGAAAAAAATTCAAACTTGGAGAATTTGAAGTGATCTGCTTGATGCATATATGTGAATGCTTTTAGAATAAATACTGGTTAATTTTATTCATTTAATAAACATTTAAATACCTTAGAAATACTACACAGGGAAGGCCTGAAAAGCGTAGTCGTTAAGTGTTGGAGAGACTTAAAATTTGATTTTTTAGCTAAAAGTGAACACAGCACCTTAGAGATGCAGGCTTACGGAGTAGGTATTAATGCTTTTAGAAAGTTCTAATATTGCACTAATTCCTGGGAAATGGAATAAATTCAGTTGTGATCCCTAAAGACGGGAGACAATCTCAGGGCAAGGACTTTATGGCTTTGGATCTTCCCAGTGAAACTCAGATACCTATGGGCAACGGGTTACCAAGGCAAAATAGAGAACACTGGCTGGACTGCAAAGGTGAACTGACGGAATGCAAATGCCAGAGAACAGCAAATTTAAGGTTGGCAGGAGACCAGAATCTCTCAGTAAAACGTGTGTGGGAACACCAGCATGGGAAGGACTTGGTTGCTTCCAAGAGAGACTACTCCCCTTGCAGAGTGAATGGCCACACATGGGAGCTGAAAGAAGGCAGAGAAGGGAGGACAAATGAGCTAATGGATACAGAGTACTGAATACAGGGCTAGGCACACAGCAAGCACAAACTCAGTTACAGTTATGCTTTTAGAAGTTGGAATTGTTTTAAAAAATGAAGTTGTTCTATAATTAAAGGATAAAATCCTTCCTTTCAGAATATAGATAACTCACCCAAATTGAGCTATTATCTGTCTTCAGAGATTTGATGCTTCCCCTAGCAGTTCTTAAGGATCCAGGAAAACTCCGGAGAGATGTTTTTATGGAAAGCGCATGAAGACATATGAGGTTAGGAGGCAGGCAGTGAGTGGGTCCTAACCATCTTGAGAACTACCTCTCTCTGACCACCTTGATAGTTACTTATGTCTAGATTATAAAACAATTCCTTCTGTTTTGTTTTTCTTTTACTAAGCCTGAGACCTTTAAGATAAAATATTGAAAAGACTTTAATTTCTTAAAGACTGGTGGGATTAAAGATTGGTGGGGTGGTATTTAAAGGATGATTAGAGAACTATGTTGTAAAAATATCCTGTAAGAATCTCTGGGGCATGATAATCTGGGGAAGGGCTTATAGCATGGGGATAAAGAAATATATAACTCCTTCATCTTCATCCAGAAAAAGAAAAAGCAAACTCCCCTCTTCCTGTAGCAGGAACTTTATGTTTCCTGTCTTGCTGAGTTACAGGAAACCAGGAGACAAGAGTGTGTCTTCCTTCTGCTCTCTTGCAAGAGATCACAATGGTAGCAGAGATTCAAAGCCTACTTCCCAATCACTAAGTTTTCATCAGATCTTTAAGAGAATGATCCACTCAGATGAGTTACTTGCTAATTAAAATCTAATGCAAGTAAAACACTGTCTTTATTCTGAAAATAAGGTTCTCAGATCAACTGTTCACTTTGCCTGGTTTAAGAAAATTCACAAACCCGGTATCCATTCATTTGCTATCAAAGTCATCCCCATCCTGAGCCCTTAACTTTATTATCACCAGAGCCAGAGAAAACTCCACCCCAAGTCTAGTGCCCAGCTAAGTTCCAGGCACAGAATATATGCATGGATATTTACTAAAAGGAGTAAAACAAATTTAGGGGGTTTGCTAATAGTAACTGTGTATCACCTTAATAAGATAAGTCTCACAGATACAAAATTCAGTGGCCTGACATCAAAATTCCTATTACAATATGGATATTGATGTTCCACAAGACAAGTTTCTGGAACCAGTGGTCTCTGGGACATGTAACACATCTGATCATTTTTATCTAAAAATACATTATTTCCTGAGTTCTCTCATTTCTCCTAATAAAGTCCACTTTCCCTACAAAGTATCAATCTTCCTAATATTCACTCATGAGGCCCTTTGCATTATTTGAATCATTCAATAAATATATGAATGCTGAATATGTGTAAGCTCTGCTTGATGCAGTGGGGACTCACAGGTGAATAAGTGTATAAGTGAAATATTTCATAATAAATTTAAACACATACCCATAAGAAGCCATTGGGATTCCCTGGTGGCTCAGAGGTTAAAGGGTCTGCCTACAATGCAGGAGACCTGAGTTCGATCCCTGGGTCGGGAAGATGCCCTGGAGAAGAAAATGGCAACCCACTCCACTATTTTTACCTGGAAAATCCCATGGACAGAGGAGCCTGGAAGGCTACAGTCCATAGGGTCACAAAGAGTCAGACACGAGTGAGTGACTTCACTTTCACAAGAAGCCACTAAGTAATTCACAAACCAGAGCATACAGCCTAGATAACTAGCAGAACAAAATGTGTGTGCTTTTTATGGGGATCCAAGAAAAATGGTATGAGAACATGAAAGACAAAACAATTCCTGAGGGAAAAGTTTCTCAAAGAAAATGTTTTGGGTTTTACCTTGAAAAATGAGTAGGAGGGTAAACTTTTAAAAGGGAGCCATAGGGAAAATCAAATCAAAATCATAATGAGATACAACTTCATATCCACTAGAATGGCTATAATAAAAAGATTATGGCTTTAATCAAAAGTAACTTTGATGGCTACAATAAAAAATAACAAGTGTTGGTGAGGCTGTGAAGAAACTGGAACCCTTGTACACTACTGGTGGGGATGTAAAATGATGCAGCTGCTCTGGAAGCAGTTTGGCCATTCCTAAAATAATTAAACACAGAGTTATCACATGACTCATCAATTCCATTCCTACGTATGTACCCAAGAGAACTGAAAACATGTGTCCAACACAAAACCTGTACAAGAATTTCGTAGCAGCATCATCATAGCCCAAAGTGAACACAAATGTCTATCAACTGATAAATGGGTGAATAAAATGTGGTACATCCACATATGAGCCTATTAGTCATTAAGAAGGAAAGAAATACAGATACATGCTATGATGTGAACCTTGAAAACATGCTAAGTGAAAGAAGGCAATCACAAAATACCACCAATTATATGATTCCATTTATATGAAGTGTGTAGAACAGATAGTCTTTAGAAACAGAAAGTAGATGAGTGATTACCTATGGCTAGGAGAGGGCGATAATGAAAGCACTGGGAAGTGATGGCTGTGTGAGTGAGGTTTCTTTGGGGGGTTGGTACCGAAAATGCCCTAAAAGTATGGTAATGGATGCATGATTCTGCAAATATACAAAAAGCCACTGAATTGTACCATTTAAATGGGTGAATTGCACACCATGGGAATTTTATCTCAACAAAGCTGTTATAAAAATTTCACAGAGAGACGTCCCCAGTGGTCCAGTGGTTAAGAATCTGCCTGCCAATGCAGGGGACACGAGTTCGATCCCGTCTGGTAAGATCCCACATGCCTTGAAGCAGCTAAGCCCGTGCACTCGAGCCTGTACGCTGGAGTCCGGGAGCCACAACTACTGAAAGCCCACACTCCACAACAAGAGAACCCACTGCAATGAGAAGCCTGCGCACCGCACCTGGAGAGCAGCCCCTGCTCACCACAACCAGAGAAAGCCCATGCACAGCAACAAAGTTCCAGCACAGTCAAACAAAGAAGTGAATAATTAAAAAAAAAATTTCATAGAGATGGGTGGAGAGGAGAGGACATTCCAACCACTGAAAACATCCTACAGGCTAGCATGACCTAGCACAGGACTCAGCTTAAGTTGGCATCACCCTACTTCATTTACAGGTAGAGAAGTCTTAAAATTAACATACTTTATTGAAATTCAAGTAAAAATATGAATTAGACATTACATCATATCAGAACAAAAAAGGAGTATTTTCAATAATCCTTCCTTCTGGAAAAAAAGAAAACAGTAACATTAAAAACAAAATGGGGGGCTTCCCTGTTGGCTCAGTGGTAGAGAATCCACTTGACAATGCAGGAGACACAGGTTCGATCCCTGATTCAGGAGGACCCCAAATGCCAAGAAGCAACTAAGGCTGTGCACCACAACTACTGAGCCTGTGCTCCAGAGCCCAGGAGCCACAGCTGCTGAGGCCACATGCTGCAACTAACGAAGCCCATTGGCCCTAGAGACTGTGCCAGTGCCCTGCAACAAGACAGGCCAAACAACGAGAAGCCCGTGCAGAACAACTAGAGGGTAGGGTAGCCCCTGCTCGCCACATCGAGAGAAAGCCCTTGCAGCAACGAAGAACCAGCACAGCCAAAAATGAATAAATAAAATTATCAAAAGACAATAACAACAGAAAGGTTGCTCTGCAACATGCAGAGCCAAAGCCAGAGAACCCACACCACAGATCTGTGCAACATACCTGGTCTTAAAACATGACTCTCAGCACTTCCACTACCTCCTCTCAGCTCAAGTAAGCCTGACACCTCCAGCTCATCTCTTCCCCACTTCTCTTTCACGGCTCTTACCGCTATAACAGTAATCTGTTTTCCACATTCCTTTAATGCCAGGGGGAGTTACTCACATTCATACCAGGTGATACTCAAATGAGATCTTAGGTATAAAATCGACATTTTCAAACCCTAAGTCAAAATAACTAAAGAATCCTCAGTTAATAAAACAATCAAACTTATTGCCCAGGGATCCATCCATTCGCCCTTCCAGATCTGCCTGCCACTCCTGTCCACCTTGCTTTGTGGCTAGGAAGCTGACCATAAAGAGTGTATGAACAGGCTCCCTTGTCCTGTGGATTCCAGTTGGGTTTGGTGAACCAGATACACACCAGCAGGATATCAAAGGGCAGGAGGAGGAGGAGATCAGAATATTTCTTTTCCTAGCTCCTTCCCCTGCCAGAATACCATGATTTGACTGCATACTGCTACTGGCGCCCAAAGTTCTCTCCATACAGCTACTCTTAGATTCTGGCAATCTCCCTCAGTTCCTTCCCCCTTTAGATCTAGAGTAACACAGGCTCTGTAATTGCTGGCCATAGGGTACTCTGCTCGCTCTCACTGGTTTCCCTAAGTCTCTTTGTAAATAGTCCCTTTATTACATCTTTCTCAAATTATTCTGCTTGGGTATGCCATCTGTTTCCTTTTGGGACCCTGAATGATGAACAAACCATTCTACCTTAAAGACTCAGGTGCAAGGGGATACGTACATACTCAGAAACTCTTAAGAAAAACTCTGCTTTCTTCAAGATGGAAAAAGAACCTCCTCACTCCTCTAGGCACATGACGCAGAATTTTGTACTGTATCTTTTTGTCTGACAATTAAACAGTATCTTAAGTCCTATAACATTTATGATTTCATTTGCTCTTCCCAACAACTCTGTGAAGTAGAGCAGGGAATATGTTATTAGTTTCCTTCTAAAACTTAGAAACTGAGTCTTAATTTTATTTCAACATTCCCTTTGGTATGTCACTTCACTTTTTATTAAGCAGAACCAAGTAATGGAAACCCTAAGACTGACAGTATCCAAACCGGTGCAGAGAGCTGAGTAAAACAGTTCTTACATGACCCTACCTCCTTTCGTCTCCCTTCTGGGAAGAGGACAGTTCTAAGTTCCCTGGGAATAGGTAATGTCGAGTCCAAAGTAGAACATTTAAGAAACAGAGCATTTGAACCGTGACCCAAATAAGTTAAGAGTAAAACCTACATAAGACTGGTGCTTACATAGACTGACCAGAGCAAGAGCCCTCAACTGAAATATGTGGACAGTTCTATGGGGGCACAGCCCTTTCTGGCAGCAAAAGCCCATGCCTGTATCCCAAGGAATAACTAACTATGCCATCAGTGTGTAGGTACATGTCAGTGCGGCAACATCTCATATGGACCAGGAAACACAGACAAAAAGTTTCATTTCCAGGACAGGAAAATGAGCTTTGAAGGTTAAGCAGCTTGTCTGAACATGACAACCAACTGCTTAGGCAGAACATGGCTGGGACACATCTGAGTCCCCATGGAGTGTGACTCTGCATAACAAAATCCCTCCACTATTCAGCCTAGCTAGTGGGTCAGCTGTTCAGGAGGAGATATGGCCGAAGAAGGAACTACAAAGTGGAAAAGGGTAACAGAGCTTGCAGAGAGGTGTATGTGGCTCTCTTCCACAAAACGGTTGCCTTCGAGAAGATGAAGGAAAAGATAATGTCTGCCTAGAGTTTATTCTGTCCTCCCTTGTCTTTTATCCTATTTTCATCACTTGACACAATTTCATTTTGGTAAGACGTACAGAGATCACAAACCCTTAGAAGTTAGGAAACACCAGCATCCTCTTCTTCACCCTTATACTACCCACAGAAAGAATTCTTAGATTGGTAGATTAAGGTTCTGGTTTCATCAAGGCCTAAAATCTCAAAGTCATGAAAATATTCTGTTCCTGTGGTCATTAGAGAAATATTTTTGTTTCACCAAACAATAAATACTGGCAACACTACACATTTGAAGGAAGTAGCCTAGCCCAAGAATATGAAAGGTATACGTGCCTAGTCTATCTTCAGATCAAAATAAAACGTATATATGCAACCACCTAGCCCCCCATGAACTATATCAAGTTTAATCTTTATCTATGCTTATTTTTAAAAATCACAAAGGACTTTGGAAATAATTTTTCAAAGTTTGATATAATATACATAGAACTATCTCTAGAAAGATACACAAGAAGCAGTTAATAATGATGGCCACTAGAAAGACAAACTAGGTATATGGAGGATGGATTGAAAACAGACTTTTTATTTGTTTCCTTTATACTTGTTTGAATCTTTTATATTTTATAACAAGTCCATACATCTATTATCTATTTAAAAACAAAGTCTCTTAAAGTCTGACATACTTTTTTTTAAAAAACTAGGGTAGAATGTTAAAACACTTGAGTCCATACAGCCTGACCACTGGACCCACACTCTCATAGTTTCTAACATACCCTGAATCTCAAAAAAGACAGTGATCTGAGTAGAACTCGTCCTCAGGAAAGTGTTAACCTAGTTTATCCAATTCATGGTTTAAATCACAATTGGGAATGAGGCAGAAGTTGGAGGTAAGGGGTGGAAGTAAGGACTGGTTGCCAAAGTAAGAACTGAAAACCAAAAGCCAATTATAAACAAAGGGATAAGGTCTCCAAAAGAAGAAGAGAAACTCCTGTAAGTTCTATCTAGTTCCTGGATAGTAATGTGGAGGTTCTGTAAGAATTTTTGTAAGATCTAGTACCCATATCCACATAAAGACTTTATTTACAGAACAGCCACAGTATGCTTAATCCATTAACAATATAGAAAAAGGGGAAATCCCTATTCTTTTAGGCTGATTTACTAAAACAAAACAGCTATTTTCCTCTCTCCTTATTACAAAATAGTTTTGATAGAACTTACAGAGCAGAATCTCAGGTTCCTGCTTACTTTTGTTATCCTTTAGAGGTGAAACTGAAAGAAAATTTAGAATGAGAATAACAGACTTATAGTTTAGAGGCAACCCTCTACTGCCCCTCACTTCTTCTCTTTTTCTAGTCTCCATCCTCTCTTATCTTACTCCTCTCCATTCTTCTTCCATTTTTTTCCCTTCCTCTGTATCTTTGCTTAGGCTTACTCCTGACAGTTGCGTTCAGTGGTATCCTTAATTAACAACTAGCCGGTTATTAATACAATATCAGCATTCCTCTTCTTCACCCTTGTACTACCCACGATCCCACTACTAGGCATATACCCTGAGGAAGCCAACACTGAAAAAGACACAAGTACCCCTATGTTCACTGCAACACTATTTACAATATGGAAGCAAGCTAGATATCTATCTACAGATGAATGGATAAAGAAGCTGTTGTGTATACATGCAATGGAATATTACTCAGCCATAAAAAGGAATGCATTTGAGTCAGTTCTGATGAGGTGGATGAACCTAGACCCTATTATACAGAATGAAGTATCTCAGAAAGAAAAACAAATATCATATACTAACACATATATGTGGAATCTAGAAAGATGGTACTGATGAAATTATTTGCAGGGGAACAATGGAGACACGACACAAAGAACAGACTTATGGACATGAGGGTGGGAGAGGGAGGAAGGAAAGAGTGGAAAAGTATGGAGAGAGTAACGTGGAAACAAATATTACCATATGAAAGATAGATAGCCAATGGGAATTTGCTGTACGACTCAGGGAACTCAAACTGGGGCTCTGTAACAACCTAGAGGGGTGGTATGGGGAGGGAGGAGGAAAGGAGGGTCAAGAAAGAGGGGACATACGTATACCTATGGCTGATTCATGTTGATGTTTGGCAGAAACCGACACCATACTGTAAAGCAATTATCCTTCCATTTAAAATAAATTAAAAAATTTAAAAATCATCAAAAATTCTACTAGATTAGGGATTTCCCTGGTAGTCCAGTGATTTAGAATCTGCCTTGCAATGCAGGAGACATGGTTCGATCCCTGGCTGGGGAACTAATATTTCACATGCCGTGGGACAACTAAGCCTTTGAACCTAAAGACCGTGCTTTGTAACAAGAGAAGAAACCATAATGAGAAGCCTGCACGCTACAACAAAGCAGCTTCTGCTCCTCACGACTAGAGAAAGCCTGTGTGCGGCAATGAAGACCCAACGGAGCCCAAGACAAACAAATACACAGTGTTTAAAAAGTCTACTAGATTTAAGCACTGGTCTGGTACGTGAAAACGGAACTAAACTGAGGAATCTGATCAGCACCCTCACTGGGGGATCACTTACTGCCCACTGCACTATGCCCTTCCATGTGAATAGACAGACATCAGCACACCATCCCTGGTGGGCAGGCAGCTCCACTCTGGGGGTACAGTTGCCTGAAGGGAGCATGCATTCAGCTTTGCTACCTTACACACTGGTGAGGTTTCACACGGGTTGCCTCACAAGGGAGGACCATAGCTTTCTGTTTGGTTTGGTTCTGATCACTGCTTGCACCTAGGTGGAAAAATCTGCCTAATTCTGGCAGTATTAGAAAATTCACTGGCCCACAGATAGGAGGTACCATCTTGAATATCAGTTTTATCAGTAATAAAGGTGTTGGTTTTATTTCCATTTGTCAAACGTTTTTCTTATTTCTCAACTGGAGTGGAGAAGAAGGATGCTTCAAACCGAAACTCTCAAACCCCACCAGTCTTTAAGGGTTAGGCAAGTATTTGATAGCTGAAGTGGAGGCCCAGGTAAAATGTTAGCATGCCTAGCCATACCAATCTACAAATTCTGTAAATGTAAAATAATGGTTTAGTATTAATTAAATTTGGAACAACAAAGAAAATAATTTTCATTTGTAATGTAAGATCTTTATGTTACAAATAAGAAAAAAAAATAAGATTCAGTTTTGATATAAGCACTCAATTATTTCACTATTCAGTTAGCAATTGAGTAAGGAATGAATCAACGTTCACTAAATGTTTCCTCAAAAAGTGTTATTTCTTGTCTATAGAGCCCATTAACTAGCAGAAAGTAGTTAAAACACAGGCTCAAAAATTAAAAGACTGAGGTTTAATTCTACTATTGCCATGTGTGAGCTGTGTGACTTTGGTAAGTTGCTTAACCTTACCTGCAAAATGCAGACAGTAACAGCAACTGTATAATATGATTAGTGTGAGAATTAAAATACATACAAATAAAACATACAATGCCAAAGAATGTTCAAAATACTGCACAATTGCACTCATTTCACATGCTAGCAAGGTCATGCTCAAAATCCTTCAAGCTACGCTTCAACAGTATGTGAACCAAGAACTTCCAGATGTACAAGCTGGACATAGAAAAGGCAGAGGAACCAGAGATCAAATTGCCAACATCTGCTGGACCTTAGAGAAAACAAGGGAATTCCAGAAAAACATCTACTTCTGCTTCATTGACTATGCTAAAGCCTTTGACTATGTGGACCACAAAAAACTGTGTAAAATTCTTAAAGAGAAGGGAATATCAGACCACCTTATCTGCCTCCTGAGAAACCTGTATGCAGGTCAAAAGGCAATACTTAGAATTCCACAACAAACTGGTTCAAAATTGAGAAGAGAGTACATCAAGGCTGTATACTGTCACCCTGCTTATTCAAGTTATATGCAGAGTACATCATGCGAAATGCCAGGCTGGATAAAGCCAAGCTGGAATCAAGATTACTGGGATAAATATCAATAACCTCAGATACTGATATGAAGTAACACCTCAGATGACACCATTCTAATGGCAGAAAGCAAAGAGGAACTAAAGAGCCTCTTGATGAAACTGAAAGAGGACAGTGGAAAAAGCTGGCTTAAAACCCAACATTCAAAAAACTAAGATCATGGCATCTGGTCCCATCACTTCATGACAAACAGATGGAGAAAAAATGGAAACAGTGACAGACTTCATTTTCTTGGGCCCCAAAATCACTGCAGACAGGGACTGCAGCCATGAAATTAAAAGACACTTGCTCCTTGGAAGAAAAGCTGTGACAAACCTAGACAGTGTATTAAAAAGCAGAGACATCACTTTGCCAACAAAGGTCCATCTAGTCAAAGCTATGGTTTTTCCAGTAGTCATGTATGCATATGAGAGTTGGACTATAAAGAAGGCTGAGTGCCAAAAAATTGATGCTTTCAAACTGTGGTGTTGGAGAAGACTCAAGAGTCTCATGGACTGCAAGGAGATCAAACCAGTCAATCCTAAAGGAAATCGACCCCGAATATTCATTAGAAGGACTGATGGTGAAGCTGACACTCCAATACTCTGGCCACCTGATGCGAAGAGCTGACTCATTAGAAAAGGCCCTGATGCTGAGAAAGATAGAAGGCAGGAGGAGAAGGGGACGACAGAGAACAAGATGGCTGGATGCCATTACCAACTCAACGGACATGAGTTTGAGCAAGCTCTGGGAGATGCTGAAGGACAGGGAAGCCTGGCGTGCTGCAGTCCATGGGGTCACAAAGAGCCACAACTGAGAGACTGAACAACAGAAGCTCTCATAGTGCTTGAAATATGAAAGGAGCTCACATCCATTCATTCAACGAATACTTAATGCCCACTTTAGAGTACCAGGCACTATGTCAGGTACCAAGAGCAAAACCCTGACTTAAAGATGATCTAGAGACAAAGATGTGAGATGGTCTTGGTCCTAACGGAATTCAGCATATAGCAGAGATACAGCCATTAATCAAATAATCGCAAAGTAACTGTATAATTACTGAGTGTGATAAATGGGCTGGGAAAAAAAAAGATCAGAAGGCTGTGACCTACTTTAGTTATTATAGTTGGAAAGGTGACATTTAAGTGAGACTTCAAGGATAAGCAGAAACCAGTCATTCAGAGAATGAAATAAAAGATCATTCCAGAAAGAAGAATGCGCAAAAGACACAAAGTGAGATTTTCAACTGAATCTGAAAGAAACAGAAGGCCAGTGACACTTGTGTGTAGAAGGATGAAGGTGTAGGTACAAATTTTCAGGCTGTCTTAAACTGTCTGGATTTCATTCAACCCTACAGACAGTGAATAATTTTATGTAAGAGAGAAGTTATAAGATCTGATCTAGGTTTTCAAAATACTACTCTGGCTACTATGGAAAGAATAAACAAGAGTAAGCCAGGAGTTGAAGTGGCAAGCTCAATTAGGAGGTCACTGTAATAGTCCAAACCAGAGACAATATAGCCTATAATTGGAGAGATGGCTATAAAGATGGACAGTTAGCTTATATAATAAATTAGACATGGGAAAGTATAGTGTCTAGCTTTAGTAACTGGATGGATGGTGGTATCATTCACTACTACTACAGAGATGGGGGGCAGAGCCAATTTGAGGACTACAAAGCAATCATCACATTTTGAATACATTAATTTTAATAATTTGTGAGACTTCTAGGAAAAAATACCAATTAAGAAGTTGGATACACAGAGGAGAAGTCTGATCTAGTAATTATCAGTAAACCTATTAGCATAGTAATAAGTGAAATTTAGGAAGAAGGTATATTTAGAGAGAGGGCAACAAAGCCTAAGGAACTAAAAATACTCAGAAACTGAGTAGGGTAATTGACAAGAAGGTCAAAAGAGGAGGAGGAAAGGGCAAGACCCAAGAAGGTGGTGTTACCAGAAGCAACAAAAGATAGCGATTCAAGAAATGGGGAATGGTCACCTCTAGCAACTCCACTAAGAGGTTACATAAGATAAAAGACAACAAACAAACAAGATACTAATTGGATTTGTCAACTTTAAAGTACCATGGACTAGACCAAGCAGAAGAAAGAATCAGTGAGCCTGAAGAGAGATCATTTGAAATTATCCAGCCAGAAGGAAACAAAACAAAGCCAGAAGGAAGAGGAATGAAGAAAGCCTATGGGACTTACAGGGCACATTAACAGAAACAATCCACATACCACTGGAGTCACAGAAGAAGAGAGGGAGAAAGGGGTAGAAAGCTTATTCAAAAAGTAATGGCTGAGAACTTCTCAAATGTGGGGAGAGGTGTGGACATCCAGGTTCATTAAGCTAAAAGTTCACTTCAAAATGTCAATCCAAAGGTCCAAAATGACCTTCTCCAAGATGTATTACAGTAAAACCATCCCACATACCACAGAGCAACTAAGCCCGGCACCATAACTACTGAAACCTGCACACCCTGGAGCCCATGCTCTGCAACCAGAGAAGCCACTGCAATTAAAAGCCCACGCACCACAACTAGAGTAACTAACCTCTACTCGCAGCAACAATGAATGACCCACTGCAGTCAAAAAAATAAACACAAACAAAAAAACTTTTTTTTTAAGTCAGAAAAAAAAAATGTCTCTCATACAGGAGAGTCTCCATAAGGCTACGAGTTGATTTCTCATCAGAAATATTGCACGCCAAGAGGGAATGGGACGATATATTCAAAATGCTGAAAGAAAAAAAAATGCAAAACAAGAAATACTTTACCTAACAAAGTTGTCCTTCAGAGGTGAAGGTGAAATACTTTCCCTAACAAAAGTTGAGAGTTCACCACCACTTAACCTGCCTTAACAACAAATGCTGAAAAGAATTCTTCAATCTGAAAAGAAAGGATACTAACTAATAACATGAAAATACACAACACACTGATAAAGGTAAACATAGATTCAGAATACTAGTCCTCTTGCCTGGAAAATCCCATGGACGGAGGAGCCTGGTAGGCTGCAGTCCATGGGGTGGCAAAGAGTCGGACACGACTGAGCGACTTCACTTTCACTTTTCACTTTCATGCACTGGAGAAGGCAATGGCAACCCACTCCAGTGTTCTTGCCTGGAGAGTCCCCGGGACGGGGGAGCCTGGTGGGCTGCCGTCTATGGGGTCACACAGAGTCGGAAACGACTGAAGCAACTTAGCAGCAGCTACAATAGTTTGTTAACGGATACACAATATAAAAGGATGTAAACTGTGATATGAAAAACATAAAATGGGGGGAGGTAAAAGGGTAGATTTTGTATGCGATCAAACTTAAGTTGTTATCAGCTTAAAAATAGATTGTCACACCTGTAACATGTTTCAGGTGAGCTTGACGGTAACAACAAAACAAAAACCTATAATAGATATACGTAAGATAAAGAGAAGGGAATCAAAGTACATCATATCAGAAATTACCAATTTCAAAATAAGACAGTAAGAGAGGAGAGGAAGAAAGGAACTACAAGATGGCCAGAAAACCATTACCAAGATGGCAGTAATAAGTCCTTAGTGTGTGTTAGCCGCTCAAGTCATGTCCAACTGTTTGCAACCTCATGGACTGTAACCCACCAGGCTGCTCTATCCATGGGATTTCCCAGGTGAGTATACTGGAGTGGGTTGCCATAATAAGTCCTTACTGAGTTATAATTACTTTAAATGTAAACAGATTAAACTCTCTAGTCAAAAGGCAAGAGTGAAGAGTGGCTGAATGCATTAAAAAAAAGGCCTGATGTTCATGCTGCCTACAAAGACTCACTTTGCTACAAGGACACACATAAGAACAAAATGAAGGCCTGGAAAAAGATATTCCATACAAATGGAAACCAAAATAAAGCAAGGATGACTATACTTATATCAGGGGGAAAAAAGTCAAAAACTGTAACAAGAGACAAAGAAAGTCATTATATGATTATAAGAGAGTCAATTCATCAAGAGGATTCACAGCACTGGAAGGATTGATGCTGAAGCTGAAACTCCAATACTTTGGCCACCTGATGCAAAGAACCGACTCACTGGAAAAGATCTTGATGCTGGGAAAGATTGAAGACAGGAGGAGAAGGGAACGACAAAGGATAAGATGGTTGGATGGCATCACTGACTTGATGGACATTAGTGTGAGCAAGCTCTGGGAATTGGTGATGGACAGGGAAGCCTGGCATGCTACAGTCCATGGAGTCGCAAAGAGTCAGACATGACTGAGCAACTGGACTAAACTGAAAATATTAAGAGGACCTAAACATCAGAGCACCTAAAATATTAAGAATACCTAAAATATTAAGCAAATATTAACAGATCTGAGGGAAGAAACAGACAATACAATAATAGCAGAGGATTTCAATATCCCACTTTCAATAATGAACAGATCACCCAGACAGAAAATCAATGTAGAAACAATGGACTTGAACTATACTTTAGATCAAATAACTTAACAGACATATATAGTCTTCCATCTAAAAATAATAGATTACATCTTCAAGTGCACCTGGAACATTCTCCAGGATAGAGCACATGAGGTCACAAAAAGTCTCAGTAAATTTAAAAATATCGTAACTATACCAAGTATCTTTTCTGACCAATACGGTATAAACTAGAAATAAATAACAGATGGAAAACTGGAAAATTCACGAATGTGTGGAGATTAAACACACCCCTGAACAACCAATGGGTCAGAGATGAAGTAAAAAAAAATCTTGAAACAAAAATGGAAACACAACATACAAAAACTCATGGGATGCAGCAAAAATAGAGCACAGAGGGAAGTTAATGCCCATGTTAAAAAGAAAAAAAAATCTCAAACTACCTCAAGAAAAAGAAGGACATATTAAGCCCAAAGTTAGAAGAAAGAGGGAGATAACAAAGATCAGAGCAAAAGTAAATAAAATCAGGAATAGAAAGACAATGGGAAACTAAGCGTTAGTTTTTTAAAAAAGATAAAATTGACAAGCCTTGAGCTAGACTTACAAAGAAAAGAGGACTCAAAGAAATACAATTTAAAATGAAAGAGGAGATATCACAAAAACACAGAGGATCATAAGACACAATCATATGCCATCAAATTGGACAACCTAGAAGCAATGAATAAGTTCCTAGAAATGTATGATCTACCAAGTCTTAGTAATAAAAAATATAGAAAACCTGAACAGACTAATAAGACCGACAACCTCCAGGACTAGATGACTTCACAAGTGAATTCTACGAAACATTCAAAGAATTAACACCAATTCTCAAACTCTCCCAAAAAACTCAATAGAAGGGAACACTCCCAAACTCAGTTCATGAGACCAACATTACCCTGATACCAAAGCCAAATGAGGATACTACAAGAAAACAACAGGCCAACATCCATGACGAGGATAAATGCAAAAATTCTTAATAAATACTACCAAAACAAATTCAACAGCACGTTAAAAGGATCATATACCAAGATCAAGTCTTTTTTAATACTTATTTATTTTTGGCTGTGTGGGGTCTTCGTTGCTGCAAGCCGGCCTTCTCTAGTTGCCATGCACAGGCTTCTCATCATGGTGGCTTCTCTTGTTTCAGAGCATGGGCTCCAAGATGTGGGCTTCCGTAGTTGTGGCGGATGGGCTCGTTTGCCCCACAGCATGTGATATCTTCCGGGACCACGGATCCAAACACTGTTCCTTGCATTGCAAAGTAGATTCTCAACCACTGGACCACTAGGGAAGCCCCAAGGACACATTTTATTATTGAGATTGAATAGGTTGCTTTTCATTTTGTTTGAACATTTGAAAGAATTTAGTCTTAAATGGGGCTTCCCAGGTGGCACTAATGGTAAAGAACCCAATGAAGGAGATGTAAAGAGATGTGGATTCGATCCTGGATGGGAAATACCTCCTGGAGAAGGGCATGGCAACCCACTCCAGTATTCATGCCTGGAGAATCCCATGGACAGAGGAGCCTGACAGGCTACAGTTGGTCCATAGGGTCACAAAGAGTCAGACATGATTGATGCAACTTAGCATCCATGCAGTCTTAAACACTTTCTGATTTAAAAAATTTAGGACCTCCCTGGTGGCTCAATGGTAAAGAATCTGCCTGCCAATGGAGGAGACACAGATTTGATCCCTGGGCCAGGAAGATCCCACATGCCAAGGAGCAACTAAGCCCATTACCCACAACTACTGAGCCTGTGCTATAGAGCCGGGAAGCCACAACTGCTGACGCCTGCATGTCTAGAGCCCGTGCTCTGCGACAAGAGAAGTCACTGCAATGAGAAGCTTGTGTGCTGCAACTAGAGAGTAGCCCCCACTCACCACAACTAGAGAAAAGCCTGAGCAGCAACAAAGACCCAGCACAGCCAAAAATAAATAAAATTAAATTTCAAAAGCCTTTACAAATTTTTTAAAACTTTTATATATCAAGATGCTTTTTTCTTTTCATTGTAGAACTTGTTTATAAAAATTCACTTCCTGAAAGAGAAATATTTGCAAATCATATACCTGACAAGGTATTAATATCCAAAATATATAAAGAACCCCTAAAACTCAATAACAACAAAAAAATCCCACTTTAAAAATGGGCAAAGGGCTTCAGTATTTCTCCAAAGAAAATATACAAATGCCCGATTAGCACTTGAAAAGATGATCAACATCACTAATCATTAAACAAATACAAATCAAAATTATAATGAAGTACCTCTCACACCCATTAGGATTGCTACTATCAAAAAAATAGAAAATAAGTGTTGGCAAGGATTCAGAGAAATCAGAACTTGTACACTACTGGTAGGAACATAAAATGGTATAGCCACTAAGGAAAATAATATGGTAATTCCTCAAAAAATTAAAAATAGAATTACCATATAATCCAGCAAGTCAAATTCTGGGACTATACCCAAAAGAACTGAAAGCAGAGTCTGAAGAGCTATTTATACACCCAAGTCCACAGAAACACTATTTACAATAACCAAAAGAAGGAAGTAACTCAAGTATCCCTCACAGATGAATGGATACACAAAATGTGGTATGTACATTCAATGTAATATTATTCAGCCTTAAAAAGCAAGGAAACCTTGATATATGTTACAACATAGATGAACTTTGAAAACATTATGCTAAGTTATATAAGTCAATCACAAAAAGACAAATACTGTATGACTACATTTATATGAAGTACTTAGAGAACTCATAAAAGATAGAAAGTAGGAGTAGTTGCCAATAGTTTGGGGGGAGGGGAGAATGGGGGAGTCATTTAATGGGGTAATTTCAGTTCTGCAAGATGAAGCGTTCTACTAGAGACTGGCTGCACAATGTAAATGTATCATACTTAACACCATTACAATGGATACTTAAAAATGGATAAGATGGCAAATTTTGTTAAATATATTTTACAATTAAAAAATAAAAAGCAAATATTGAGAAAAAGAGTGGAATGTAATGAAGCAGAGATTTTAGAGGAACTACTTTTTCAAGAAGGTGGATTGTAAAAGGGATCAGAAAAATGGGACAGTAACTTGGCAGAAGAAATGGGATCAAGCAGGATTTCCATTGTTTTGTTTTAAGATGAGAGAAACTATAAGCTTGTTTATATGCATACAGGAAGAAAAAGAGACCCCACTCCTACGTATAAACTCCAAAGAAATTTTTACACAACTGTGCCACATATATGATAATATTCTGAGCAGCTATGTTAGGAACAGCAAAAACAAACAAGCCTGGAATAGTCCAAAAGCTCACTGGTGGAAGAATGGATAAATTATGGTATATTTACAAAATGAAATATTATACAGGAAAAAATGAATAAAATATACAACATGAATGAATCATGAAGATGTAATACTGAATGGAAACAAACAGAAGACTGTGTTGCAATAAGACAATAAAGCAGTGGTTGACAGCACAGATTAGGAGCCAACAATCTGAGTTCAAATCCCAGCTGGGCCATTCACCAGTAACGTGATTATTAAGCTCTCTGTAGTTCATTTTTTCTCATCTGTGAAACAGGCAAAATAATCATGAAACTGTCATGAGGATTAAATTATATATGTAAAGCACTTAGAACAATGTAAAAAAGCAAATTAAACATGATTTTAAACTATATTTTTAAAAAGCAATAGAATGATAAATATAAAATTTAAGAGCAATTACCTTTAGAAGGGAGGCAGGCAGTGGGATGGGAAAAACTCTTAAGTATACGTAATTTACAGGCAATGATTCTAGTTCTTAAGCTGGAAGATGGGTTTACAGGTGTTCTTCTTTTTTAATTATTGTATTTATTTCTGGCTGTGCTGGGTCTTTGCCGCTGCGAGGGCTTCTCTCCAGCTGTGGCGAGCAGGGTCTACTCTCTCGTAGTAGTAGCACGTGAGCTCTCATTGTGGTGGTTTCTCCAGTTGTGGAGCACAGGTTCTAGGGTGTGTGAACTTAAGCAGCTGCAGCTCGTGGGCTCAGTTGTTGTATCTCCTGGGCTCAAGAGCACAGGCTTAGTAGTTGTGGCAAATGGGATCTTCCTGGATTAGGAATCAAACCCACGTCTCCTGCATTGGCAGGCGGATTCCTTACCATTGAGCCACCAGGGAAGCCCACAGGTGTTCCTCTTATTATTACGCTTTATCAGTTTCAGTTCAGGGAAACTGATGGACAGTTTCCCTGTGATGGACAGTTTCCCTGTCCATCACCAACTCCCAGAGCTTACTCAAACTGATGTCCATCGTGTCAGTGATATCATCCAACTATCTCATCCTCTGTCATCCCCTTCTCCTCCCACCTTCAATCTTACCCAGCATCAGGGTCTTTTCCAATGAGTCAGTTCTTCGCATCAGGTGGCCAAAGTACTGGAGTTTCAGCTTCAGCATCAGTCCTTCCAAAGAATATTCAGGAATGATTTCCTTTAGGATGGACTGGTTGGATCTCCTTGCAGTCCAAGGGACTCTCAAGAGTCTTCTCCAACACAGTAAAAAGCATCAGTTCGGTGCTCAGCTTTCTTTATAGTCCAACTCTCATATCCGTACATGATACGCTTTATAGTTACATGTAATCTTTTGTGTTATTAAATAATATATTAAATATAATAAAAGAGAAGTAATGGAAGGAAATAAATTGGAGACAGCTAGTATATATAACTCTTAAAAAAACAATTCTTTCAAGATAGTTTATATACAGGGAAGAAGAGAAATGGAACAGCAGCTGAAGAAAGAAATGGCACCAAGAGAAAGGGTTTTTTTTGGTTGTTGTTGTTGTTTTTGTTTTTTTTTTAATAAAAGAAATAACAGTCTATTTACATAGGTCCTAGCACATTCTGGAGCTATTTAATGAATGTGAGTCCGATGAACAAATAAATAGTAAGGCCATTCCAAAAGGAAGGAACAACAACAAAAAAGTATCGGAGGCTGAATACTACATGAAGCACAAAGACAACAGAATCAGAGAATAGGAGGGATTATGAAGAAACACATACATTCGGAAAGTATCAAGTAACTGATCATGAACCTTTTCACATTTTGGCTTCTGTATCTCCCATCTTTAAGAAAATTCTCCCCATACTACCACTATCTTCTTTCAGCCTTTATCTCATTTCTCTGCTCCCCATCTTTTTAAAATAACTTGGGACTTCTCTGGTGGTCCAGTGGCTAAGATTTCATGCTCCTACTGCAGGGGGCCCGGGTTTGATCCCTAGTCAGGGAACTAGATCCCACATGTCACAACTAAGACCCAGCACAACCAAATTAAAAAAATAAAGAAAATATTAAAAAATAAAAACAACTTTATTGAGATGTAATTCACATACCATGCAATTAACCCATTTAAAATATAATTTCAATGGTATTTGGATCACTATAATCAATTTTAGAACATTTTCATTACCCCAAAAAGAAACCCAATACCCCATTGCTGCTGCTGCTAAGTCGCTTCAGTCGTTTCTGACTCTGTACGACCCCATAGACAGCAGCCCACTAGGTTCTGCTGTCCCCGTGATTCTCCAGGCAAGAATACTGGAGTGGGCTGCCATTTCCTTCTCCAATGCATAAAAGTGTAAAATGAAAGTGAAGTCGCTCAGTCGTGTCCTACTCCTAGCGACCCCATGGACTGCAGCCTACCAGGCTCCTCCATCCATGGGATTTTCCAGGCAAGAGGACTGGAGTGGGGTGCCATTACCTTCTCCCAATACCCATTACCAGTCACTTTTCTTTCCCTCTGAACTCTCCTACTCCATCTCTAGGGAGCTGCTAATCTCCTTTCTATCTCTGATTCTGGACATTTCATACAAATGGAAGCATCAAATACAGCTGATCCTTGAACAACACAGATTTTAACTTCACGGGTCCACTTACATGTGGATTTTCTGCTATTGGTTTAATCTGAGGATGCAGAACTATGGATATGAAGGAGTCATGGATACAGAGGATCAAATATAGCTTATATGTGGATTTTCAACTGAACAGGGCTGGTGTTACAAGCCCCGCAATGTTCAAGGGTCAAATGTATGTGGTCTTTCGTGACTGGCTTCTTTCACTAACATAATTTTTTCAAGGTTCTTCCATTTTGTAGACTGTATCAGTACCCTATTACTTTTTCTTTTTTTGGCCACATCACACGGCAGGTAGGATCTTAGTTCCCCAAGCAGAGATCAATTCCATGCTCTTGAGTCCTAACCAGTGGACTTCCAGGGAAGTCCCAGTACTCTTACTACTTTTTAATCACTGAATAAAATCTAAAATTCCATTGTATGGGTAAATATAGTATTTTACTTATCCATTCATCAGTTGATGGATATATGGATTGTTTCTACTTTTTGGCTATAATGAATAATGCTGTTATGAACATGATGTACAGGCTTTCTGTGTGGACATTGTTTTAATTTCCCTTGGGTATATACCTAGGAGTGTGTTTAACCTTTTAAGGAACTGCCAAAATGTTTTTCAAAGCAGCTGCACCATTTTACATTCCTATCAGCAGGTTATAAAGGTACAATTACATCACGCTATTACCTGTGTTTTTGATTACAACCATCCTTGTGGGTGTGAAGTGTTATCTCACTGTGGTTTTTATTTCCTTGATGGCTAATGACGCTGGACATCTTTTCATGGCTATTTGTAGATCTTCTTTGATGAAATATCTATTCAGACATTTTGCCTGTTTTTTAAATTTTTTTCCTGCACTTTCATCTTAATCCAAATTCTTAAAAGATCAGTCTATATTTACCATCTATACTTCCTTACTTTCATTCACTCAACAACCCACTCCAACCCTGCTTTTACTCCCCAATCTGAAATTGCTTGTTAAAGTCACCAATCACCTCTCCACTATTCATCAGCCTTCATCTTCCAGGATTAACTCTTATGGCTTGCACATCTGCATTTTAATTCTATTCATCATGACTATTCATCAGTCTTCATCTTCCAAGATTAACTCTTATGGTTTGCACATCTGCATTTTAATTCTAGCTGACTTTTTTTTGGCCACATTGAACACCCACAACATGTGGGATCTTAGTTCTCTCACCAGGGACTGAAACCAGGTGCCCTGCATTGGAGATGTACCATCTTAACCACTGGTCCACCAGGGAAGTACCTGACTTCTTATTCTGATTTATATTTTCTTCTGTCTTATTTCTTTTCTATATTTTTCTGTCTTACAGCATATTTTCTTAGGCGATTAGAAATGTAAACCACCAACCAAAGAGTATCGCCAGAGAACTGCAGATAACACAACTGGTCCAAGTAGAGTCAGTGTAATGACAGCGTGCAGGGGAGGTGGGGGAGATAAGGTAAGCTGAACCAACAGTGGGCACTAGGCTAAGGATTTGGATTTTGTTTAGCAGGTAATATACACCCATCCAGCAATGCAGGAGACCCAGGTTTGATCCCTGGGTCAGGAAGATCCCCTGGAGAAGAAAATGGCAACGCACTCCAGGATTCTTGCATGGAAAATCACACGGACGGAGGAGCCTGGCGGGCAACACCCCATGGGGTCGCAGAGTCAGACATGACTGAGCAACTAACACACATATGCCCATCAAAGGTTTTTACACAAGAAATGCTCAGCACTATACTGTTGGAATGTTGGAAGATTATTCTGGTAGCAGGTATAAAATTACTTGGGGACAAGGGGTAGGGAGTGGAGAAACAGGAGACGAGGAGATCCTGTGGGATGTTTATTACTGTAGTAATACAGGCCTAAGTTAGTGTAGTAGAGCTAAAAAAGGGGGAAATCAATGGAGACACATTACCAGTAAACTTTAACCAACTGAGTTCCCTTTATTACCGATAACCAGAACTATTAGCTGCCACTGGTCATGAGACGTTGGACTTTAAAAGTTCCACCAGGGAATTCTCTGGCAGTCCAGTGGTTAGGACTCCGTGCTTCTACTACAAGGGGCACAGGTTCAATCCTCGGTGGGGAAACTAAGATCCCACATGCCACACATTGTGGCCAAAAAACAAATTAAATAAAAGTTCTACTAAATTTGATTCAGTGGAAACTAGATGAAAATGTAGCTAACACACAAAAATTCTCTCTCCCTGTTAGAAGTATAAACAATTCTAGTATTGCTTCCCACTTTCTGCTCTCCTGAGTTAACTCTTCCAAAGACTTCAGGTAACTCAAACTTCTTAAAGAGTGAAAATCTGGCAATGCCTACCAGCCAGTTCTGCTCTCATCACGGCCTCTGCTCCTCCACCCCACCCAACTCCCCACAACTCCCCACCCCAATATGGCCTTCAATATGTTAAGATCAAGAAGAAATAGAAACTTATGCAAAATAGGTCAGGGAAGGCAAATTATCCCAAGTTAAACAAAGTCTCTTTTCTTTTTTTCCAAAGGGAATGGTTGTTGATGCTCCGAGGAGTTAACTTATAATAACACATGCCAGGAAGATGATGTCAGGGAAGGTGTGGTTAGGCTCTTTACAAGTCTGAAATTCCTTTACTCACAAACACTTCCTCTTTCAGTCTCACCTATACACAAATCTCTCTACTGAGGCAACTCTTTCCAAAGTTGAAGGAAGTGTTGAGACCTTAGAACTCTGATCTTTTTAACCTTTAGTCTTTTCTTTTTTTTAAGAACTAAGAATAATTAAGATAGATTTTTTTTTTAAATACCATAATTTTTCAGAATCTCTCTTTGAAATTCACATTTTCTCCTTTCTATGATTTAGAATTCTCCAGGCAAGAATACTGGAGTGGGTTGCCATTTCCTTCTCCAGGGGATCTTCCCGACCCAGGGATCAAACCAGTGTCTCCTGAATTGGCAGGCAGATACTTTACCACTGAGCCACCAGGGAAGCCCTTGTGATTATTTAATTCCATTAAAAAGAATGGATATTTAACAGTACATCCTGAGAAAGAATGTGTGTGCCTTTATCAGGCATTATACATTTGTTGATTGTATACCTATATTTACAACAGCCAAGAAAGAGTAAGAAAACTGTAATTGTCCTTGGCTCCTCAGGAAACAACTTCTCTGATAAAATATACAAATATGTTTCAAAATAAAACAATCCTTTTTTTTTTTTTTTTTGCCAAATTGCAGGACTTACACGATGTGAGTTCCCTGACCAGGGATTGAACCCCAGCCATGGCAGTAAAAGCACTGAGTCCTCACCACTGGACTGCCAGGAAAGTCCCCAAACAATTCTACTTTTAAAAGACATTAAATAAAAATTAATCAAGTTACAAAAATGCTGTACAAATAAATCTTTTCACACTGAGCTCACTCAAGAAATTATTTTTATTCCACTAACCAGAAGTGACAACTACAGTAAATTATGATATAAAAATACTCCTTAAAGAAAACGGATCTCTACAAATCTGTTACTTACAGATTTTGGTACAACAAAATGATGGAAAAGAAAAGCAGATATTTATAATGTATACCTTTTCAAAAATTTAAAATTTTATTTCAGTTTTTCAAATGTTCCAGAGATCTCCAAAACTTTTCACATTGACTTGTTCTACCTGACAAACTTAGGTATTAATAGAAACAGCAAATAAGCCAATGTCAAAATTAAAACTTTGAAAAAAGTCTGATAGAATAGACAAAGCAAGCTGCTACTAATTACTTCCCTTACCAGGTGGGATTTAGGTAAGTAACTTCAGGACATGAAGGGAAGATTTTTTGTTTTATATACCTCTTGATGCTTAAATTTTAAAAATAAATATGTCTTACGTTTATTACTAAAAACTAAGAACTTATTTTAAAAACTAACCTTCAGTATATAAACAGCCAGATTACATGATCAGATTCATTCCAAACATTCTTCTCAAAAAATGAACACATTAAGCTGTACATATCAACAAAAAGACAAATAGTAACGTAGCAATCACTTCATTTAAATAGGCCCAACACCTACAAACCTATATATACACACAAGGTGTCACAGTCACAAAGTGATGTCATCATAATGCTGACCTATAAGAACCCGAAGAACATTTGACAAATACCCTGAATAATTACGATCTACCCCATCCCAGGTTTCTTAATGCGCTTCTCAAACCTTACAAGTTATCAGAAAGAGATATATTTGAATCCCAGTCCACAATAATAACCCTCATCCCCTAAACCAGTGGTCCCCAACCATTTTGGCACCAGGGCCTGGTTTCGTGAAAGACAGTTTTTCCAAAGATTGGCGTGAGAGATGGTTTTTGGATGATTCAAGAGCATTACATTCATTGTGCACTTTCTTTCTACTATTCCTACATCAGCTCCACCTCAGGGCATCAGGCATTAGATCCCAGAGGTTAGGGACCCCTGCCCTACAATATCCTAGATTTAGAAGCTGGTTAAATGTTTCCTATACAACAAGCGGAAAAGGAAGTACAGAGCTAAGAAACAAGAATATTTTAGATATCATCAAATACATGGGTACTAATAGGAAAAAAACAATTTCTGGAATTCATTTTACTGTATTTTAATGGGTAATCTGAGAGACTTGGAGGGAAAAAATTAGGAAGGAAACTTTTACACGGTACTATACAAGATTTGACAGAGAAGGCAATGGCACCCCACTCCAGTACTCTTGCCTGGAAAATCCAATGGATGGAGGAGCCTGGTGGGCTGCAGTCCATGGGGTCGCTAAGAGTTGGACACGACTGAGCGACTTCACTTTCACTTTTCACTTTCATGCATTGGAGAAGGAAATGGCAACCCACTCCAGTGTTCTTGCCTGGAGAATCCCAGGGACGGGGGAGCCTGGTGGGCTGCCGTCTATGGGGTCGCACAGAGTCGGACACGACTGAAGCGACTTAGCAGCAGCATACAAGATTTGAAGAGAATAAAGACAGATGAGCTACCCCTCTGTCAAAATCATATTGATTTATGTGTGTACATAAAATTGATAACATATGAACCCATATTTCTTAAGGATATAATAGTGTGTGTGTGTGTGTGTGTGTGTGTGTGTGCGCGCGCGGTATGTTAGTTACTCAGTTATGTCCGACTCTTTGCCACCCCATGGACTGTAGTCCACCAGGCTCCTCTGTCCATGGAATTCTCCAAGCAAGAATACTGGAGTGGATTGTCATTCCCTTCTCGAGGGGATCTTCCCAATCCAAGGATCAAACTCTGGTCTCCTGCATTGCAGGCAGATTCTTCACTGTCTGAGCCCCCAGGGAAGCAATGACAGAATGAATACCATATAAACTAACACCAGGTGTCTCGGTTCCAAACATTTACCCACTGCCTTGATCAGATACTTTGTTCACCTATATCAGACTCCTTAGGTATATAAGAAAGTGTCAAGAATCCCTTCCCACGCCCCAACAATCCATCAAATGAGCAAAATATCCTAAAATATATATGGCACCTTTTTCTACAAAGAACAGCTAGAGAATCAAGACAGAGGGTAAAGGGTCTTTCTGCTATAGCATAAAGTTCCTCCTAGTCAGCACTGTGTGCACTGAAATGCCAAGAAACTGCCCAAGATATTCCTTGGCAACTGTGGGCACGACTGTACACCTCTCCCCAGACTGCCCCTGTGCCCAAGCATAGCACAACTCTCTGGCAGCTGTGGGTTAATCAAAAAGACTTCAAAGATGCCTGCTGAGCCTGGCTATCTGCAGAGCAGGAAGCCCCAGCTTAGCAGCAGACCCCAAAGAATCCTAGAACTTTCTGCCTTAATTCCCAAGGTCTTCTCTTAAAAACTCCTTGCCTACAGGCTGGGTGGAGTAGGGTCTCTATCTAAGCTCCAAGAGTAGACTCAGTCCTCAGATGAAGCTGTGATTTCACTGACTGTATTCAAGCTACCCGATAACGCTGATGGAATGGTAGGAAGGAAGGTGGGCTGGAGGAGAATGCAGTTAATCAAAACAACGAAATAACCTTGGAGTGAGCGGGCTGGGGGCCAGGGTTTGAGGTGACATATTTTCCCTGTGAAAATTGGATACATCAGCAGGAAGTCAAACTAACTTCACAAAGCTCCGAACTTGCAAAGCTTGATTTGTTTTTAATTTCACTGCCTTCTCAGGCCTCAGGTAAGGGACTGTAAATTCCTGGAACTTCAGAACCAGGTAAGAAAAGATGACAAAAAAAAGTGGTGGAAAAAGAGAGGAGCTGAGAGGAGAGGAAGCCTCTTCCCCTCTTAAGGAGAATGTTAAAGCCAAGGGCACTCCCCGATCCCCAGAAAAGGAAGTAGCTGAATTCCAAAAAAGCACTTTTCCCTACCTTCTTGTTGTTCTTGTTATAGCCAAAAGTCGAAATCCCAGGCCTGGACGTCACTGATAGCAGCATTTTCTCTTTAATGTCAGGAAGCTAAGAGAGAAAGAGGGAGAGGGAAAGGGAGAGGAAAGAAGGGAGAGAAGGAGGGAGGAGGGAGGAAGAGAAGGGAGAGGGAAAAGGGAGGAGGAGGAGAGGGGGGAGGGAGGGGGAGTAAAGAATGAGCTAGGGCTGCTTGTTTACGTCACTGATAGAAGTTAACCCCGAGTCTGAGTGAGGCTCTTCCACTGGGTCCTAATGCCCAAGATGTTATTTTTTAATTTTTCATAGGCTTAGCAGTTAGACCAAAAAGAAGTTTTTAGGTCTACCTCTTTCAACTCTATCCCCTTTCTTATTTATTTTGTACAAGTTCAGATTCTCATGGAAAAAATGAGGACATTTTCTCCTTAGATCTCAGCTATAAGATTCCAAGCTTGATTTTAAAGGGACACTGCTTTGGAGAACATGTGAAGAAAATAAGCTCAGTACTTCCCCCCACACACACACTGTATATTTACAGTGAGCTTAACACACAGAATAACAAACAAAAGAGCTCACCGAAGAGCAGAGACAAGCAAAACAGAGGATGGGAAGTAACTAGTTTCAGATCTTTGGACAGTTTTATTTCTCTCGGGTTATGCTGATGCTTCTTAATCCTTTCAGATTCCCCCAGGTATGACTTCAAAAATGATTTTTCAAACTGGACTAAGTCATGAAACTTGATGCTTAGTGCTTTTTTTCCCCCCAGCTTGACTGAGACGTAATTGCCTAGTGATTTCTTTGACAATTGTAAGCTATCTTATATGAATCTTCATCCCACTATTCCGAGCTTCAAGGTCCATGAAACTGAAACGATTACTCACCCTATCTGAAGTTTATGCCCAAGCTGAAGTTCACAGAGTTGGGATGTTTGCTTCAAGCTGTCTCTAAACTGCAGAAAAATAAACAAATAACTATTTTAAAAACACGCTTCACAGAGAAGAAAAATACAAAGATCTTAGGAGGAAAGGAACATTAACTTTAGAGTCAAAAATTTAACACAATTGCAACACTTACCTCTAATATTACTAAAGGAATGTGCTGTAGAAGGTACCTTAACAATAAAATCAACTTGTAGGAAACCAAAAATTTAAAAACACTATCCAGTAATTTACCAATCTAGTCCAAGTATATAGGATGAAAGCCTTCAAATCCCTTCTTAAGGCCCCCTCACTGTCATAGTGGATATTCTAAGAAATAAATTAACCTGTCTGCTTTGCCACAACAAACATTAAGGCCAAACCCTCCCTTAAATGAAGTCCCAGTCTCTATTCTAGTTCTCCTGTCAGCTTTTTGCTATCATAAAGGGACAAAGAGTACCAACATTCTGCAGAGTAAATACATACATACCACACCCCCAATCTCTAACTTTCATTTCTAATAGGACAGGAAGTGCCTGCTAAGCTCAAGGGACACAGGAAGGGTGGGAACAGCCTCGATGTGGGAATTGCAACTGAGACTGGAAGCACAGCAGCCAAATGCAGTCAATAAATCAATAAAGGCATCTCCCACCGATGCCATATTTTTTTAAGTCCCCTTTCTGCCCTCAGAGGTTCTCATTCACTATATGCCAAGTTATCACTGCCATTTAGGTCCTTCTCCCTTAGCCTAACAATATGGCACAAAACCTTACTCTTTAAGACTTGATTTATAATGGGGTTTATCTTTCAGTGGTTAAGACTCTGCGTTCCCAATGCAGGGGCCCTGGGTTCAATTCCTGGTCAGGGAACTAATTACTATACAGAGCTGAAGTGAAGTGGGGGTCAAAAAGAGTCGCAAACGACTGAGTGACTAACATTTCACTTCAACTCTATATTAGAGCACAATTCTCATGCTGCAACTAAAAAGATTCTGTGTGCTACAACTAAGACCCAGCAGAGATAAATAAATATAATGAGGTTTATAACAACACTCAACCTAATTTCTTAAAAATCCTAATATTCTCAATGTGTTGTGTTCTCTTACTGCATTCCTTAATGCTCAACGATATCTTAGAATTTAAGATAGTCAAAACCATAAGTTTTAGAGAAAAGCAGACATGCATTCAGATCCTGACACCACTGTTAGTTACTGTTTATGTAACTTTAGGCCAAGTTACTTAACATCTCTGACGCACTCATTTCCAAAACGGAGATAATAGCTCCTTCATTAGCCTTTAGGGTCAAATCTAAGTTCTGTTCAGTCCTCTCACCCACAAGCTGAGTGACACTGGGAGAACTACCTCACATGTCTGAACCTCACTTCGCTCATCTGTAAAATACAGTAAATAGTCTCTACTTCCTAAAATTGTAATGAAGTGAAATAAGGCAACGCATATAAAGCCCTTAGGAAGGTACGTGGCACACTTGGTAAACACTTGGTAAAAAGCTAACAGATGTTCAGTTCAGTTCAGTCGCTCAGTCGTGTCTGACTCTTTGCGACCCCATGAATCGCAACACGCCAGGCCTCCCTGTCCATCACCAACTCCCAGAGCTCACTGAGACTCACGTCCATCGAGTCAGTGATGCCATCCAGCCATCTCATCCTCTGTCGTCCCCCTCTCCTCCTGCCCCCAATCCCTCCCAGCATCAGAGTCTTTTCCAATGAGTCAACTCTTCGCATGAGGTGGCCAAAGTACTGGAGTTTCAGCTTTAGCATCATTCCCTCCAAAGAAATCCCAGGGCTGATCTCCTTCAGAATGGACTGGTTGGATCCCCTTGCAGTCCAAGGGACTCTCAAGAGTCTTCTCCAACACCACAGTTCAAAAGCATCAATTCTTCAGCTCTCAGCCTTCTTCACAGTCCAACTCTCACATCCATACATCACCACAGGAAAAACCATAGCCTTTAGACGAACGTTTTTTGGCAAAGTAATGTCTCTGCTTTTGAATATGGTATCTAGGTTGGTCATAACTTTCCTTCCAAGGAGTAAGCGTCTTTTCATTTCATGGCTGCACTCACCATCTGCAGTGATCTTGGAGCCCAGAAAAATAAAGTCTGACACTGTTTCCACTGTTTCCCCGTCTATTTCCCATGAAGTGATGGGACCGGATGCCATGATCTTCGTTTTCTGAATGTTGAGCTTTAAGCCAACTTTTTCACTCTCCACTTTCACTTTCATCAAGAGGCTTTTGAGTTCCTCCTCACTTTCTGCCATAAGGATGGTGTCATCTGCATATCTGAGGTTATTGCTATTTCCCGGCAATCTTGATTCCAGCTTGTGTTTCTTCCAGTCCAGCGTTTCTCACGATGTACTCTGCATATAAGTTAAATAAGCAGGGTGACAATATACAGCCTTGACGTGCTCCTTTTCCTATTTGGATGTTAGCTCCATTTAGATTAATTGCTCTGTCTCCCAGTGTGTATCCCTCTGGGTATTATATAACCCAGATTTTATGATCTGTGTGAACATTTCCAAAAACTAGTAGTTTAGTTACATTCAAAAGATCATACTAGGACTAGATAGGTTGAACTATATAAGTGGAAATACTGAATAAGAAATTTCAGGAATCATCCAACCCAATTTCTTTTCTCTATCTTTCAGAAGCAAACGATCTGATTGTTTGAAAATTCTTTTCATAACTCCAGTCTCCTGAAATTGGTGGAATATCTCTTATCTCTAGGGAAAAAAAAAGGAAACAAAATAATACAGAATCAAAGCACATTAGACAAGACATCCCAGCTCCCATTTCTCTAGAGTCCTGCTACTTTAAGAAACTGAAATAGATTTTTAAAAAAGGTAGATCTTCATATACCCTAAAATTTAACACGTTTTTGCCATTCTAAAAGTAGATAAAGAAGGATCCAATTAAATAAATTCTATTATATATATATATATATATGTTTTTATTTGTTAGGCTGTGTTGGGTCTTAGTTGCCGCTCACAGGATTTTTTGCTGTGGCCCATGGAATCGCTAGTTGTGGCTCAAGACCTTAGTTGCTCACAGCATGTGGGATCTAGTTCCCAGGCAGGGATGGAACCCAGGCCCCTGCATTGAGGCTGCAGAGTCTTAGCCACTGGACTACCAGCGAAGTCCCTGGTAAGTATATTTTTAAAGCAAGTAGGGACTCCCCTGGTGGTCCAGTGGCTAAGACTTTGTGCTCCCAATGCAGGGGGCCTGGGTTTGATCCCTGGCCAGGGAACTAGAATCCACACACTGCCAACTAAGACCCAGTGCAGCTAAATAAATAAATAAATAAATATTTTAAAAATAAATAAAGGAAGTTATAGAATCTTATGGAAGCGATAGTGAAGGTGATGGAGTTCTGTGATTAGATTCAGAAAGTGTATGAGAAGAGGAAGAATCCTATTTCTTCCAGTGTGTTTACTTTGATACCCAACCCCCTCATCTGCTTTGCCGATTATGACTGCTTACATTTTTCTAGATTTAGTCAAAGCTTCTCAAATTCTTGGTTCTTTTAGGAGTTTTTCTGAGGGGGAAAAAGTAAAATAGTTATTTGGAACATCTCTTAGAAACAGATATCTATACCTCAGATTCTATATAGACTAGTATGTGGTTTCTCCAGAAAAACTGTAATAGGGAAGAACAAATCTGACTCCATATTGGATCTGTTTTCTTTACTTTAACCTTTGTATTCTATTGCTTTTGCTACAAGTTAAGAATACTGCCTATAGCCTGAAATATAAAGAACAGCCCATTTTCAAGGTTCTGACTTTTAAGGTGTAACACTTTTCCATTCATGTAACATTTATCATGTTGGAGGTACACAGAAACAATATAACCTGACCTACATGGACAGATGCAAGAACAAAGGATTCTGACCCCAAGAAGTTTGTAACAACCAACCACACCCCCTCTCCCCTTTTAGTATAAAAGAAGCCTGAATTCTAACTTGGGTAAGATGGTTCTTTGGGACAATAGTCCACCATCTTCTCAGTCTGCTGGCTTTCCAAATGAAGTCACTATTCCCTGCCTCAACAACTTGTCTCTTGATTTACTGGCCTGTTCTGTAACAAGCAGTACAAGCATGAACTCAGTAACAAAACAACAGTTTTAAGTGTCTCAGGTAGAGAAGTCAGAGGTCTTGGGACTTCTCTGGTGGTCTGCACTGCCACTGCAGGGGCATGGGTTTTATCCTGGGTGGGGAACTAAAAAAAAATCCTCTGTGGGTTATCTTTCCTCTCACTGATTAACTTCTGCGACCAAAAGTCTAAGTAATGACAAAAGACCCAAAAGTTCAATTTATTTAATGGTAAAGAGATGAATAATGCCTCAAGAAGGGGGGAAAAAAAAGTTTAGCACATCAGCTTACTCAAGCAGAAATATTTAAGGATCTGCATCAAACAACTAGAAAAACTTAGCCCTGTTCCCTTCAGATGCAGGATGGAATGACAAAATGACAAAATTGGTCTAAAGCTAGAAATTGAGAAAGTTTGCCCTTTCAACTCCTTGACATAACTCATAGAAAAGAGAGGGAAAAGACAGGTAACTCTGAAGAATTATTTAATTAATCATACCCTGGATATCAGTGCTAATAGTATATTCTCCTCTTCCATAAGAAGATACTTCTGCCCAAAACTTATTACAAAGAAAACCCTAACAAAACTTTCAAGTAACTCTTCCTTTGCCAGACACTAAAAAAATACAGCAATCAAATCATCTTAGCATCCAGGGACCAGAAAATTAGCATAATGTAGAAAGAAAAGATTAGACTGGATTCTATGCACACCCAGAATGGACTGCATTGATAGGCAATATTATAGTCTCCAAATGCACGTTTCCTTCACACTTGAGACATTAATTTTGTTTAGCTTCAGCTATCCCTAAAATAGGACTGATGCTAAACCTGAAACTCCAATACTTTGGCCACCTCATGTGAAGAGTTGACTCATTGGAAAAGACTCTGATGCTGGGAGGGATTGGGGGCAGGAGGAGAAGGGGACGACAGAGGATGAGATGGCTGGATGGCATCACTGACTCAATGGACATGAATTTGAGTGAACTTCGGGAGTTGGTGATGGACACGGAGGCCTGGCATGCTGCGATTCGTGGGGTCGCAAAGAGTCAGACTCGACTAAGCGACTGAACTGAACTGATCCCTAAAATAAATAACTCAGATAATCACAATAAAAGCCCACAAATGAATTTAACAATTAGACTGAACCAAATGAAATGCCTGGTTATGTAGGTTAAACACAGAATCTTTTCAAATAGTCAAATACTGGTAATTTCATGTGATTAAATCCTACATTGCAAAAAGTGTGAGGCAGTGAGGATGATAATGAGTTAGAACACTGGTGAATTGGATACCTCCTTTCCTTTGTCCTGTCTCATTTTCAGATTAAAAAAAAAACAAAAACCCAGAGAGGTAAACTCACTTCCATAAGGTCCTGGGAGTCAAATAATATCTGACACCGGAATCCAGACTTTCTGTCATAATTCAGCATTGTTCTTGTATCACTGTGATTTGATTGTGTGATTTAAAATTCTTATAAATATATATTTACGGGTCATAAATAATAAAGGAATAATCCTAAGATTCCAAAGGTGAAAGTTCAACTGTTTTCCTGAAATCAACTCTATCTCAAGTAGCAGAGATATCTAACATTTCAGCCTGTTCCTAAATTGCACAATGGAGGATATTTCTAGGGATAAACCTATAATACAAACAAGAAGATTTATGGAAAACTACAGTTGTTGGGAAGTACTGCTAATTAAGTATTTAAGATTCTACCTGAGGTTTGATTCATTATATATTTAGAAGGTAATTTGCTTGAATTCTGCTTTCCTCTCAGGGATAATTTGTACCATAACCTGAAACTCTCAGATGAAACACAAGAAGATTTGAATATAAGAAGTGGCTTCTAAAACATCAATATACATTATTTATGAGGTTACTAGTCACCAGTAGGTTTTGCCAGAATCACAGACTTGATGAGGACAGGGACTGTGACTATTTTGTGTACCCTATTATATCCCCAGTATTTAACAGCATCTGGCTAAATTAACATTTAAAAATATTTGTCAGCAGTGACAACCTCCCCATGAGAGCTTGCTTCTTGAAAAGGATCTCCTTCATCCCTTTCTAGAAGAAGAGGAGAAAGGAAACTCCAGCTAGAGTGGAACCCTAATTCCTACTTAGTGGATGTAAAACGCCCAGATGCTCTAAGATCAACACTCTCTGTAGTCATGCACAAGTGCTAGGTTTGTGCTCTACCGTCCTCTGGCAATCGCAGGAGAAAAAGCAAGGCTTACAGAAACATGCTCCTTTAGACAGAAGCAGCAGTAAAAACACCCTGGGACTTTCCTGGTGGGTGCAGTGGTTAAGAAACCACCCGCCAATGTAGGGAACACAGGTTCGATGCCTGGTCCGGGAAGATCCAACATGCCACGTAACAACTAAGCCAGTGCACCACAACTCCTGAGACTGCTCGAGAGCTCAAGAGCCGCAATTCCTGAAGCCCGCTCACCCTGGAGCCCATGCTCTTCAAAAAGAGAAGCCCTCATACTCAGCTAGAGTAACCTTGCTCACAGCAACTAGAGAAAGGCCTCTCGTGAAGCAATGGAGACTCAGCACAGCCAAAAATAAAAAACTAATTAACTTGAAAAAATAAAAGCACCCTAAATCAGGATGAACTAGAAACCACTTCAACACACACATTTTGGATACACATGTGAAAACACACACACCACTTAAAAAAATATATTTGGTTAATGAACAAATGGAATAAACTTCAACACTAAATTTACATCTGAAAAAATATTAAAAATACTGAATATAGTGTTGATAGTGATGGAATGGCACATTAGGACATGTAGGAGCTTTTTCTTTTACATTTACAATGCATATGATTTTCTTTTGTGGTTGTTTTTTTTTTTTTTTTGTCATTAGGAGATCAGAAAGCTAGAATTTACCTGCATCTCTCATCTGTGTACTAGATATAACTATACCATCATCACATATAAGACACCACCCAAAAGGCCCACTATAAATTTGTATTCCTACAGCATTTTGTACACAATTTTGTAGGCTTTTAACTCTTACTTACTGCCCCAACTCTTGTACCTACATAGTGACTTTCTAGGAAGCAGACTTTATTCATCCTTTTATCTTTAACACCTAAATTTAACTTACACTCAAGAATACCAGCTGGAAGAATACAATTTTCAATTCAAGTGTCTCCAGTGTGAAAGTGAAGCTCAATGAACATTAAGAGAACACTGCCACCTCCTGGGTAATATAGGTCGTGCATTCTTTAGCAAATACCAGGAAGAGAAAGCACAGAATTTGTATATAGGTAGATCAGAAATTCGAAATTTAAACCCAGCTCTATCATTTGCTGTGTTAAACTGGAAAATCTCAATCAGTTTTCCCTTCTACAAAATGAGCATAGCACCTGTCCTATTTCTCAGGAATAATCATGACAGTCAAATTATAATGACTGTAAAAGTACTTTGTTGGTTATGTTTTCCAAGTATGAGACCATAGTTGATTATTTACTCTGCTGTGTTGAGGATAATAAATCCATCTTTTTTTAATTGAATATTTCATTAACGTAATAGTTGTTTTAACAAATCCATCTTACTTCTTACCACAAATCTAACTAAATAATCTGCAGGTTGAGGATCAGAGCCAACTCATTAAATTTTAGATGTCTAATGGCAAATTTCTTTATATGTTAATGTAGACTGTCATTAACTTATTAAAATGTGTTGTTGAGCATAAAATTAAAATTACTTGGCGACACCACTTCTCACCCACCAGACTGGCAAAAATCCAAAAGCTTGACAAAAGACTGGTGGAGAGAGTATGGTAAAAAGGCTATCATATATTGTGTGTGGAAATGCAAAATAGCATATCTCCTTTTGCACTATTAAGCAAAAGGACATATACTTTTACCCTCTGTCAACTTAAAAATTGAGTAATGTTTTATTCGGAGGGAATTTGTAGGACGTCAAGCCCAGGAGACAGCCATTTCAAGTGACTGACAGAACTGCTCAGAGGCGGCGGAGGAAGGAGTCAGGGTTACACAGAAGTTTGCAATAAGGGGCAAGTAGTCTGAATATCAAAAGATTATTGTTAATTAAGAAAAACTAGGTTAAAGAATTTATTAACTTGAATTTATTAATTCAAGTTAAGGACTTTATTGCTTATTTTAGGGAAGATGCAGGAGTCTGGGCTTGCTGAAGTAATTTCTTTCATATGCATCTCAGCTATTTGGAGCCAGTATTCCAAGTATTTCACCTCTTTGAAAAGGCAACATCAAAATCATAAAATTGACATGTGTTATGAACCATATCTAAAACTAAGTATAATAGAAATTTTATTTCAGGAGAATTAATGTTTAGGAAATCTATTACGTGAATCTTCTATAAATTACTGTTTCTAATTTTCGGTCATACTCTTAATGATTACAGCAAGCTAGTCCTAAGATATACATCAAACCTAGTATGCATTAAAAGTCCTGTAAGGTCCTAGGTAATTTTCATTTAATTATTCATTAAAGAAACACTTACTCTATCATAAACAGTGTGAAGCTCTTGCTGTTGTTGTTGTTTTGAAATTATTAATTAATTTTGGGCCACACCCTGAGGCATGTGGAACTTCCCCAACCAGGGATCAAACCCACATTCCCTGCACTGGAAAGGGTCTTAAAAACCAGACCACCAGAGAAGTCCACAAGTGTGAAGCTTTTTTTTTTTACTGTTAAGATCTGTCAACCATAAAAAAAAAAAAAAAAAACTACTGGGGTTGTGTCAAAGGATTCGAGAGTCAACTTGAGGGGACTCCCACCATCCAGAGATGGGATATTTGAGCATCAGAAATAAAAACTGCAAAGAATGTAAACATATTTTAGTTGTTCAAATTCATAGTAATTTTTTAAACTGACTGATCACCTTTGATATTATGGAACCAACTTATTATTCTATAAATTGGCAAGTAAAGAGAAACAAATCAAATATACAGCCTACCTTTTCTATATGAACTGTATCCGTGAATGACTAAATACTTGATGAAGCAAAGTCCTTATTTATACAAGAATTCAAAATAATAAATAAGGAATGATAGAACAAACCCTAGTGAAACAGTTGGTCTGGGCAATGATTATCAAAGGATATGAAAAAATCATTAAATTAAAAACTGATTGGGATCATAAGGAAAAAACTATATACAAATATTCCTTATGAATGCAGATATAAAAAAACCTCAATGAAATATTAGCAAACTGAATTCAGAAACATATAAAAAAAGGTTTAAACACCATGACCAACTGCAGTTAGTTCCAGGAACCCAAGGCTGGTTAAATATCTAAAAATCAAGTAAAGTAATATGACATATTAATAGAATAATGGAAAATCCCCATGAACTTCCAGATGTTCAAGCTGGATTTGGAAAAGGCAGAGGAACCAGATATCAAAAATCCACTGGATCATGAAAAAAGCAACAGAGCTCCAGAAAAACATCTACTTTTCCTTTACTGACTACACCAAAGCCTTTTACTGTGTGGATCACAACAAACTGTGGAAAATTCTTCAGTTCAGTTCAGTTGCTCAGTCATGTCTGACTCTTTGCGACCCCATGGACTGCAGCACCCCAGGCCTCCCAACCATCGCCAACTCTCAGAGCTTACTCAAAATCATGTCCATTGAGTCGGACATGCCATTCAGCCATCTCGTCATCTGTCGTCCCCTTCTCCCCCTGCCTTCAATCTCTCCCAGCATCAGGGTCTTTTCCAATGAGTCAGTTCTTTGTTGAGTGTATAGAACTTCTCCATCTTTGGCTTCAAAGAATATAATCAATCTGATTTCGGTATTGATCATCTGGTGATGTCCACGTGTAGAGTATTCTCTTGTGTTTTTGGAAGAGGGTGTTTGCTATGACCCAGTGTGTTCTCTTGGCAAAACTCTATTAGTCTTTGCCCTGCTTCACTCTGTACTCCAAGCCCAAATTTGCCTGTTACTCCAGGTATTTCTTGACTTCCTACTTTTGCATTCCAGTCCCCTATAATAAAAAGGACATCTTTTTTGGATGTTAGTTCTAGAAGGTCTTGTAGGTCTTCATAGAACCATTCACCTTCAGCTTCGTCAGTATTACTGGTTGGGGCATAGACTTGGAATACTGTGATACTGAATGGTTTGCCTTTGAAACGAACAGAGATCATTCTGTTGTTTTTGAGATTGCATCCAAGTACCGCATTTTGCACTCTTTTGTTGACTATGATGGCTACTCCATTTCAAGAGATGGGAATACCAGATCACCTGACGTGCCTCCTGAGACATCTGTATGCAGGTCAGGAAGCAATAGTTAGAACTGGACACAGAACAACAGACTGGTTCCAAATCGGGAAAAGAGTACGTCAAGGCTGTGTATTGTCACCCTGCTTCTTTAACTTATACGCAGAGTACATCATGAGAAAGGCTGGGCTGGTTGAAGCACAAGCTGGAATCAAGATTGCTGGGAAAAAATATCAATAACCTCAGATATGCAGATGATATCATCCTTATGGAAGGCAGTGAAGAGGAACTAAAGAGCCTCTTGACGGAAATGAAAGAAGAAAAGAGTGAAAAAGTTGGCTTAAAACTCAACATTCAGAAAACTAAGATCATGGCATCAAGTCCCATCACTTCATGGCAAATAGATGGGGAAACAGCGGCAAGAGTGACAGACTTTATTTTTTGGGGCTCCAAAATCACTGCAGATAGTGACTGCAGCCATGAAATTAAAAGATGCTTGCTCCTTGGAAGAAAGGCTATGACCAACCTAGACAGCATATTAAAAAGCAGAGACATTATTTTGCCAACAAAGGTCCATCCAGTCAAAGCTATGGTTTTTCCAGTAGTCATGTGTGGATGTGAGAGCTGGACTAAAGAAAGCTGAGTGCCGAAGAACTGATGCTTTTGAACTGTGGTGTTGAAGAAGACTCTTGAGAGAACCTTGGACTTCAAGGAGATCAAACCAGTCCATCCTAAAGTAAATAAGTCCTGAATATTCATTGGAAAGATCAATGCTGAAGCCAAAACTACAATACTCTGGCCACTCGATGGGAAGAACCAACTCATTGGAAAAGACCCTGATGCTGGCAAAGATTGAAAGCAGGAGAAGGGGACATTAGAGGATGAGATGGTTGGATGGCATCACCGACTCAATGGACATGAGTTTGAGTAACCTCTGGGAGTTGGTGATGGACAGGAAATCCTGGTGTGCTGCAGTCGGTGGGGTTGCAAAGAGTGGGACACGACTGAGTGACTGAACTGAAATCCCCATGATCATCTCTGTAAACGCAGAAATAACATTTGACAATATCCAATACTCATTCATGATATAACTAATTCATGATCTCCTAATAATAGAAATTTTCGTTTTAATAGACAAAGAATAAATACAAAAACCCTACAGCTAACTTCACGTATGCATGCATGCTAAGTCACTTCAGTGTGTCCGACTATGTGTGACCCTATGGACTGTAGCCCACCACGCTCCTCTGTCTATGGATTCTCCAGGCAAGAATACAGGAGTGTGTTGCCATGACCTCCTCAGCTAACTTCAACTTAATGCTAAAAAACTGAATGCATTCCCCCTAAAATCAGGAACAAGGCAAAGGTGACTGCTCTCACCATTTCTGTTCAACACTATGCTGGAAGTTCTAGACAATGCCCTAAGAAAAAGCAAGCAAACAACAACAACAAAACCAAATAGCTTAAAGGCATCCAGATTGGAATGGAAGAAATAAAGCTATCCTTATTCATAAACACAATTGTCTGTGCAGAAAATCCTAAGGAACCTACAATAAAACTGCTAGAATTAATAAATGAGTCCAGTGAGGTCACAGAATACAAGATCAATATACAAAAATCAACTATATTCCTACACACTAGCAATAAACAGACTCAAATGAAATTAAGAAAATTCTATTCATAATAACATCAAAAGGAATTAAATGGAAATAAATTTAATCAAACAAATGTAAAATTTATACACTGAAAAGTATAAAACATTGCTGAGAAAAATTAAAGAAGTAATTGTTAAGATGATAATTTCTACTAAATTAATATATAGTTTCAATGTCAAAATCCTAGTAGGCTTCTTTGCAGAAGTTGATAAGCTGGTGAAGCTGCAAAGGACCTAGGATAACCAAAATAATTTTGAAAAAGAAAGAAGTTTAAAGATTTACACTGAATTCAAAACTTACAAGAAAGTTAAAATACTCAAGAGAATGTGGTATTGTTATAAGGATAGGAATGTAGATCAATGGAACAGAATTGAGAGACCAGAAGGAAACCCTTATATTAGTGGTCAACTAATTCTCAAAAAAGGTTTCCACAAACAGTGCTGGAATAATTGGATATCCACATGCAAAAAGAAAACTGAGATCCTTAAATCACACTATTCACAAATATTAATTCGAAATGGATCACAGAATTAAATGAAAAAGCTAAAACTATAGTCTCCTAGAAGAAAACAGGAGAACATCTTCATGACTCTGGACTAAAATTCTCAGACACAACACCAAAAGCACATGGCATAAAAGAAAAATATGATAAATTGGACTTCATTAAAATTTTAAACTTTTGACTTTAAAAAGATACTATTTTAAAAATGGAAAAAAAAAAAAACAAGTCACTAGCTGCAAGAAAATATTGCAAATCACATATCTGATAAAAGACTTGTGTCTAGAATATACAAAGAACTCTTAAAACTGAATAATAAGACAACAATCCAATTTTTAAATGTACAAAAGACTAGTGGTGCCCAAAGACATTTCATCAAAGACATCTAAAAGACTAACAAGTACATAAAAAATCAGAATCATTGGCTTTTAGGGATATGCAAATTAAAACCACAATGAGAAACTACCATATGCCCATTAGAATGGCTCAGGACTAAAGAATCCGCCTGCAATGCAGGAGACGCAGGTTCGATCCCTGGGTTGGGAAGATCCCTTGGAGAACAAAACGGCAACCCACTCCTGTATTTCTTGCCTGAAAAATCCCAAGGACAGAGGAGCCTGGTGGCTACAGTCCATGGGGTTGCAAACAGCTGGACAAGATTTAGCGACTAAACAACAATCAAAAAGACATTAAGTGCTGATGAGGATGTAGAGAAATCAAAGCTCTCATACACTGGTTGTGGGAATGTAAAATGGTACAGCCACTTTAGAAAACTGGCAATTTTCTTTAAAAGTTAATCGCATTATTACCATATAGCTTTATAAAAGTTTTGATATCCGGTGTAGAAGTTCAGACACTTCTTCACTCTTTTTCAGAATTATCTTGGCTTCTCTCTTTTGTTTTCTACTAAGATTTTAGGATTCATGAAAATTCTGTGCAAAACCCTGTTGAGATTTTGACTGGAATTGTGTTAAGATTATGTTACTTTGGGGACAGCCTCCATCTTTTTGATTCTGTTTCCCTCCATTTAACACTCTATGTGTTCCATTACTCGCTCAGTCATGTTCTACTCTTTGCAACCCCATGGACTGTAGCCCGCCAGGCTCCTCTGTCCATGGAATTCTCCAAGCAAGAATACTATAGTGAGTAGCCATTCCCTTCTCCAGGGGATTTCCCCAACCCAGGACTCGAACGCAGGTCTCCTGCATTGCAGGCAGATTCTTTACTATCTGAGCCACCAGGAAAGCCTCTTTAGTTGTCTATTACCACGTAAGATATTACTGTAAACTTAGTGGTATATAACAACACATATTTATTATCTCACAGTTTCTATGTGTCAGTTGTCTGGGCATGGCTTAGCTAAGCTACAATCAGTGTTGGCCAGGGCTGAGTTCTCATCTGAGGCTCAAAGCAGGAAGGATCCACTCTGTCACATGATACTTGGCAACATTCAGTTCCTTCCAGGCTTTTGGATGAGGGCCTCACTTTCTTGCTAGGTGTTGGCTGAGAGCTGCCTTCAGTTTCTTAGCATGTGGCTTTCTCCTTAGGACAGCTCACATGGCAGCTTGCTTCTTGAAAGACAACAGGGAAAGTAACGATTGCTGTATTCTGTTTATTAGGAGCAAACCAGAGGTCCCATTCATACTTAAGGGGAAAGGTATACACAGGCATGAAAATCAGGAGGTAGGTATCATGGGAGCCAGCTTAATATATATAGTATACCTTTCCATTAACTAATTTCTCCCTAAAATTCTTTTGTTAGGTTTATTAATTCTATATTAAGTTTATTTATATGTACTTCTCAGCGTGTAACACCATCATAAAAAATAGGCATAATTATTACTTCAACATAGCAATGCTACTGATTTCTGGATACTGATCTTTTTATCTAGCAACTTGCTGACCTCTTATTAGTCCCAATAATTTACCTGTTACTTGGATTTTCCTTATAAATATTATTTGTGAATAATGACAATTTTGCTTTCTCATAATCTTTATACCATTTATTTTTCTTGTTTTACTGGACAATAATAAGACTTTCAATAAAATATTTAACAGAAGTAGTAAACCCAGGCCTGTTCCCTGATAAACCTTTTGTCAGGTTTATCAGGATATTCCTTTCCTTGCCTAGTAGACTAAGAACTTTCAAGATGAACAGATATTTAATTTTACCAAATATTTCTTCTGCAATGATCTGGAGGATCAAATAGATTTTCTATCTTAATCTACTGATTTGATAATTATGCACATTTGCTAGTATTAAACCATTCTAGCATTCCTGGGATAAAAATTTCTTGATTACAAAAATGTATGATTTTTGCATCTATGTCTTTAAAAGTAGTTTTCCTAAACTGTTCTTGTCTGGTTTGGGTTTTAAAGTATATGGTAATTTAACAAAGCAGGTTGTAAAGTTTTTCTTCCTTTTCTCTTTTGTGGAACAAAGCAAATTAAGATTGGGATTATCTGTCCTCTGAAAGTTTCACAGCACTCCCACATAAACTGTCTATATATTTTTTCTGTATAAAATGTTTAAACTGCAAACTTCTCATCTCAACATGCTCTTAGATATTTCCCAACACTCCAGAAGATTCTAGTTAGTGCCTTCCCTTAGCTCTACAATAGCTGTTCTAAGTACTTACCGGTCAAGCTTTCTACCTCACTTCTTCCTATAATCTCAGCATATAATATTTACCTCCTATCTGCAACCTTTTCATCTCTACTGCCTTTCCTCCTCTGCATACTGAGATGATAGTTTTCTTAAAAAGACAAAACGAAAATACAAATATTCAAAACAAACAAAAGCCCCTTCCCTGAACTGTACATTCTTCTCTAGCTATTCTTATTCTTATTTTCCCCACAATTAAGAGCTCGCTACATTTGCTAAGTGTCCACATCTCTCATGAGAAAACATTCTCCCCCCCCCCCTTTTTTTTTTTTTTTACTATACTTTAATTTATGCTAGATTTGGGAAACCAGCAGTGGGTTCTATAAAAACAAAACACAATCAGATTTGCATTTCTCAAAGGTCACTTGTGGCTATGCTGTAAAGAACAGATTGGAAGTGAGTGAAACTGATGGGAGGGAGACCAAAATTAAGAAACTTAACTAGAATAGTGGCAATGGGAATGGGGAGAAGTAACAGTTTTGAGACCTATTATGGAGAAGGAAATGGCAACCCATTCCAGTATTCTTACCTGGAGAATTTCACAGACAGAGGAGCCTGCCAGGCTACACAGTCCACGAGGTCACAAAGAGTCCGACACGACTAAGCGACTAACACATACACACACACAGAGGATCTGAAGGATGAGGAAATCAAAGATTACATATTTATTGATGAATAATAAGTCATTGAGTAGAAGATACAAATGGAGCAATCTGACTACATAAAGATTAAAAATTCCCATATGGGAAACTACAAATGGAAAACCAAAAGTCAAATGATTTGGGAGGTAGAGGGATGTATGGAACTCATTTCACAAAAGGCTAAACACCAAAACTCTAATAATCAACAAAAACATGGAAAAACATGTAATTCATAAAAAAGGAAACACAAAATGCTCTTAAACACATAAAAAGATGCTCAACCTCATTTGTAATTTTTAAAAAGTAAAATAAAAACAACACTGAGATACCATTTTACACCTATTGGAAAGAAACATTTTTTTTTTAAGTGATAATGAACTGAAGTAAAAGTGGAAAAACAAGTACTCTCCTGATTACTGGTGAGACTGTGTTACCAATATGGAAGGCAACAGGGCAACATCTATCAAAATTGCAAATGTATATACCTTTTGACTCAGCAATTCTACCTCTAGGATTTAACTCAGTTATATTTGCAAACCTGCAAAATAAAAAGGTATTCATTCGTATTCACTGCAGCATTGTAATAGCTACTGCTGCTGCTGCTGCTAAGTCGCTTCAGTCGTGTCCCACTCTGTGCGACCCCATAGACGGAAGCCCACCAGGCTCCCCCGTCCCTGGGATTCTCCAGGCAAGAACACTGGAGTAGGTTGCCATTTCCTTCTCCAATGCATGAAAGTGAAAAGTGAAAGTGAAGTCGCTCAGTAGCGTCCGACTCTTAGCGACCCCATGGACTGCAGCCTACCAGGCTTCACCATCCATAGGATTTTTCCAGGCAAGAGAACTAGAGTGGGGTGCCATTGCCTTCTCCCTGTAATAGCTAACGTAACCATAAAACATATTGTTTCGTCCCAATCAGGACCCTTTAAAAAAACGAGGGCACTGTTAATATTTAAACTGGGACAAATGGCATAGATGAGACTGTCCCAAACAAACCAGGAAATGAAGTCCTTCTAATAATAATAGAAAAGGGAAAACACAAAAATTCACCAATAAGGGACTTTCAAAATAATAATGATATATCTAGACAATGGAATACTACATAGCCATAAAAGAGAGCACAGTATATACTGATTTGGAAGGTTCTCCAAGATGTACAGTAAAAAAGATACATAATCATTTTCAATTCATTCCATGAATATGTCAGAGTTCCCAGTACTTGTATTTTATCCAGTAAAAGACAATATTATGTTACAAATGGAGAAACTAAGTCAAGAAGGGATGTACACCAATAGCAACATTAGCAGCCATGAAATTAAAAGATGTTTGCTCCTTGGAAGAAATGCTATGACCAACCTAGACAGCATATTAAAAAGCAGAGACATTACTTTGCCAACAAAGATCCGTCCAGTCAAAGCTATGGTTCTTCCAGTAGTCATGTATGGATGTGAGAGTTGGACTATAAAGAAAGTTGAGTGCCAAATAACTGATGCTTTTTAACTGTCGTGTTGGAGAAGACCCTTGGGAGTCCCCTGGATGCAAGGAGATCAAACCAGTCAATCCTATAGGAAATCAGTCCTGAATATTCATTGGAAGGACTGATGTGGAAGCTGAAACTCCAATCCTTGGTCACCTCATGCAAAGAACTGACTCATTGGAAAAGACCCTGATGCTGGGAAAAATTGAAGCGGGAGGAGAAGGGGACGACAGAGGATGAGATGGTTGGATGGCATCACCGACTGGATGGACATGAATTTGAGTAAGCTCCAGGAGTTGGTGATGGACAGGGAAGACTTGGGTGCTGCAGTCCATGGGGTCAAAAAGAGTCAGACACAACTGAGCGACTGAACTGAACGCAACATTAGCAAAACAAACACTAATGATAAAATAACTTATATGAAATAATCTTTCACTTGGACTGAGATTCTAACTACAGTCTAAGAGTAGAACAAATGTGAGCCTCTAAATCATAACAAATAAACATCCTCCAAACATAAGCATCAAGTTTCTAATTTTGTACCACAGAAGATGCAGCTTTTCTGATTTTAAAAACTCGAAATCCTCCTCCATATACCACAAAACTTTAGCACAACCAGGGACTGACCTAAAAATCTACTATTAGAGATAGCTGAAAGAGTTTTCCTTCACTTGTGAAAAGTCAGATCTAGCTGGCCATGTCACAGTTGGCGAGTACTTCTGCAAAGATTCAACTAGATAGGACCTTTTCCAATCAGAAACAGAAAAAGAACTTGACACTGCTAAACTCTAACCACCTAGGATGACAAGCTTGTATCTTCTTCAATGCTGTAGGCTTCTCAAGTCACCGGTCATCCTCACGCAAAACCAGCTATGCTATAATGGAAGAATCAGTCCAAAAGTCAAACAACTCTATGCAGAGTCCAAAGTCTCTATGAAAAGAACCTCCCCTTCTACCCATAGATTTTTTTCACTGCCCAACCAGTTCCCACTATCTGAGAGAACTGGGGGAAAAGAGAGTGAGGAACTTATTACTGATTATAATTAAAGCTAATTCAAAAGAGCAGGGGCTAGGAAATAAAAAGAAGCAAATACCTTCTGGGTAATGCTTAGAAATGCCCTGATACATGTCATCTGTTTCTTGACAGCTCAAAAAGCTTCAGAGAAATAACATTCCTGTGAAATAAGGATACGATTAGCCTACTACATTTGGAAAAATCAATGCTGGCTCAAGTTTACACCAAGTATTAAGTCCCAGAACTTTCTTAAAGAATCAATAGGCAACACTGTAAAGCAATTATCCTCCAATTAAAAATAATAATAAAAAAAGAAGTAATGGGCAAATCCATTAATAAGGCAGCCAGGGTATGCTGGAGTCCCTGAATTAGAGTCCTACCTACAGGAGAAGGGATAGGGCAGTTAAGGAATGACTTAAGCAGAGAAAAACAAACCAAAACAAAAGAAAGGTCACTCTACTTGGTTTTAAACTAAATAACATTCCAACCTTAACCAAGCCAAAGGAGAACTGCCTTTCCACAGAACATACCAGTGTATGGTTTTGATATTTCTTTTCCCAAGTTATCCTTGTTGCTCATTTTAATCCAAAAACAAAAAGGAAAGCTAGTGACATTCTGTGATACAGTAAGCCTCTAGCCAACTCTTAGTATTGTATCATACTGTCCCCACACAAATCTTCCTTCAGGAAAGAGGTCATTTCCTGGGATAATTCAATGGTTAATTTTGGTAAGGGCTGCATGGTGGAGAGGGCCTTGAGGTCAGAGACTGGAACCTATTAGGGGGGTTATCTGAGTCAAAGAAAATCTTAATTTCTGAGTCCTAGTTTCCTCATCTTCAAAATGGGACTAGTAACAGCTATTCTTTAGGTCTCTGGTAAGAAGGAGGGAGACTATATAAAGCGGTTGACACACCATAAGTTATTATTTCCATGAGCTGCTACTAAACGCTGTGAAGATACAGGCGAATGCTCTTCTTGTTGCAAATGATAAAATTTCTGAATGTGCTTAGTTTTCAAAATCCTTTTTGTACATCTTTTCTAACCGTGAGGAATACAGAGGCAAGCAATTAAAAAATAAGATAAAATTTCAGGAGCACCTAACGATTTATAAAATGTTTAAGGGCTCAGAATTAAGGACACCTAAGTCTTAAACGGCCACTAAGTAGTAGAAATAAAACGAAAACCCAGGCACCCTAGCAACCTAGGGTGATCTTTCCTCCACCCACAGATCTCACTTAAGTGCTGCAGGCTGTTTCCAGCCGGGGTAATTTCCGGCCGTCTGACTCCTCACTCACCAACACCACGTGCTGGAGACTCGGCGTTCCGCCTCGATGCTGTACTACGAGGGAGGGTACTGAGGGCTGGTTCTGGCCTTCGAATGTCGAAGGTCACCTAAGAGGCCTCTTGAACATGGCTCACTCTTATCCGAGTGAAAAGGGGTACCGCTCTCCTCTCTCTCCGAGGCTTCCATCGTTCTGACCGCCACCGCGTCCTTGGCCCTCGCCACTGCCCCAACTTCAGCTTTCCCGCCCTCAGCACCTTCATGTACCGCTAGCCGCAGCGGGCCAGAGCGCAGAGGAATCGGTCCGCTTTTATGGATGGCCCACCGCCTTGCTTTCATTGGATAGCCTCATCTTATCTCCGCCCCCAAGTTTTTTGTTTTTTTTTTTAAACTTTCTCAATGATTGGACCTGGGCGTTGTCCATCCCAACTCTCAAACACCGCCCCCTTCTCACCAGCTGCTGGACCCCCCCGCTCCCCACCCCCAGCCTCTGTTCCATCGCGTGCGCGTCTCCGCGATGCCCTGTCTAGGGGGAATTGGGTACACCTGGCAGTGTCCCGAGCCCTGTAGAGACCGGCCCCTCCTCCTGCACCAACCCCACCCACCGGGCCTCTCCTCTCCACTGCACCCCATCACTGAGCTCTCCCCACCTGGTCCGCGATTCTTCCGGCCCTCCCTCCAACCACCTCTCAGACGCCCTGGGCGCTCGGGCCGAGCAGGCGGCGAGCTGGGGGGATGCGCTCCTTCAAGGCTCTACAGAATTCGCTGAGCAGGGCTGGCAGTCACTGCCGGCGAGGAGGCTGGGGTCACCTGAGCCAGAACCCTCTCCTTACGTGGGGCGTCCGGCACCACCTCAGTGAGGCCGCGGCGCAAGGCAAGGAGACGCCGCACAGCCACCAGACGCAGCATCAGGATCAGTAAGACTCGCGGGACAGGGGCAAGGGACAGGCTCGCTCCCACTCCCACTGCGGTTCCCGCTAGCTTCCGAGTCCTATTCCCTCAGGAACGCATCCCATCTTCCTTCTCCTCTCCTAGCTTACTGTCCTGCGATGCCTTTTCCTTTAGATTTGGGGCTTTGGGTACGCCACGCTCGGGCGGTAAAGTGCCGTCCGCCCGGGATGGCTTTTGGGCAGGTCGGTGCTCGGGATGGTGCCTATCCAAGGTGCGTACTTAATTGGGAATGCTGGTGGGCGCGGAGTGTTGCTTGGTGCACGTCTCTGAGTGCAGGGCAGTGTGAGCACTGCCCATCCTCACCCTCCTTTTCTCCCTGATCCTCGTGTGTATTTTCGAGGATGCGTGGGTGTGGAACAGCCTGCCTTGTGTCCTGGTGTACTTGGATCTGTGTGTGACCTGTGTTTCGGCATGTAATGTGTGATGTTCGAGTGTTATCTGTACGCAGATAGGTGCGTATGTCATCTGCGTATGTGTTGTGTTCGTAATCAGGACTCCCTAATCTAGAATAAGGGTGGTTCTCCTATTGGTTTTTGAAGGAGGAAAATCTATAATGGAGGGGAAGATCATAAGACGCAGATCTCCCAAACCAGAACCAGTCAAGAGCCATTAAACGTGCTGCGCAGGCGGCTCCCTGATTTAAGGTGTTTTCTTCCTTTGGTCTCAATCAGCCTTAGAGGCTGAACCTCTCTCCCCCACCACCCAGGAACCCTTAGTGGGTGAGCCTCTTGTCTTCCACACGCAGAAACAGACTGAGCAGGAAATTTTGTCGTCCCCAGAAGCCAACACAGACACTATGCAGGTAGCCCCTGCTCTTTTATAGCAAGAATAAGAAATGAACCAACTCCCCTGTCATTGACATCTATTGAGGACAATCAGAAAGATATGCACACTATAATTAAAATAACCAGACAGACCACTCTGTCTTCTACCTCACCACCACCGGATTTCCTGTCTCCAGGCCAGAATACTGGAGTGGGTAGCCATTCCCTTCTCCATGGGGTCTTCCCAACCCAAAGATCGAACTCAGGTCTCCCACATTGCAGGCAGATTCTTTACTGTCTGATCCACCCAGGAAGCCCCCTGTCCTGGCCAGGTAACATTCAATAAGCTTTATCTATTTATCCTTGATGGCTCAGTTGTAAAGAACCCACCTGCCAATGCAGGAGACTCCGGTTCTGTCCCTGGGTGGGGAAGATGCCCTGGAGAAGGAAATGCAACCCACTGTTGCCTGGGAAATTCCATGGACAGAGGAGCCTAGCGGACTACAGTCCATGGAGTTGCCAAAGAGTTGGACAAGAGTTAGCAACTAAACAATTTATTATTGGTAAGAATTGTTACTATGCTATACATCAGCCTCTTTTCAAGGAGACACAGAATGTTTAAACTTTAAAGAATAAACCTTCTGTCTCCCAGTCAACTTTCCATCCAAACTTTTCCCAAATAATCACCTTGAGAGAAATAATGGTGGGATAGAGAAAAGGTTTAATCTCCCTCACCCTCACATCTTCTGTGGGATGGGGAGCAAGAGACATCCCTGGTTCCTGTACACACACACCTCCTTCCTTATCCTGTGGCTCAGGTAATAGAAGTGTGTGTGTGTGTGTGTGTGTGTGTGTGTGTGTGTGTGTGTTTAACTGGAGTATTTGATTTACAGTTGGAAGTGTTCTCAGGAAACTTGATCCTCCTACCTCTTGCTGCCTGTGCTCCCAGAGACTTCTTGGTTAAAGGCCTTGGACTGATACTCCTTTGGGCAGAAGGAGTTGAGGGCATGGAGGGGGATGGGCTCTGGGAATGTGGCACCATCCATGAGGGGAAAGTGTTCTTGGTGGAGGAGGGTAGCAAAGAGAAAAAGCCCTTTAATTCAGGTTATTGTTTTGTTTTTTTAACATTTAGCTTTATTTCTAATTATTAAAGAAAAACAAGGTAAATAGAGTATCAAGGAAAAAATTAAGGTCCCAATATTAGAGGCAACCATATATCTGTATTCAATATAAATCCATGATTTATATCCACATATATACTATATGCTATATATGGATATATAAAAATTTAACAAAAGTAGGATAATATTACTATTCTTTGATCACCTATCTTTTCCATTTATAAACAGCTTTTAATATGATTTAATGTGTGCATGCATGATATTGTCCTTTTAATGGCTGCTGTTTTGTCATTGTAAGATTCCATTATATTGAGATATCCTAATTTATTTAACCAATCTTCAGTTCGGTTACTACATATTCTTATGCAGTTGTTCAACTGTGTCTTAAATTCTTAGGAAATTTTTCTCCGCAGAGACATCTGTCATTGATATCTTGTACAACCTTCTAGAGATATTTTATGCAAATATCAACAATTACATGTTGATATCTGTGGTAGGGGAACTAAGATCCCAATGCTGCCTGGCCCAGCCCTGCCTCCAAAAAAAACCAAGAAGACACGACAGTAGAGCAGGGAAGACTGTTTTCTGTCAATAAGGTGGTATGTTGTGTCATACCAGCAGCATAAGCAAAACTAGGAGTTTGGGGAAGCCTTTACAGAGTTAATAACATTTGATATGGACTTTGTAGGATGAGCAGGACTGTACAGGTGAAGGAGGAAAAGGTCTTTCCATGCAGAAGTTTCAGTATACACAACAAAGGCCAGGAAGCCTGACAGTGCCTTAGCCCATCTGGGGAGCCACCTATTTATTACCTGTACCGTACTATAGTACCATAGTATAAACAGTGTTCTTCAGCTTGCTTCTCTTATTTACTTCTTTTGTTTACTCCTGGCATAACTGGAGTGTGAGGGCATGGTAGAAAGTAGGAAAGGAATGTTGGCAGATTTTAAAGAGCCTTTAATGCCATACCAAGAAATAGAACTTATTTTGTAGGTACTAGGGAACTATCAAAGGTCTGATTAGAGAAATGATATTTGAGTTTTAGAAAGATAACTGTCACATTGTGAACAATGGATTGCAAGTCAAGAGAATGTGTAATCGACAAACAAGGAGCCACTGAGCATCTACTTTGTGAAAGATAGTTTTTCATGGAATGTCGTTGAAATTAAACCTCACATTACCCATGTGAAGCAGATATTAAACCCTTATTTTAGAGATGAGGAAGCAGGTTCAGCTGTATTAAATAACTTGACTTACTATCCATATTAAGACCACACAGCTATTATGGGGCAAACTCTGTACTTTCTACTACCCCATTCCAACAGAGGGGGAGAGAAGAAAAAGCACATGGATTTGATAAATTCATCCAGGTTTGGTTATGGGTGTAAGGTATGGGGATTGTCCAAATGATTCCATGTTTCCAGCTTGGCTTGTGGGTAAGTGGTAACACTATTAATCCAAATGAGAACCACAAGAGGAGGAGCAGAGGGAGGGAGGCAGGCAAGATGACCTCAGACTTGGACATGCTGAGTTTGCAGTGCTATGGTACACCTAGAAATGCAGTTATTTAAGAGGCACCTAGAAACAAATGTCTGAAGTTTAGGAACAAAAGAAAGCTGGAGAACAGGACAGATGTGAAGGTTAGAATTATAGGGATAGATCAGAAGGTTCGGGGAGGACGTGTAGACCAAGGACACCTCCCTACTGATCAGCCTTGTTCTAACAGGAGGAGCAGGGAGCAGTTCTCAGGTTCCTGTCCTTCTCCCCTGTCTCTGCCTCCAAACAGTGACTCTTCAGAGAGTGGCATGCTGTCCCGTCTGGGTGACCTGCTCTTCTACACTATTGCTGAGGGACAGGAACGAATACCTATCCACAAGTTCACTACTGTAAGTTCCTCTCCACCTGCTCGGGATACTCATCCCTTAGGATCTCTGGAAACTGGGAAAAGGAAGGTAGGACAGGTACAAGGCAGCTAACGGGCGGCTTCATTATGAGGATGAAAAACAGCTGATGGTAGCAGATAGCCTAGGCTGTCCCAGAAGGGGTAATTCAACCCTCTGACTCTGCCTATCTTCCTGGTTTGGCACATACATCCAAGGGGGTCAGAAACCAGCTGCCTTGATGAAAAAGGGCAAGGAAACCCATGTTAGCCTTCAAAATTGTTATACTGCATCCTTTCTTAGTCTGCAAACCCATTTGTTCCACCTGTTGTAGTAGTTGGGGTTGAGTTCATTGTGATCCACTGGGGGAAATGATTAGGATTGGATTATTGTTCTTGTAGTTGACCTTACCAGGCTTCTTTCCCCGGAAGGCGCTGAAGGCCACCGGACTGCAGACGTCAGATCCCCGGCTCCGGGACTGCATGAGCCAGATGCGCCGCATGGTTCGACAGTCCAACAGTGGTGGCCTCTTGGACCGAGATCTTTTCCGAAAGTGAGGGCCCGGGAAACAAGGGCACCCCCTCTCAAAACTGTTCTGGGGACACAGACTTGAACAGCCAGGAGGGATCCTAGGGATTCAAGTCAACCCCTCACTTAATTTTATTATTTACTGGTTACACAAGCAACACGTGAATATGCCTATACTTATTATAAAAATTCAAACAACAGAGAAATACATGTTCTCTTTTCCCTCTCTCCCCAATCCCAGTCCCTTTTTCCAGAAGTGAACAGATTAGTAAGTATCTTCTAGGTAATGTCCATATACATATGTAAACATTTAAGATTTAAAATATAAAACCTACTATACAGATTATTCAGGTTTTTTTTCCTCCTAGATAGTGTCTTGGAATATCTTTCCATATCATTACAACCCTTCATTTTAGAGGCATAGAAACAAGACCCAGAAAAATCCAGCGATAGACCCAAGGTTACACACACAGCTGTTGGTCCCAAACCCAACGACCACTCACACTTTTTATTCCCAACCCCCATGCCTCCACATGAGTCACAGCTGTGTCTCTCCAACCCTCTAACCCAATTGTGTCCGGGATCCAGGTGTGTGAGCAGCAACATTGTGCTACTGACTCAGGCCTTCCGAAAGAAGTTTGTTATTCCTGATTTTGAGGAGTTCACGAGCCACGTGGACCGCATCTTTGAGGATGCCAAAGAGCTCACTGGAGGCAAGGTGAGGGCCAGGGGATGGAGGGGCAAGGGCTCTGGGCCAGGTATACCTTGCTTCTCGGAGATTTCCTGGCGCTGGAAATCCAATTGACGAGAGATGAAAAGCAGAACCTCTAAAGTGGGGGACAAGAGCTTTATGTATTTTTACCTGTGATTTCTAGAGCAAGTGAGGGAATCTGAGGTTTTTATGGAGACAACTGACATAAGGATTCAACAGAACTTTGAAAGAGACTATAGGGTTATTGAGCCTAAGGAGAGAAAGGAAAGCTAACCCAGTATTCTCTTTGTATTAATACCTTCTATGCACTTTACTGCTATCTCTATAGGAGTGTGTCTGCAGAAGGGTAAGGCCTAGGACTTAAGGCTTCAGTGTCTCTAGGAACACCAGGCAGGAGGGAACCCTGTTGTCCTGCACAAGTCAGAATTTTAGCTTTTATCTAAAAGATTCTCCTGATCCTGAACCTCAGCTCTGTTCCCCCTCTCCATGTCCATTTCTCCATTCTGTCTCTGTTTTCTCTACCCACTCCTATGCAGGTGGCAGCCTACATCCCTCAGCTGGCCAAGTCAAATCCAGACCTGTGGGGTGTCTCGCTGTGCACTGTGGATGGTCAACGGTGAGATGCTGGGTGAGGAAGGGAAGACAGGGCACAGGTGCAGAGCATAGTCCAACCCCTTTCACGGCCCCCGTTTGCCTCCAGACACTCCGTGGGCCACACAAAGATCCCCTTCTGCCTGCAGTCCTGCGTGAAGCCCCTCACGTATGCCATCTCCATAAGCACCCTAGGCACAGACTACGTGCACAAGTTCGTGGGCAAGGAGCCCAGCGGCCTGCGCTACAACACGCTCTCCCTCAATGAGGAAGGTGAGCACTCCCTGGGCCCGGACCAGACTCACAGATGTCCCTTTCTTATCCCACCCCTCTCCCAAGGGTATGTGTTTCTTTGCCCTTTTTTTTTTTATCTTTGACTGCACTAGGTCCTCATTGCTGTACAGACTTTCCCTAGCCGTGGCGAGTGGGGCTACTCTCTAGCTGCGGAGCACTGTCTTCTCACTGCAGTGGCTTCCCTTGTTGTGGAGCACGGGCTCTTGGGCACTCAGTCTTCAGTAGCAGCAGCACTCAGGCTCAGTAATTGCAGTGCACAGGCTTAGTTACCTTGTGACATGTGGAATCTTCCTGGACCAGAGATCAAAGCCGTGTCCCCTGCATAGGCAGGGGGGATTCTTTACCACTGGACCACCAGGGAAGTCCTCTGCCCTTCCTGATCAGCTCCGTCACTCCATCCTCCCCAGCAAAGAAACCTTTCCCATCTACCCTGCAGAGTGGGCAGGCTGTAAAGGTTTTACTAAGTGGCTGATAAGACTCTGGGTGGTTTGTATTTCCCCAGGAATCCCCCATAACCCCATGGTCAATGCTGGTGCTATTGTCGTGAGCTCCCTGATCAAGGTCAGTGCTACCTAGGCTTCTGGAAGGTACTGCTTTCTATTCACCTTGTTCTTCTATCCTTCATATCTGCCTGTCTCTCCAGGGAGATTGGTGGGGCCTTGATTCCTTTGAGGGTGCCTAGGAGGCAGTGAAGACACAGAAGGGACTCATAAATTATGCTGAGGACATTAGTAAGAGGAACTGTATCCCTGCCCCCACCCATGAGTCTGGAGCCCAGAGCTTCCTGGCCCAGAGAGAAGACAGCAGGTCCTGACCCCAGCCTAGAACCAAGGGCCAAATGCCAGACACAAGGGGAGGACAGCTCTTTTAGGTACTGATTGGCCACTTCTGGGTGAGGGACACATGGAAAGAAGGGTGAATGGCCAGACTGGGGCAGCTATTCACGTCACCCGGAGCTGTGAGTTGGCCTTGAGCAAGGAAGTCAGGCCAGCCTGTCAGCTGTAGGTCTCCCAGGGCTTGAGCAAGAACCTGAGAGCAGTGTGGGCAGCAACAATCCAGAGCCAATCACAGGCCCTCCTGAGGAAGGTGGTGTTAGGAACCCTCCCCCTAGGGACTCAGGTGTCAGAGTTCCTGCAGTGTTGACACTATAGTTGACACAGAGAGGAAGCAATTGAAGGTTTGGGAGGGACCAGGCTCTCCCCTTGCTCTAGGATCACTCTGTCTACAACCCTGTATCTGGGACCTGCCTCATCCCATTCCCATCTAAACAGGCCCTACTGACGTGACCCTCAGCTAAAATCTTTAACTTTACTTCAATTATCAATATAGTTTATATAGTTGAGCATTACAGTGTATACAACACAAACCCTCCTCCCATTCCCATCACTCACTCCAGTCTTGAGATGGCTGTGGGCGTCAGGAATAGCACAGAGTAAGGCTCCAGCAGGGGAATAAGCAATGAGGATGGGGAGCAGGAATAGGGGCGGGGCTTGGGGACAGGACTGGAACCAGGAACACGGAAGTGGGAGTGGGGGATGAGGATTGGCATTGAGGATGGAGATGGGAGTGAAACCCAGGGATGGGTGAGGCTCACAGATAGGGTGAAATTATCTGTACTCATTACTTGATCATAAACTCTAAACGGTTTTTAAGATCACTACATAGGCATGGATACAAAAAGTCTCAGTTAAAAAAAAAAAAAAAGTCACTGTAAAACGCAACACATGCCCAGTAGCAAAACCAATCTAACAGTCTGTCTCCACTAGGTCCTTCTGGCCCTCCCTGTCAGCCTCCTAGGCTTAGAATACTGACAGCTCTTTTTGTTGCCTTGCAGATGGACTGTAACAAAGCAGAAAAGTTTGATTTTGTAAGTTCCCTCGCTGCTCAGCCCCTGGCTGCTTTTCTCTATGGCAAAGTGTCCATTCCAGCTGCCCCAGTGCCTGGCTTTAACCCCACTTTGATGGTGCACCAGCCCATACTAGAAGCCTTATTTTCAGAAGTGTGGGGATCTGGTGTCAGGGAGGAAGACCTTCAGAAGTCCCTGCTGGGATAAGGACTGAGGAGTGCAGAGGGTTAGGAGTGCAGAAGCCTGTGTGTGTTCACTAGGGGTCTTCACGCATGGGGTGCCTCCCATGCTTCCTTTTCTCTTCCAGGTCTTGCAATATCTGAACAAAATGGCTGGGAATGAATACATGGGTTTCAGCAATGCCACGTAAGGCCCTGTTCACAGGACTGGCTAAATGTGTGTGTGGGGGGCGGTGTTTTGAGGGTGTGTACACACATTGAATCAAGGAGGAGGATAGAATGTTAGGAGGAAGGAATCCCAGGGGAACTTTGACCTCCCAGCTTCCTCCCTGCCCCATCCTCCACATTTGTTTGCTTTGTAAAAGAATTTGTTCCATTTCTGTTTAGTACTTAACGTGAAAAACAGCGTGAGAGTCTGCACCTGGGCCCTTTCTTGCCAAGCTTCGCAAAGCCAAAAATGTCATTTTCCTAGGCTAGATGACCACACCATTGGGGTTTGGTCGTTTTTCACACTACCATAAAGCTGGGCCCAGTGCTGGCTGAGGTTCAGACATTTCCTCCAGTATCACTGGGAGAATTTATAAAAGGGCTGATTTACTTTGACATGTGCGATCTAGTTTTCTGTCTGAGGGAAGGTATTTTTCCCCCTTCTCCTCACACCCATCTTTCCAATGTCAACTACTAAATTGGGTGTCTCCTTCAGATTCCAGTCAGAGAAGGAAACAGGGGATCGGAATTATGCCATCGGTTATTATCTAAAGGAAAAGAAGGTAACCGGGAGAGGCGGTAGAGAAAGTCCCTGGGATTCTGCGGCTGGTGTAAGGGCAGAGGGGGTTGGGGACTTCTGGCAGTGCGACAGAGACTGCTGATGGCTCTCTCCTCTTCTTCCTTGCAGTGCTTTCCTAAAGGGGTGGACATGATGGCTGCCCTTGATCTCTACTTCCAGGTAAGCAAACGCCACCATTCAGGGTCAAGGGTATAACAGACTGCCTTCCTTCCTGTGACCCACAAGATGGTCACCAGGGGTCCCGGGGTCCTTCAGAAACACCAGGGCAATTTGTTGAAGAGTCAAGGTGTCAAGAACATTGCTTTACACCTCAGAGCACAGCATTCAGGTCCACTTCGCACCCTCACCTCTGCCTCGTCTCCACAGCTGTGCTCTGTGGAGGTGACCTGTGAATCGGGCAGTGTCATGGCAGCCACCCTGGCCAATGGTGGGATCTGCCCCATCACTGGAGAGAGCGTGCTGAGCGCGGAAGCCGTGCGCAACACCCTCAGCCTCATGCACTCCTGCGGCATGTACGACTTCTCGGGCCAGTTTGCCTTCCATGTGAGTGCGTCTGGCCCTGCCATCCATTCGTCACGAGCCCAGAGCCAAGAAGAGAGGACACTGACTCTCTGAAGGTGGAGAGGTGGACGTGTGTTCCTGCCTCTCACTCACTAACCTCCAGCCGGGCAATTTAGACCAAGAATCCTTAGGGGAGTTTGCCAAACACAGCAAGCCCCTCAAACACATAAACGCAGGAGGGTACAATTTCAGAACCACTCTGCTGCCGCCCTTCACACGGCTGGAGACTCTTCAAGTCTCATACAGGCGGTCACTTCCAAAGAGAGGCTTTTCTGACCACCCACTTCCCCATTGAGCACCTCCCTCCCTCCCTCCCACTTCATCCTCAATCACAGCACCCTGCTCTTTTTCTAGTGTGTTATCCTAAGTTGATTATTTTTGTCTTTGTCTACCTGTTTATTGTCTACCTCCTACCACCTGAATGTAAATTAACTGACAGACTTTGTCCTAGCTCTAGGACAGCGTCAGGCACAGAGTAGATAGGTTCCTTACTGAAGCCACAAATTTAAAAGAGGGTAGGGGCGGACAGGAATAAGAAAAGCTAATTTACAAGCCAACAGTTTGAGATGGGCGTGGCCTTGCCCATGCAGTCATTTGGGGTTGGCTAACTTGTTAACCCAGAGTTGGGGCATCTCTGGCTCATCCTCAGTTCCAACTTTGTCCCCAAGGTGGGCCTGCCGGCCAAATCAGCTGTGTCAGGAGCCATCCTCCTGGTGGTACCCAACATCATGGGGATGATGTGTCTATCACCTCCACTGGACAAGCTGGGGAACAGCTATAGAGGGGTCAACTTCTGCCAAGTAAGTTACTTTGCATATAGTACTTCATATTTTTGAATGAGAAAATAAATGCAATTTTGAGCTCCTACTAAGTGCAGGGAGGAAGTAAACAATCTCTTTGCCTTACAATTCTAGAAGTTGGTGTCTCTCTTCAATTTCCACAACTATGATAACCTGAGGCACTGTGCTAGGAAATTAGACCCACGGCGTGAAGGGGGAGAAGTCCGGGTAAGGAGAACCCTTGGGGCGAGGGGACTCATAAGACTATTTCAGAAAAGAACATTACATAACACTTCAGTAAAACCCTAGGCTAAGTTAACCCCTAAGGCTAACCCATGAGGGAGGGGGATAGGGAAGAGCTGGGCATGGGTGGGTTCAAAGTCACAGTTCATCTCAGGCGGGTCTGATTTGTTTTCCAGAACAAGACTGTGGTGAACCTCTTATTTGCTGCCTCTAGTGGAGATGTCTCAGCTCTTCGAAGGTACTTCTACTCTGACCAAATACACACAATAAAATACTCCTAGTCAGAGATCTCATTAGCCGTCAACATAGCCAAATAGTTAAGTGCTTCAGCCTTACAGTCAGACTGAATGGTCAGAGACTGTATTTAAATGAGTTTTTTTCTTTAAAGTACAGTGACTGCCATGTGATAAGAACTTAATTAATGGTAGCCACTGTTGTGATTAATCTGGGTGTTAAAAGCAGAGTCCTAGGAGGTCGGTAAGACCTTGCCTCAAATGGACTACCAACATCAATGAATCTGTACTGGGCACCTACTACAGGTAGGCAGTGATGTTCCTGGAACCATCACACTCCCCCCGACACAGGAGTTGACAGCCTCATCAGATAGAGAACACAGACTGTACAGAGTCCGCAGATCTCGTCATAAGCTCTGTCTTGCTTTTTCTGGAACTCATCCAGTCTGACCCCACTTCAGAAAGGCTACCAGTGACTTTAGGCTGATCTGGGCAACTCCAGCTACTTTCTACTCCCCTTTAGGTTTGCCTTGTCAGCCATGGACATGGAACAGAAAGACTATGACTCCCGCACCGCCCTGCACGTTGCTGCCGCTGAAGGTATCTGAAGGTTAAAAATAAAGAGGGGAGGCAGATCCCAAGACCTTTCTTTTCTACCAAGAGTGCCCCCCATTATGTGTGCCCTCAAGGTTACAGAGGAAACAACTAGTTTTTGTCTGGATGGCCTTCAGTGCTCAGGCTATTAACTGGGTGCTGCAGGGAGCAAAACTGGGAAGAAGCCTTCCCCCACCCCTTTTAGTTCAGACTCCAGCTGCCAAGTGTCTGTACTCATGTTAACACCACAAGCCTTAGAATCTGTACCCTCTCATTTTCCTTGTGCCCATGTTCCTAGGACACATTGAAGTTGTTAAATTCCTGATTGAGGCCTGCAAAGTGAATCCTTTTGTCAAGGACAGGTGAGTAGGATTAAGCTAAAGTGGGGGGGCGGGGACTGAAAATAGGCAGCAACCTCTCTACTTCTGCGCTCCAGCCACCAGGTAGGTATATAACCAGGGCACTCTTGATGTCTTCTTTGCCTGCTCATGGTCTCTGTTCCTCCTCTCAGGTGGGGCAACATCCCCCTGGATGATGCTGTGCAGTTCAACCACCTGGAGGTGGTGAAACTGCTCCAAGACTACCAGGACTCATACACACCATCTGAGACTTGGGCTGAAGCTGCAGCTGAGGCCCTGTCCAAAGAGAACTTAGAGAGCATGGTGTGAGCATGGGGCATGCATGGTCCCTGCCCAAGAAAAAGCACAAGCTGGCCACACACTTAACATATAACCACCAAACATGCTACGGAGGGCCGCACTGCTTCAGTGGGGACCAGGACTAAGGCCAGTGCTTTTTGTGAAAGAGTCAAAATACCCCCATTCCCTTGGCAGAAAGAGTATAGAGAAGTGCCTTTGTGGACACCTGCAGTAGAGCTATCTGCAAAGATTGTGGGCTTCTTAAAAGTACAGACTAATGGCTTAGCCCACTCCAGATCATCCCATGTCTTCAGGCAGGTCCCCTCTTCTCTCCGAAGAAGCCATTCTGAGAGACAGTCTGGCGGAGGGGCTCTAGCCACCTCACACGTGTATATATACACAGAAGAGGGAGCTATGTACCAGGCTTTAGTAGTCTGGAGACTTCCCCCTTGGCCAGAAGTGCTGCTGCTACTGCTAATAGCAATTTTATAGACAGAGAAAGTATTTTGTGCTCAAATAAACTTTAATTACACAAATTATTTTTGCCAGACCCAGTCCTTCTCTTTCTCCCCTAGGGCCACCCAGCTGCATCACCATCATAAAGGTATTGTAGAGTAAGATGGAACCACAGGGGCAGACAGAGCCCAAAGAATACATATTTCACACACATACTCACCCCACTAGGTTTTCCTCAATCCCAAATACTGCTTTAGATTAAGTGTATTCTGCTGCCAAGTGGGGGCAACTGCTCAGGTCTGAACAAACCCCCAAGTGAATTGTGTAAGACCTTAGGCCTCCTTCCTTGCTCTGGAAGTCAAAACTGTAGCTGAAATGAAGATGGACCGCCTGGAGAATAAAATTTCTAGCACTAATTCCCTCAATATCCCCCATGTGTCTCTTCCCCTTTGGTCATGATTGTAACTGGTCCAGTGATTGCAACAGATGACCAGGTATCACAGGTGTGCAATTAAGGCAGATGGACTCAGGGTGAGGAGACCTGCAGCTGTGTGGGGCTGAGAGTCTTAACACTGAGGCATTAGGAAAGGAGGGCTCTGTTCTCATCCTGACACAGTCAGTAAAGCACTTCCCGAGGGAACCAGAGTCCAAACTCTGTATGTGCTGTACAGAAAGGGCCAAGTCATTCACGGCACCACTCCTCCAGCCAGAGGTAGAAAGGATTTACTCTGGAGAGATTAGGTAGAGCCCCCAAAACAAACGAGTTACATGTGGGCAAACGGAGGGAGAGGTAGCACAGTGATGAAATTCAAACAAAGCTGAAGGGTAAGACCCCCAGGACTGAATACAGTCTGAGAAAGGCCTGGACACAGGGAGGCAGAGAGATTGAAGGATTCAAGTCAGAGAAAGTACATTCATAGTAGCCTAGGAAATTGGCAGTAGTTTGGGGGAGGGGAGAGCGTGGCCGTATGCCTAGCTTTCACAAGGTAGGAGAAAGGAAGATAACAAATATTGCACAGAGGACCCATCTCTGAATTTTGGGAGCCAGCAGTTTCTTCGGGCACAGTTAAAAGGTTTCAGACACTTGGAGCAGGAGGCAGGCCAAGAGAGTGATTAGGGACTCCAGTCATGGACATACTAGAGCCCTTCAGGTACCTCAAGCCCTGAATGGGTCAGCAGCTCTCCATCCCAAAGGGCAAAGGCAGGCACCACTGGACCCCGGAAATCTGTCTGTAGTATGTGGACCACAGCAATCCGGCTCACATCCACCAGGCTCAGCTTCTGGGCCTCATACTCCAGCAGCAGCCCCACCTTCTCTGGCTGCCCCATGCCCTCAACTGGGGCTTTCTCGTTGGCCAACATGGTGTGCCACTTGCGCTGAGCATAGGTGAACACCCAGGAACGATCGTCAACACCGATGCAGCTATCGCGAGACATGTCCACATCTGCCACTCCTATCCGGAACTGCTGAGAGCGCTTCACTGTCACCTCCCAGTAATGCCTGCCACTGGTGACAGCTGTGTCTGCCAGCACAACTGCCCACTCCCGGAAGCGCTCCACATTAAGGGCTAATTTTGTGGGCTCCAATCCCACCATGCCGTATTTGACACCTGTGTCACCTTTGAAGAGTAACAGGCTGCTGTGGGCTGTCTTTTCTTCCAATTTGAAACTGATGCCTGCGGGCAGAGCAAAAAAACTGGATAATGACGTGAGCTAGAACCCTACAACATATACAAGCCGATGTAAAACAGGCAGACAAATCACGAGGAAACACGGAAGAGTCAGAATGTCGAGCGGACAAGAGAGTGGGGGCGCTTTAGTACGGGCAGCCCAAGGAGCCGAAAAACTCGGACTGGAGAAGCCGTGTAATTTAAAGAAACCAGTGTCCCGCGTTTGGAACGCAGGTGGAGGACGGGAATGAGTCGAAGGGGCTGGGAATGTTTCTCCCGCGGGCTCCAGGAATATTAGACGGAAACTATTTTGGACGTAAAAGAGAGTAAACGCATAGAATCCTACCTCTGCGGGCTTCCGCGGCGGCAGCCCCCAATCGTTTGGCTCCCCGGCGGCACAGACACAACGAACGTGCAAAGGGGAGCGCCATCTTGCGCCACGGATGAACAGGGCACGCCCCCAGCTGAGACCCCTGCCCCCGCCCATCTGCCCGCCTGCTCCTCTTGCACGTAGCGTTCGAGAGCGCGCGGCGCAGTGTGATGACGTAAGAGCCGCCATTTTAGTGAGTTCTGTTTCTGTTCCCTCGGGGGTTGGTTAATCGGTTATTTTGCGGAGAGGAATGCTGTTCTTATTTTAACTAAATAGGACGTTTAGGAAGTGTAGCAAGATGGTTATAAGTATAGATTTTAGAATTAAACAATGATTGGATTCGAGCCCACCACCTGTGTTGTTGTTGTTCAGTGGCTCAGTCATTTCCGACTCTGCGACCCCATGGACTGCAGCACGCCAGGCTTCCCTCCATCACCAATTCCTGGAGCTTGCTCAAACTCATGTTCATCGAGTATGTGATGCCATCCAACCATCTCATCCTCTGTCGTCCCCTTCTCCTCTTGCCTTCAATCTTTCCCAACATCAGGGTCTTTTCCAATGAGTCAGTTCTTCGTATCAGGTGGCCAAAGTATTGGAGCTTCAGCATCAGTCCTTCCAATGAATATTCAAGACTGATTTCCTTTAGGATTGGTTGGATCTCCTTGCAGTCCACGGGACTCTCAAGAGTCTTCTCCAACACCACAGTTCAAAACCACTTAATTTTTCTGTGCCATAATAGTCTCATTGAAAAAAAGGTGTCTAGCTGTCAGCCATAGTAAAAGTTAAATGAGAGAATACCCTAGAGTACATCTTGACAAATAACAACCACTGGGTAAGTGGCGATTGTTAACAAAAAATATTAATAAATGTTGGTTTTGTGTTTTCAGAGCTGGTAAGGGAAGGTTTAACTCAATATTTGGTTTTCTCAGCTTACCCCAAAATATCACTATTTTGGTTCAGAATGGATCAGTTAAGTGGGTGATTATTGAGGGCCTACATTTTGAACGTTTTTATTTGCTTTAGTCTCTATATCCCTGCTTTCTAGAATTATAAAGCCTCTTCTCAACACTCTACTGGCCACCCAAATAACATCCCATTGATGCTAACCAGGGTTCTGTGGGGCTTCCCAGGCACAGAGGCCTTTTTGTCTCCCATTTCTTGTAAACATGACTCCAGCTTCCATGACTTGAGTTCCAAAGGGCAGATCAGCCACAAAACCACCTGAGGCAAAATTAAAGCTCATCAAGATTAGGAGACAGGTTGTTAAGACCAGTACACATCCTATTATTGTCAACAACCCCACTCTTGAAACTTTGCAAAGAAAGAAGCATGTGTGCCTTACTGCCTTGATTCTTATCACATACACTTGCCTGACTATATAACCTCTTCCTACACACTGGAGGGGTAGGAGGAAAGGGGAGTGGGACGGTTCTTGAGGCATTAGCCTACTGCAGTCCCCCTTTGCCTGGCAAAGAAATAAAACCACTCTTTCCTTCTCCTCCATAACTCTGGCTCCCTATTTTTGTTTGGCATTAGCACATAGACAGCCAAGATTCTGGCATCACAATCTTCCTCCTATTCCCCCGAAAAAGGGATTTCAAGTCTTTCAGCGCCTAATTTACCAAAAATTATTCTTTTATTCCAGAGTTCCAACTACTGGGCCTGTGGCAATGTCCCTAGTTCAGGGACTGTCATCCTTGACCTGAACGGGGACTTTCTTGTTTTAAATGTGGTAATGTGGTCGCCTCTAAATTGGTCTCCCAACTTCCACCTGTCTTCCAGTGTTCACACTACAGTCAGAGTGATTTTTTTTAAGTTTTATTTTTGGCTGTGCTGGGTTTTCATTGCTGTATGGGCTTTTATCTAGTTGCTGTGAGCAGGGGCTACCCTATGGTCACTGTGCCCGGGTTTCTCACTGCGGTGGCTTCTCCTGTGGAGCACAGGGGGTTTCAGTTATTGCGGCTCAAGGGCTCTGGAGCACAGAGTCGGTAGTTGTGGTGCTCAGGCTTAGTTGCTCCGTGACATGTGGATCTTCCCAGATCAGGGATCAAACCCGCGTCTCCTACACTGGCAGGTGGATTCTTTATAACCGAGCCAGCAGGGAAGCCTCAGAATGATATTTTTAAATCACAAATCTGTTCATGCCACGCTACTTTTATCTTTTGGGGTTTTTTTGTTTGTTTTTCTCTACTTAAATGTTTTACTATGCCTGCATCAAATTCCCTTGCACTGTTACAAGGTTTTACATGATATGACTGCTGCTTAACATCTTTTTCCCACAAAGCACAGTTCTTCTTTCAAAAGTCTATGAATCTAGTGGGAAGGTTGATGAGAATATTGGCAGCTGCATTATCATGGACTATGTGCTGTGATTGAAGTGGTTATAGGATGCTCAGGAAGCAAAGGAGAAGCCTCTGATTGAGTAGTACATGAGGGATTGTTGGGAAGAGCCTTCCCAGAAGCCATATCTATGGCTTGCAAAACAAAGGTAGTTAAGCTAATTTTGCTTTCCTACACACTTTCTCTTCCTCTATCCCTTGACTTGGTGAACTGTAACCCACAATTGTGCCCAGGCCAGAAAGCTGGAAGTCCTTGACTTCTTTGTCTCTCTCACTTAACATATCTCAGTTCAGTTCAGTCGCTTAGTCGTCTCTGACTCTTTGCCACCCCATGGACTGCAGCACGCCAGGCTTCCCTGTCCATCAGCAACTCCCAGAGCTTGCTCAAACTCATGGCCATTGAGTTGGTGATGCCATCCAACCATCTCATCCTCTGTCGTCCCCTTCCCCTCCTGCCTTCAATCTTTCCCAGCATCAGGGTCTTTTCCAATGAGTCAGTTCTTCACAGGTGGCCAAAGTATTGGAGTTTCAGCTTCAACATCAGTCTTTCAAATGAATATTCAGGACTGATTTCCTTTAGGATTGACTGGTTGGATCTCCTTGCAGTCCAAGGGACTCTCAAGAGTCTTCTCCAACACCACAGTTCAAAAGCGTCAATTCTTCAGCACTCAGCTTTCTTTGTAGCCTAATTCTCACATCCATACATGACTACTGGAAAAATGATAGCTTTGACTAGATGGATCTTTGTTGGCAAAGTAATGTCTCTGCTTTTTAATATGCTGTCTAGGTTGGTCATAGCTTTTCTTCCAAGGAGCAAACGTCTTTTAATTTCATGAGTGCAGTCACCATCAGCAGTGATTTTGGAGCCCAAGAAAATAAAGTCTGTCACTGTTTCCATTGTTTCCCCATCTATTTGCCATGAAGTAATGGGACCAGATGCCATGATCTTAGTTTTCTGAATGTTGAGTTTCAAGCCAACTTTTTCACCCTCATCAAGAAGCTCTTTAGTTCTTTGCTTTCCACCATAAAGGTGGTGTCACTGCGTATCTGAGATTATTGATATTTCTCCCAGAAATCTTGATTCCAGCTTCTCACATATCTGATTGTTATTATTATTTCTCCCCTGGTCTGCTGCATTGGCTTTTCACCTGGTCTTTCATTCTCCTCAGTGAGGCTGAGGGAACATTTAAAGAGGCTAGCCCACCCATTCGGTTGTGAACTCATAAGGGGCATTAAGTCCCTTGTACTCTGTGCTCCTGCGTCTCAATGTTCCCCTTAGTATAGAGTAAGTGTTCACTGTTTTTGAATAAAGGAATACATAAGGGAGTTTTGTGCCAACGTTCTTGCACGCACTAGCTCATTCCTTCCACCAGGGGTCAGCCTGGCTCAGCCTTTCCATCCCTATTAGGGTGTGAGAAGAGAGGTTTCCATTCTCTTCAAGACTAGAAGCACACGTGTGAAGGTGACTTTTCCTTCAGTAGAGTCATCCTCTCCCAGGTGACTCTAGTGGTAAAGAACTCACCTGCCAATGCAGGAGACAAGAGATGCAGGTTTGATCCCTAGGTCAGGAAGATCCCCTGGAAGAGGCCATTACAACCCACTCCAGTATTCTTAACTGGAGAATCCCATTAAGCTAGGAGCCTGGCAGGCTACCATCTATAGACTCACCAAGAATCGGACAGGACTGAATCAACTTAACACAGCATTCAGTAATGAGAAATTTCCAGGGTTGTATTTCTGTAGGACTTCTTCTGTTCCTCCTGGTCCTAAGAGCTAAAGTGATCATTCCATGTTCCTCACGCTGTCAGACCACACCTGTATTACTTTATTCCCTGCTCAGGGAATAGTTTCTTACCTGTTATCTCTTGGATTATTTCACTTTCACAGGCTATCTATCTGATAAACTCACCCTCATTCTGTTGATCTATCTGCCTCATTGCTAATGAACAAGTAATTAATTCTTGAACATTTCCATGCATAATAAATAATTAGGAAGAGATAGAATTTTACTTGACAAAGAAGGAAAAGACATTTAAGCTAGAGGGAACAGCTTAGGATAAAGCACTGGCTTATGAAATAGAGTGGATGTTAGACGAACAACAAGAAGCACAGTATTCCCAGAGTCACACGCTAGGGAGATAAGGAGTAGTTAGAAAAGTTGAGGCCGAATGATGAAGAGTCATGTATGCCTTGATAAGAATGTTTTTCAGGCATATAAGAGTTGTTAAAGGGAGCACAGGGTAATGACAAATTACAGGTCCTTTTACAAACAGAGAGCTGACAGCAACATGGAAAGTGAACTGGAGGGGATGAGACTAGAAACAGAGTTAAGCAGAGTTCAAAGACTCTGGGAGTCTTTGGTGTGGGCTCAGCTATCCAAAAAGTAGAACTGATGGAATTGTGGTTATTGTTAGATGGGATTGAGAGTCAGGAGAAGGAAACTTGATTCATAGGTTTCTGACTTAATGAGAGGATACAGCCAGGGAAGGGGGGGGCGAGGCAAACCCACGAGGGAGGGGATATATGTATACGTATAGCTGATTCACTTCATTGTACAGCAGAAACTAGCACAACATTATAAAGCAACTATAATAAAATTTTGAATGGGATACAGAAGGAAAAACATGTTTGGATGGGGAAAGATAATTAATTAATTTCAGTTTTGAACAGGCTGAATTTGTGGTCTGTGGGACACCCAAGTAGGTGAAGACATTCTGTAGGTATCTGGATATAAATTTCAAAGGAGGGGATGACTTAGATGAAGTCATCCAAGGAGAGGATGTAAACTAGAGTAAGTAGGGAATAAGCTGAAGGTGTGATCCTAGGGAATACCAGTATATGAGATATAAAAGTGCTTAGAACAGGACCTGACCCATAGCAAACATTGGTCTGCCTGGCTTGGGTTACATCTGACTCCACAGGAAAGAAAGTTGAGAAGGAGGCAAGGACAGGGTCAGTTCAGTTCAGTCGCTCAGTCGTTTCCGACTCTGTGACCTCATGAACTGCAGCACGCCAGGATTCCCTGTCCATCCCAACTCCCCAAGCTTGCTCAAACTCATGTCCTTCTAGTCGATGATGCCATCCAGCCATCTCATCCTCTGTCGTCCCCTTCTCCTCCCGCCTTCAATCTTTCCCAGCATCAGGGTCTTTTCCAGTGAGTCAGTTCTTTGCATCAGGTGGCCAAACTATTGGAGTTTCAGCTTCAGCATCAATCCTTCCAAGGACAGGGTAGACTAGACTATTTACTCTATTTCTTGGATTACCCCGTTTCTAACACGCAGGGGCCCTGGCCTGATACAAGTGCTAATTGGAGCCCTTAAATATGAGTGGGAGAGGGATGATGCCCTCAGAGCTTGGTGATTGTTCTGGACTTTGCCAGGAGTCAGCAGTCAGCAAAGCATTACCAGAGAAAGAGAGAGAAGGGGGGCCCTCAGGAGCTAGCCAAAGGGGCTGCTAGGCTAGCTTGTGCTGTGCTGGGGCCTTTGTCCTACTGAAACTGTCCACACAATGGAGCTGGGTTAAATGCTGACCTGGCATTCTAAGTACAGGGCTGGAATGGAGATTCCACGTGGTGGAAGCAGAGACGGATGGTCACCCAGCCCCTCAGTACCGTATCACTATTCACCCACACTGTAATTGCTAGAGAGGATGGTCCATACTTGATAAGCATGAAATTGTGTTTATATCTGATTAATGCATGAGTCAGTTCATTTATATTTCAAGGCAGTCAACTTAACATGGATGTATTGCTCAGGTGTATATCATCTTATCCTCATACAATCCTGTATGATCAACAAAGTGGATTTTTTGTGTTTCTTTTTTTAAAATTTCTTTCTAATTGAAGTATAAATGCTTTACAATATCGTGCTGGTTTCTGCTGTACATTAACATGCATCAGCCATAGGTATACATACATACCCTCCTTCTTGAATCTCCCTCCCACCTCCCACCTC
>NW_011494687.1:993776-1003074 GCF_000754665.1 Bison bison bison | reverse complement strand
TATCCATACTACATATGGTAGTGTGTATATTCCCATGCTACTCCCTCCAGGAGACAGTGGACAGGGAGGCCAGGCATGCTGCAGTCCACGGGGTCACAAGAGTCAGATACGACTGAGTGACTGAACAACAACTCTCTCCATTTGTCAGCAAAGTAGATTTTTTATGGAACTCAAACTTGGGTTATTCTTTGGGTCCAGGGGATACAGGGTGGCTAGGGAGTAGCTTCAGAAAGGTAGAGAGTCAGTCCTAGGCAACCTCAGAGGAAACTGTAGTCATCATACGGGACCACTGTACAGAAATGCAGCAAGGCAAATTGCTCTGCCTGAAGATTCCCTACACTTTAGAGACTCACTTGCTCCTTGGTGGTATGGATTATGCTTCCACGGCACCTCTACGGGACAGAAATGGGATCTTCTGACATGGGGAGTAAACAGGCTCACTAGCCCCAGGAACAGAAATAAGTTGAAAGGCTGATGGTTAGTAACCAAAAATAACTGAATCAACTGTAGAGATAGAGGAGACTCTAGAATGGATTACTATTACAAGCCATGAAGACTTGAAATAACTTTGTAACTACCCCAGGTTTGTTATTTTACAAGTTCCTTTTCTCCATTTCCATAGTTCCTAGTGGAAAAAACTTCAAAAATGTTTGCAAGAGGCTTCCCTGGTGGCTCAGTGGTAAAGAATCCGCCTGCCAACGCAGGAGACACAGTCTTCTCTGGTCCAGGAAGATCCCACATGCCACCCCGGAGCAACTAAGCCCATGCTCAGCCCATGCGCCACAATTACTGAGCCTGCGCTCTGGAGTCCGAGAGCCGCAACTACTGAGCCCATGTGCCGCAGCTGCTGACCCTATGCACCCTAGAGCCCACGCTCTGCAACAGGAGAAGCCACCGCAACCCCACACAGCAGTGAAGACCCAGCCAAAAATAAATACATAAATAATTTTTAAAAAGCATTTTAAAATATGTTTGTAGGTTTACTTAAAGCCGGAAGAGAGAAATGTGGAGAATGCAGGAGTAAACGTCATTGTCAACCCCCGAAAAGAACTCCCAACACAAGAATGGCGTAGTGGGGAATTCCCTGGCGATCCAATGGTTGGACTCCACACGTCCAATAACAGGGGGCATGGGTTCAGTCCCTGGTTGGGGAACTAAGATCCCACATGCCAATCTGGGTGTGGCCAAAAATATTTTTAAAAAGGATGAAGTAGAATGATAGCAAAAAAGTGAACAAACTAACCAGAAAAGAAGACCGAGTTGAACACTGTGTGTCCTGGGTGATCCCAGGAGTGTTGACCTAGGAATCCCCTGCACTCCCATGCAACTCCTCAAAGATGCTTTCCTTTGCCGATTCCAGTGACCCAAGTGCTGGCTCACCACTGGGACCTGCTCACTGCTTGACTGTTTATGGTGAAGGATGGACTGTCTTTACCTTGCCTTTCCTAGAATTCTTCTCATTGTCTTCCAGATCTGCACACTAGCTTTCCTCTTTGCCTCTCTGACTCCTGAAACCCAGGTTCGTAGCGATGATTAGGAGTGAAACAATGAGTCCCTCCCTTCACTGTGAGCACCTCTGGTTGACTGAAGCCAACCAGAAGGCTCAGAGAGCTTATACTGATTTATTCAATGGGTATTTATTTACTGCATAGTGTGTGTCAAGCAGGGGGTTTGCAGAGATGAGCAAATTGACAAGTCCCTGCCCTCCTTGAGTTTATATCTAGTGGAGATAACTTCCCTACCTAGAAAGTGGTAAAGCCAGGGTTTTTGTTGCTCCTGCTGTTATATATGGATTTCAAGTACACAGAATAGTCATTTGTCCATGACATCCCCTTCTCATTGGCCTACATGTGACTCCCAATTCCTGTACTTCACACGGGAACAGCTTGTGGCCTCTGTGACTAGCTACCATGTGGAGATGGTGAAAGCTAACAGTGTGTTCCCTTCTGCCTTCTCCACCACACAGCCCCCACCACTAGACTGCCAACTTCCTCACTAAGCCTGGCCACAACTGAATTTCTTTCTCCAAGCTTTTCTTCCCCATCTTGTCCTTTTCTCTCTCCTTGACCACCCTGCTGCCCCAGATACCCACATCCCCAGACCCTTCTCTAAGGGTCAAGATTTAAGACTTTAATGTCCTGATCATAGCCAGTTTAGGGGGTATTAGACCCTCCTGTTGCTTCATAGGCAAGACTCAATTTCCTTCCTTCAGTACTTCCTGCTAGGACCTTATGAATTAGGAAAGATGAAGTACAAGCTGATTCTGAGATTTAATTACTAACCTCTCTTCTCCTCTCCCTGGTGGCTCAGATGGTAAAGAATTAGCCTGTAATGTGGGAGACCTGGGTTTGGTCCTTGGGTAGGGAAGATCCCCTGGAGAAAGGAATGGCAACCCATTCCAGTATTCTGGCCTGAAAAATTCCATGGACAGAGGAGCCTGGCCAGGTACAGTCCATGGGGTTGCAAAGAGTCGGACATGACTGAGTGATCAACACTTTCACACTTTCATTTCCTCTCCCAGCTCCCCAACACCTCTCCCAACCTATCCATGGAAAATAGGTTTTTCCCTGTGGTTTAAAAGGCCAGGCTGGGACTTTCCTGGTGGTCCAGGGGTTAGAACTCCGTGCTGCCACTGTTGGGGGCATGGGTTCGATCCCTGGTCGGGGAAGTAAAACCCCGCAAGCCATGTGATATAGCAAATAAATAAATAATAAAAGTAAAAGGCCAGGCTGAGGGCTTGGAAAGAGAGGTGCTGGCACGCGTCAGGGGTAGGGAGCCCGGGCTCAGAGAAAGCCAGACGCAGCAGAACTATTCTGTCCCAGGGCTGCAGGGTCCACAGATTCCAGCCCAAACCAGCCAATGGGAGAAGGCCCCCTAATCCCAGAGAACTAAAGAATTCTCTTCAGTTATCCAGCTTCCCTGCCAGACTCCACTCCTGACCCCCACCCCCACCCTTACCCCTGGCCAGTTCAGAGGCGCCTAGAGGCCCCCAGGAGCATAGCCTCATGCTCTGTGAAGTGAACTCAGCTTCACTAACCTTCCCAGCAGAGTTGAGGAAAGCTCTAATACAGATGTCAGTCAGGACTATGAACCCCAACTTTGACGTGAAGAGAAAGGCAGACTCCTCAGGCCCCCTGTTCTCGGTCCTTTCTTCTTGGAGCCTCACACTAGCCCTGACCCCATTCCCACCCTCACACCCGTGGCTCTGCTCATCTCCCAGTTGAGGAGGAGGGGGAAATGCTGCAGCTTTATCTGAGGCACCAGAGCAGGCCTGCCCGCTGCAGCTGTGAAGGGGTTAAGAGGCTGGGCCAGTCACCTCAGCCTGCCCCTCCCAGGGATTAAATGTCCTCTATAAAGGGGACTGTCCACCCAGATCAGGCCAGGGGGGTGTCAGGGACCCAGGCGTTGTGCCCATCCCCCCTGCCATGTGGGAACTGCGGTCAGCCTCCTTCTGGAGGGCCATATGTGCTGAGTTCTTTGCCAGCCTCTTCTATGTCTTCTTTGGACTGGGGGCCTCGCTGCGCTGGGCCCCTGGACCTCTGCATGTCTTGCAGGTGGCTCTGGCCTTTGGCCTGGCCCTGGCTACACTGGTGCAGGCTGTGGGCCACATCAGTGGAGCCCATGTCAACCCTGCAGTCACTTTCGCCTTCCTTGTGGGCTCCCAGATGTCCCTGCTTCGTGCCATCTGCTACATGGTCGCCCAACTCCTGGGAGCCGTGGCTGGGGCCGCCGTGCTCTACAGTGTTACCCCACCTGCCGTCCGAGGAAACCTAGCACTTAACACGGTAATGGTTGGCTGAGTGGGGCTGGGGGACTTGGTGCCTTGACTTCCTCCTGTGCAGGTAAATCAATTCCTCGGGGGTCTGGGACATTGTGTGTGTGTGGTGTGTGGATGTTTAGGATGGGGAGGATCAACACGTACTGTGGAGGGGTATGGAAGTCATCAAGCCCTGGACCTGAGTTCGGGTCCCAGCTTTTCTTCTGGCACCTAGCAGGTTCTTGAGGAAACTCTATGGGGTCTCAGTTTCCTCATCCATGTAAATGGGTACATTTATTTCTACTATGCAGGAATATTAGTAGGAGCAATTAAGGAGCAAATACAATTACTGTGAAGGAGGTGCTAATATCGTTCCTCTCCAGGGAACGGATGCCATAATGGGGTTCCTGCCTGGGAAGCTGTGAGGAGGTAAGGCTGTGGCAGCCCTGAGACACTGCCTCTCTTCTTCTTCCTTTGCCCAGTTGCACCCTGGGGTGAGTGTGGGCCAGGCCACCATAGTGGAGATCTTCCTGACGCTCCAGTTCGTGCTCTGCATCTTTGCCACATACGACGAGAGGCGGAATGGCCGCCTGGGCTCCGTGGCCCTGGCCGTTGGCTTCTCCCTCACCCTGGGGCACCTCTTTGGGGTAAGCAGGAGAAGGGAGCAACTTCTAGTTTTAAAATTGCAGGGCCCCCAAACCTTTGCCAACTTCTAAGCATTCTTCCTGCTCACTTCACTGTCAAACATGAACATGATCCACCTCCCTCTGTATCAGACAGCACAGAGCAATGAACCCTGCTGCGTTCCCCTCTCTAGTGACAGCTGTAGCTAGTCCTTCTTGACCCCACTGTAGAAAGGCATGCCTTCTGGGAAGACATGTCCTCCGATGAGCATTAGTGACCCACTGTGGGACTTCCATGCACATTGTCATCCCTACTTGCTGCTGGCTACAAAGTGCCAACCCTTGGAGGGCAGGTGGGTGGTGGGATAGAAGCTGGGCTGGAGTAGGGGGGAAAAGTGTGTCAGTTACAACTGTGTCTTTTTCAGATGTATTATACTGGTGCAGGCATGAACCCTGCCCGCTCCTTTGCTCCTGCCATTCTTACCAGAAACTTCACCAACCACTGGGTGAGTGAGAGGAGGAGGGCCAGATCCTGAAGCCCTCCTGGACGGGTGTGGACTGCAGGTTCTAGGTTTGGTTCCTGCTTCCTATCTGGATGTGCTGACTGTTCTACCAGCCCTCAGCTAAGGGGGCTGTCACAGAGCTTGCCTGCCTGTGTGAGCAGGATTCGTTATTTTGCTAGAAAGATGGACTCTTGCTCATATTGTTCCTTCACTAGTTAGTCAGGGCTTTTTTTTTTTTTTTTTACTAAATATTTGCTGGATTCCAAAACTAGGAGCTATGAGGACAGACTACTAAACAGGAAGACGAAAGCTTCTACTCTCAAGAGGCTGGGATGTGTACAAGCACGAATGGCCTCAGCCTCGTCCCTGTTCTGCACGTCACTAGCCTCATGTGTGACCGTGACAAATAACTCAATCCTTCTGCACCTTGGTTTCCTTAAGTACAAAAAGGGATATTATGAGAAATAAATGTGAAAATCATATGTATGGAATATTTAGCACAGAATCTGATACAGAGTAAGTCCTCAATAAAAATTGGCTATTCTTGTATTGTCTGGCCCTATGCCAGTCAAGCATATGTAAATAATTCAAAAAACTTTTCAAAGCCAGTACACTCATTTTCAAGGTAGCATTATTCACAATAGCCAAAAGGTGGAAGCAATCCAAGTGCCCCACACAGATGAAAAGATAAATGAAATGTAGTATATACATACAATGAAATAGTATTCAGTCTTAAAAAAGAAGGAAATTCTATACATGGTAAATAAAACATGGAGGAACCTTCAGGACATTATGCTCAAATAAGCCAATCAGAAAAAGACTCATATTATATAATTCTACCTATATGAGGTATTTAGAATGGTCACATTCATTGAAACAAGCAAAATGGTAGGTAACAGGGGCTAGGGAGTGGGGGATATGGGAAGTTGTTTAATAGGTGTTGAGTTTCAGTTTTGTAAGATAAAAAAGTTTCTGGAGATGGGTTATACAACAACATGAATATATGAACACTACTGAACTGTACAATTAGAAATGGTTAAGATGGTAAATTTTATGTTATGTGTAATTTACTACAGTTAAAAAGAAAATTTAAAAGCAATATGGAGGGACTTCCCTGGCGGCCCAGTGGCTAAGACTCTGAGCTCCCAATGCAGGGGTCCAGGTTTGGTCCCATGTCAGGGAACTAGATCCTCCACGCTGCAACAAAGACCTTGGGCAGCCAAATAAATACATATTAAAAGACAAAACAAAAAGCAATATGGAAACTAGTACAAATTGATAGCAAAAAAATAGAATATACATGTGCTAAGAAGGTATGGGATAAAGGAATAACTTAATAAGTCAGAAAAGAAATGAATTCTGAAGTGCAGGCTATGGAGCAATCTAGGAGTTTTAAAACGAACACTGACTTCTGCTTAAATAGCACCCAATTGTATGTGCTAAGTGCAAGATGTCTGTTTTACAACAACGGGATTGGAAAAAGAGCAACCTTGCTCTTCATCTGCTGCCCAAACCTGATTGTTTTTTTCCTCTTCCTACAGGTGTACTGGGTGGGCCCGGTCATTGGAGCAGGCCTGGGCAGTCTCCTTTATGACTTTCTCCTCTTCCCTCGGCTCAAGAGTGTTTCTGAGAGACTGTCTATTCTCAAGGGTTCCAGGCCCAGTGAGTCCAATGGACAACCAGAGGTCACAGGGGAACCTGTTGAACTGAAGACCCAGGCCCTGTAAAAGCTCCAGCCGGATAGAGGGAGTAGGAAGCTTCTGGGTTTACATGGAGGGGCTGAGCCAGCCCCCGGATGAAGAAAGAGACTGTGGGGAGGGGCATGTACTTCTTTATTTTTAAATTTATGTGTGTGTTTTTTTTTTTTGCCTTTTTGCCGTGTGAAATCTTTCAAGTTGCATTCATGAGCTGTTTGGTGCAAACTTCCCTTCCTCCCCATCCCCCTTCTCTTCGCCGCTGTGTGTGGCTGTGTGTGCATGATTGTGCGTATGACTGTGAGTGAATGTGACTGTGTCTTGAGTTTGGGGGCTTGGCATGAGAGGTAGGGAACGGAAAAGAGCTGTCACCCTATACCTTCCTCTCCCTACCCAGTGCGGTAAGTACAGGGAATGAAGACCTTAAGTTTCTGGCCTTTACCCTGCTGCCAGTCAAGTGTATACTCTGGGTTTCTGAGGGAGCAGGGAAGCATTTTGTCACTCCTCAGAGGAGGCAGATGGAGGGAAGTGGAGGTGACAAGGCATTCCAAGAGTTGGGAGAAGCAGCTGGGCGTGGTGTAGATATCAGCCCCAGATTAGAAGGCAACTATACCAAGAAGTTCTGAAGAAGTTAACAGGAGAGTGTAGCCCACTTATCTCAGGGATGCTTGCCCCACGGACTTGGGTGGCAAAATAGCTCTGAGAAAAATAAATACTGGGGTTGGGACCCTTCTGTAATTCCACATCAACCTCTCTACATCCACTGGCTGGGTTTGAGATTATTCTAGCATGATGGATCTCTTTGGAGGCCCTGGGTGACTGAGCTCCCAACCCAAGCAATGGATGAGCCTAGAGCCTAGAAAAATGAAGCAGCTTAACTGTTCTGCCTGACAAACCCCAGTGTGACCTCCAAACAGAAGGTACTTAAGTCCAGAAGTGCTCCCTAAGGCCAAAACAGGAAATCTGATGCCTAGAGCAAATGCAGTGGTAGGGGTGGGGGGCAGAGAAGAAAGAGGATTTGACACTCAGAATTGTAATTTAGAGCAGCCCAAAATAATCTTCAAATGGCATCTTTCTGCCTTTATCACTAGTTCTATAGTCTTTATTTTCCATTTTTTTGTGTCTTTTCACTTTCCGCTCATCTGTCTTTTCATCTTCAGCCAATTTCTTCTAACGCCTGATGTCCCAGAAATTGATTCCTTATATTCACATTTTAATAATTAACGAGATATTATTTGTTTGATCCCTATCTTCCTTCGTTGTTGGGAAAATACACTCATCTCAACAGAAGCCAGAGGAGCCCCTGACTTGACGATGAATACTTACGTTGACCTTTTCCTTTTAGAAGCCAACTGCACACTTCGCAAGCTTTAAACCTATACCTATAGTAAGATAGGCACCCTGGCCCCAATGAGACCACTATTGCGCATAGCCGTACGCTCCATTTCCTCACAAATAAAGCCTAACTTTTCTAACTAACTTTGGTAAGACTTTGGAATAATCCACTTGACTAGGAGAAGGGGAAGAATGTTTGTAAATTCACCTCTATTCGCACTTAGATCCAAATGATCATAAGTCAGCAGGAAATCCATTGCTCTGTGAGCTCGGGCTCAATATAAGGGATCGACTCAGATAAAACAATACTTGTACTCGCTTCCTTTTTTTTAACTTCATCACCAACTCCCCCGGCCGCTAAGGGTCACATGGACCAGCCTGGCTCGCCCCGCCCTCGCTCCCGACGTAGGCAGGGTCTGGTCCGACGTAGGCAGGGTCTGGTCCGACCCACACTCGTGGCGGGAAAAGCAGCGGAACTGTGCTTAACAGCTGCTGGCTCCGCGGGGATCTTGAGGAGCGGCGGGGAGCGGGTGAGTGAGTGTGTGGGCAAGAAGGCTCTAAGTGGACTGCGTCCCTTCGTAGCCACGGGGGCTCTCCTGGGAAGCGCGGAGTCCCCTTTCCCGCCGCCTGGTTTAAAGGCAGGGGGCGGGGCGCGCGCCTTAGGTGCGCACGCGCAATTCCCAGTCGGGTCTCCTCTGTGGGTGTCCGGGCGTTTCCAACTCGCCTGGGACTCCCCCTTGTTCTCCCGAAGTCACTCCGCACGGCCTGGTCCGCCCGCGGGGGTGCGGCTGTGATGGAAAGGGGCTTGGAACTTTTACTATAAGACAGAAGCTTCCCAGGAATTTCCGCTTCTGAACTTCCCATCCAACTCAGACCCGAAAAAAACAGGTGTGCAACTTGGTGGTCAGCAGGAGCCGGGATCCAGTGGTCACTTGACTTAAATCTTGAGTTTTTATAAAATGTATTTCTCATTCCCTTCTGACCTTTCCCTTGGTAGACTTATGGAGGTTACAGTCTCTGCTTGGGTTTGTTAGCTGGACCATCAGCCGTTAATTAAGCTCCTTCGCTTGAGTATCTCAATTCTTGGCCCTTCGTGCTGCCACTCATAATTACCTTTATAAAAAGTCAATCTGGTCATTTCAGATTACTTTTAAAACTCCTCTTTGGCTGCCCACTGTCAAGTTTAAATCCTTAGGTGGTGGGTGTCCAGGCCTTTGGCAGTCTGACTCTGACTCAACTTGTTTTCTAAAGGTTCTTATCATTTTTTTTTCCATCTCATGCAGTTGAATCCCAGCCCTGTGGAAAGCGTGTCTGTATTGTGTCTTTCATGCTTTGATACTTGTGCTCCAGCTGTTCCCTGAACTTGTTCTTACCACTTCTCTGCCA
>NW_011494687.1:987401-993676 GCF_000754665.1 Bison bison bison | reverse complement strand
AAGTGAGCTTCTCTTTCAGAAGCGAACTCAACTGTCCCTTTGAAAACCTCTCTTTCCAGCCCTCCTAGGCCAAAGTAGTCACTTTTTCCTTTGTGTTCCTGAAGTATTTTACCTCCTTCTGTATAGGACGGGCTTCCCTGGTTACTCAGTGGTAAAGAATCCATCTGCCAGTGCAGGAGACACGGGTCCTATCCCTAGGTCCGGAAGATTGCCTGGAGAAGGAAATGGCAACCCACTCCAGTATTTTTGCCTGGGAAATCCAATGGACGAAGGAGCCTAGCAGGCTACAGTCTATAGGGTCCAAAAAGAATCAAACACAACTTCGCGACTAAACATTTTCTGTGGCACTTATACAATTGAGTAAAGGGTTACTCACCTCCAACTGTGCACTGTGTTCAGTACCAGATGGACAGAGATGAATAGAACAGAGTTCCTGCCCTTAAGGAACTGGAAGGAACAGATGTGAGCCCTCTGCAGTTACAGGGTGCCAGAGAATTCCACCCTGGCTTCCTTACTCTGCTCACTTGGAATTGTCTTGAGTAAACTTCTCTACTTTCACAGCTTGACAGACCACCTAACAACCTGATGCCTCCAAATCTCCAGCCCCACCCTCTCCTCCCTCAACTTCAAAACTTGTTTTAGAAAGCATGTATTGACACTTATGTTGTGCTGGTCACAAAGATTTCTAGTCTCAAAGAGTTTATATTTTAGTGCAGGTAACAGGAGCTTGAATTAGAGTCACCCAAAGAGTGTTTTCAGAACACTCTTGTCCAAGCCCCATTCCCTGTAGATTCTGACTCACTAGACTCTGAAATTCAAAGGTGAATATGAAACAATTCCTGCCTTCAGGGAATCTAAGGCTAATTCAGGGAGATAGATGTTTTAAACAATCTATTTAAGTATTATGTACAACATGAACTACAAATGCCATGATGAAAGTCTGTTTATGGCACAAAGTAAACACAAAAGAGAGATACTTTTGTATGGAGAAACCAGGAGGAAGTGCCAGTTGGGCAGAGTTCTAAAAGGTGAGTGGATAGACTCTAGGTAGATGACAGAAGGGTGTTCCTGACAGAGGAGTGTCCTGGGAGAGAAGGTTAACTAACAGACAGATCATGAAGGACTTTGTATTGTATGCATTAGCGCATGCTGAAGGTAAACAATTCAAATAGTACTGAAGAGAAAGATAACTATTTATCCTGACCTAGGTCCCCCAGTTCTCCCCAGAGACAACTACTATGAATTTCTTGTGTAGTCATTGAAAGGTTTTAAGCAGTGTGGTTAAATGGCCAGACCTGGTAACCACATTATAGATAGATTTAAGAGAATGAGACTGGACACAGGGAAAGAGGCTAGGTAGCAGTTGAGTAATCTAAGCAAGAGATACTCAGGACCTGAAGCGAGGCAGTGGCAATGGGGATAGACAAGGGCCAGACAGAAGAGCATAAGAAAGTAAAATTAGCTTGAGTGAGTGACTCAAGGTATTTAGAATGACTTCTAGGTTTCTTGTGTGAATAACTGAGTAGATTGTGTCAATTCCTGAGAAATCCAACAGAGAAGTAAAGACAACCAAGAGAAAAGATGTTCCATGTTGGACATATTAAGTGTGAGGATTTGAGAAGATGGAGATGGCTATTCATTTGTGGGACTGGCACCAGCAAGTTCAAAGTGGCAGGAGATAACGGATTTGCTGGCTAATGGCTCAGAAATGGTAGTTGAAGATGTGGGAGTGGATGAGTTTGCCCAAGGAGCTGTGTAGAGTGAGACAGGAAGAGGACTAAAGGTGTAGGCTTAGGAGTCCCCAGTGGCCTAGTAGTTAGGATTCCAGGCTTTCACTACCATGTCCAGGGTTCAAGCCCCGACTGAGATCCCACAAGCCTTGCAGCCATACATACATAAAAAGGTGCAGGCCTAAGGACCATCATCACTTGAGGAGAGGGGGAACAGCCAGTATGGGTTTGAGGAAAGTTTTGGTTTTTTGATTTTTCACTTTATTGGATTTTCCCTCCTCCTAAGATGAAAGAGCTTTGAGCAACTTATACGAGAATGGAGCCAGTATAAAGAGAATGTTGGAAACAAATGAGGAAGAACCAACTGAGGGATAAGAAGTGATTGATCAAGGACTTCCCTGGCAGTCCAGTGGTTAAGACTCTGAGCTTCCAGTGCAGGGGGTGCAGGTTCAATCCCTGGTCGAGGAACTAAGAGCCCACATGGCATGGCCAAACAGTTAAAAAAGGAAGAAGTGAGAAGTGATTGAGCTGTTACAAATGGAGAGCTTAGATTCGAAGCAAAAAAGTCACTGAGGGCATTTGAAATATGTTTGTTTTTCAGCTTGGGTGGAGAGAATTGAGAGAGTTCATTTCTGATTTCTGTTGTTCTGAGAGGAAAGGACCAGAGACACCAGCTGAGAGGTGTGGGAAGCAGTGGAGTAAAAGGACTTAAGGGTAATGGGTGAAAGTTAGAAACAGCTGTTCTCCAGAAGGAGAAGAGGGAGAGGACCAGGAATACTAAGGATGCTGGGTCAGGCTGAAGGCCTGTTCAGGTTGAAGCCCACATTTGTTGTGTATCATTGTGTGGGGTGGTTTGGTTTCCTCCAGCAAATCGTAGTCTAGATTTGAATCTAAGAGCCTGGAAAGTAAATGGTTGCATTGATCTGAGGCTGGGATCTTTTGTAGAGTGAATGCAATAAAAGGAAAAAAGATTGAGACTTTACAAGAGTTATGTGTAGTGATACAATAGTAGGATATGTGCTCCTGCGTGTTCTACCCCAGTCTGATCATTTTATTTTTCAGCTTAGAAATCTTCAATTAGTCCCAGGCTTCTATTCTAAATCCTTAAATTGGTTGTCAATAAGTTTTCCCATAAAGCCAGTTCCAACCCTCTTTTTCGTTGCTCTCCTGTTAAGCTCCTTTATTCATAGTGGTTCCCTCTCTGCTTTTGCTCTGGAAGATTCTCTGCTTAAATTCCCCTCCTCCCAGCTGCCTAAATTCTAAGGCAGCCTTCAAAGGCCCAGTTCTAATCACCCTTCTCTGACAAAACCTCCTTGACAAAACCTCGGTCTACTTCAGCCTGAAAAGAGCCCTAGTTTTTCAGAATTTTTTTTCAATATCACTTATTTAGAGCTTGTATTAACTTGCCTTTTATAGTGTTTTCTCTATATTAGATGAGTTTTATTTGTGCAACTAAATTCCTTAAATATCTTCAACACCTCAGCCACTGCACCTGCACAGCCTTGACTTTTGCCTAAGGCTCTTTGTAAGCACTTAATGACTAACTATAGAGTCCAGTAGATGGAGAGGAAATTAATATTTTGAGAAGTCTTTGTACTCAGCACTCAGTAAATATCAGTTTGATATCAGTGCTTCTCAGACTTTTTTGGTCAAGGACCAGGATTTTTCCCCTCCCAAGCTATTGCGGATCAATGCTTTCTCCCCCTCCCACTACCAACTTTATTGTGATATAATTGATATATAAAGAACTGTTTTAAAATAGTGGGACTAGGAACTTATATGGCAGTCCAGTGGTTAAGACTATGTGCTTCCAACGCAGGGGACATGGGTTCAATCCCTGGTCAGGTAACTAAAATGCCACATGCTGCATGGCGCTGTACCCCACCCCCTACACATACAAATGTAACTTTAAAATTAATTAATGAATTTAAAAAGTAAAATAGTAAAACTTGAATAGTGTTATTAGAAAAATTAAATTACTAGAGAAGTAACATAAAAAAAGATGTACAGAATAGAGACATTTTTACTATTAGCCCATGGGATCACAAAGAGTCAGACACGGTTGAATGACTAGCACTTTCACGTTTTTCACTATTAGATTCAACATACATCAGCTCTGTCAGATTGCTATAAGACGTCCTAAATGCTTATGCTTTGTTTTCGTACTAATCTTGATGCAGACAGCTAACAGTTTGGACTGCCAATGGTCCACTGCTGCACAGATGACTTGAGTTCCATGACCTCATTTGAACCACCCCCTACTTGTTTTTCTTAGTGTACCAATAAGAAAACTGAGGTTTAGGTTAAGCCACATGCTGAAGATCACCACCTTAGTCCTGGACAGAACTGGAATTCAAATGCCAAGTGTCATTTTGTTCATACTGCTGCTGCTGCTAAGTCGCTTCAGTCGTGTCCGACTCTGTGCAACCCGACAGGTGGCAGCCCACCAGGCTCCGCCGTTCATACTAGTGCTACTCAAAGCTGCTTCTTGGAGCAGAGTGGGTTTGGGGCCAAAGTTTTTGTTTGGTTTTGTTTTCAAGAAGTGTGTTAATTTTCTATTTTGAATTACAAGCATTTTTAATCTTTTATCCTTTGTTTTCCTTTGGGTCTTGCATTTTGAGGCCTGCAAGTATTAATTTCAGATGATTATTGCCTCATCTCAACTGCTTAGTACTCAACTGAGTGGGAAACTTAACTAACATTCCTTTTAAATGTCCAGGTCTGCTTTGTCTAAGGTGTTTGATAAAGTTCTCATCTGTCTATGATGAAATGTGAAAATACAGCATAATGAGTTTTTTAATAAAATCAAATATATTAAAAATAAATAAAATCAAATATATTAAATTCAAAGGACTATTTTATCCTGGGATTTTTGTCCTTGTCAGGTGTTCATGGAGGGTTTTTTTTGGGTGTTTAAATACTGAAAACAGAATGTGTAGTAATTGTGTGAGTGTTTTTATAGTAGCTGCTTGGAGACACAATTCACATACCATAAAATTCACCCTTTTAAAATGTACAATTCACAGAGATGTGCAACAGTTACTGCTGTCTAAGTTTAGAACATTTTCATCACTCAAAAAAGAAGCCATGAACATGACTCCTAGCAATCGGCCCCATCCCCCCCTCTCCCCCAGTCCCTGGCAACCAGGGACTTTATAATACTTATAATATTATATAATAATAATAATATATATTATAATAATATTATAATACTCTATAATACTTTATATCTGTATGGATTTACCTATTCTGAGTATTTCATATAGATGGAATCGTACAATATGTGACCTTTTGCATCTGACTTCTTCACAGAACATAATGTTTTCAAATTTCATCCACATTGTGGTATGTATCAGTACTTCATTCCTTTTTATTGTCAAATAGTATTCCATTGTATAGATATACCACTTTTCGTTTATTCATTCATCAGTTGATGGACACTGGGGTTTTTAACATTTTGGCTGTTACAAATAATGCTGCTTGAACAGTTGTGTGCATTTTTTGGGTGGACATACATTTCATTTCTCTCAAATGTATACCTATGAATCGGAGAATGCAAAGGCAACCCACTCCAGTACTCTTGCCTGGAAAATCCCATGGACAGAGGAGCCTGGTAGGCTGCAGCCCATGGGGTCGCTAGGACTCGACTGAGTAACTTCACTTTCACTTTTTACTTTCCACTTTCATGCATTGGAGAAGGAAATGGCAACCCATTCCAGTGTTCTTGCCTGGAGAATCCCAGGGACGGGAGAGCTGGGTGGGCTGCTGTCTGTGGGGTCGCACAGAGTCGGACATGACTGAAGCAACTTAGCAGCAGCAGCAGCAGCATACCTACGAATGGAATTCCTGGGTCCTATGTTAACTCTGTGTTTAACATTTTGAGGAATTGCTAAACCAATTTCCACAGCAACTGCACTGTTTTATAGTCCTCTACCAGCAAAAATGAGGTTTGTGTGCCTGTATTTTTTTTTTTTTTAATGTCCTTAAGTTACAAAATTTAAAGACTGAAACCTTGGGTTCAGATCAGATCAGATCAGTCGCTCAGTCGTGTCCAACTCTTTGCGACCCCATGAATCGCAGCACGCCAGGCCTCCCTGTCCATCACCATCTCCTGGAGTTCACTCAAACTCACATCCACTGAGTCAGTGATGCCATCCAGCCATCTCATCCACTGTTGTCCCCTTCTCCTCCTGCCCCCAATCCCTCCCAGCATCAGAGTCTTTTCCAATGAGTCAACTCTTCGCATGAGGTGGCCAAAGTACTGGAGTTTCAGCTTTAGCATCATTCCTTCCAATGAACACCCAGGGCTGATCTCCTTCAGAATGGACTGGTTGGATCTCCTTGCAGTCCAAGGGACTCTCAAGAGTCTTCTCCAACACCACAGTTCAAAAGCATCAGTTCTTTGGCGCTCAGCTTTCTTCACAGTCCAACTCTCGCGTCCATACATGACCACTGGAAAAACCATAGCCTTGACTAGATGGACCTTTGTTGGCAAAGTAATGTCTCTGCTTTTGAATGTGCTATCTAGGTTGGTCATAACTTTTC
>NW_011494687.1:967546-986965 GCF_000754665.1 Bison bison bison | reverse complement strand
AAGGCTTTGGCATAGTCAATAAAGCAGAAATAGATGTTTTTCTGGAACTCTCTTGCTTTTTTCGATGATCCAGCGGATGTTGGCAATTTGATCTCTGGTTCCTCTGCCTTTTCTAAAACCAGCTTGAACATCTGGAAGTTCACAGTTCACGTGTTGCTGAAGCCTGGCTTGGAGAATTTTGAGCATTACTTTACTAGCATGTGAGATGAGTGCAATTGTGCGGTAGTTTGAGCATTCTTTGTCATTGCCTTTCTTTGGGATTGGAATGAAAACTGACCTTTTCCAGTCCTGTGGCCACTGCTGAGTTTTCCAAATTTGCTGGCATATTGAGTGCAGCACTTTCACAGCATCATCTTTCAGAATTTGAAAGAGCTCAACTGGAATTCCATCACCTCCACTAGCTTTGTTCGTAGTGGTGCTTTCTTAGGCCCACTTGACTTCACATTCCAGGATGTCTGGCTCTAGGTGAGTGATCACACCATTGTGATTATCTTGGTCGTGAAGATCTTTTTTGTACAGTTCTTCTGTGTATTCATGCCACGTCTTCTTAATATCTTCTGCTTCTGTTAGATCCCTACCATTTCTGTCCTTTATTGAGCCCATCTTTGCATGAAATGTTACACCCTTGGTATCTCTGATTTTCTTGAAGAGATCTCTAGTCTTTCCCATTCTGTTGTTTTTGTGTCTTTCTTTGCATTGATCCATTAGTCTCCCTGAATTTAAAAAAAAAAAAACAAAAAACTTAAAAGACTCATCCATGAAATCCAAAAGTTTGGGAACTACTGCCTTATACCAGTCTGTATTTTAAAACAAAGCAAACGAAAACCACCAAAAAACCCCATCCAGAAGGTCATCAATAAAAAGAAATGATGAGAACTAACTGCTGACTGTTGAATAAAGTTATAGAACTGCCTTTGCATGTTGATTTTTCTCCAGCATAAAAGGCTTGTGTATCTTAAAGCAGTTTGCAATTACAGGGTCATTTGGCAGACATTTCCTAAATACTGTGCCTGGGCCCGTTTTCCTCAGCCCCTGGAGTTTCTGAATATTTGGATCGGGCCTAAGCAGACGTTCTAAGATTGTTTGGATTTTTTGTGTTTGTGCCTCATGTGGTGGCATGCAGGATCTTAGTTCCCCAACCAGGTATCAAACTCAGACCCCCTGCTTTGATCAGAGTCCTAACCACTGGACAACCAGAGGGGTCCCTCTAAGGTGGCTTTGAAGTGCAACCTGGTTTAAATGACTGCAGTCATTCTGGGTATATGTTAATTGGGTATAATACCAATTGAGGGTATAATGTTAATGCTTTTACTTGCATACTTGCATGTTTTGTTATTTCTAAGATATCTTTTTCAAGGAAAAAAAAAAGAATTTCCTGTCTTCTTTTCTATTGATTCTTGGCAATCGTTTCAAGAAAAAAAAGAGAATTTCCTTTCTTCTTTTCTATTGGTTCTTTAGCAAGCCAGAATGCTGGTTTTACTGTTTTGCCTTTATTGTGGGTCAAAGAGGGAGCATTGGGAAAATTATTTTCAAAGTAGAAAACACGAAGGACAATAAAGTACTCAGATTGAAACAAAGATAAATTAAAGGCTTGTATGGGGACTTCCCTGGTGGTCCATTGGTTAAGAATCCGGGACTCGGTCCCTGGTCTGGGAACTAAGATCCCACCTGCCCAGACAACTAAGCCTGCACACCTCAACAAAAGATCCTATGTGCTGCAACTAAGACCTGCTGCAGCCAAATAAATAAAAATTTTTTAAAAAGAACATTTAATAGAGAAGAAAAGAGATATTCTAGATAATTATAACATAAGTGTTCAGTGCTGGAGGAGGCAGTCCATTTAGAATGACATGTGCTGTCAGAACCTGCCCTGCTGTAGATGCCTGTCCTCGTGAGGAGTTGGGTGGCATTGAGCTGGATTGTGAATGTCAGATAGGCTTAGAACTTTTGGAGTTAAGGGAGATAGACTTTCCAGAAGGTGGGAGCAAGGTTTGGAGAGTGCAAGGGGGGGCTCTATGTCTAAGAATGTGTATGTTTATGTTCCTGAGCTGGAGGGTTAGAGAGCCAGAGAGGCAGCTAAGGCATGGATCTAGGAAGTGGTGGGTTGGGCAGGTGTGTGTGATGTAGATCACATAAGACAGATAATCAGATTCTAAGTGGTCTAGGAGAGAAAGAGCAGGCCACACAGACTAGGTGATAAGTAGCTTCTATTTAATCAAATGAAAAGAGAGTGAACTGTAAGTTTTCTGTCCCTGGCTGATGTTTTAATGGTATGTTTCCACTAGTGGGGGCTTCCCTGGTGGCTCAGACAGTAAAGAAACTGTCTGCAAGGCAGGAGACCTGAGTTCAGTCCCTGGGTTGGGAACATCCCCTGGAGAAGGGAATGACTACCCACTCCAGTATTCTTGCCTGGAGAATTCCATGGACAGAGGAGCCTGGCGGGCTACAGTCCATGGGGTTGCAAAAGAACTGGACACGACTGAGTGACTAACACACCAGGGAAGGGAAAGCAGCAGCCTAGAGAAATAACCCAGTTACATAAACGCAGGGATACAGCACCAGGCATCAAACTTTGGTCCTTTGGACATGCCCATTTCCTGTGGGGGATCAGGGGTGGAGTTGGGCTAGAGGTACATATGGAACCTCTGTGGGACATATGGGAAAGGTCTTTTTAGAGGAAGCTGAGAGTATGGCTGAATGTGATAAGGGGACAAGATTGATGGATATTCCCGTGTATGTGTTATGTGTGTCTTACTAGTGTCAGGTTCTGAAACATCCAGGACCTGTACCTACTTGATTATCTGATGCAGGTTTAAGGACTTTTGTAAAGCAGGGCATGCTTCTGAAAAGGAAGATGGTCCTTCTGCGCAGAGGGACAAGAAGTTTAACTAGTTCCTATTTACTTCTTTTTTTGTCCACCCTGTTAGGTGCTGGCTTCTACTGAGATCATCAAAACTTATGAGTAACTTTGGGGAGGAGAGTGAAGGAATTTTCTCTGCACAGCCCTAAGGCCTTAGAAGCCTTCGGGCTCCTGGGATATATCAGATCCTCAGTGGGATCACCTCACAGTCACAGCTGGGTTTTCTCAGTTCTTGTACAGAAGAGCCATAACTGTGTGTGGAAGGGGACTGGGGCTGGCAATTTTAAGGGAGAGGAAAGCTCATTCCCCTCATAGAGCTGCAGAGCTTTCTCAGGGTGAGAGTCTCAGTGATGATGCCCTTCACTAACCAGCCTTTCTTTCTACTTCATCATCTAGACTCTGAAACATACAGTTTCAGACCCAGGTTGAGGATGCGTGCATGCTAAGTCGCTTCAGTCATGTCTAACTGTTTGCAACCCCATGGACTGTAGCCCACCAGGCTCCTTTGTCCATGGGATTCTCCAAGCAAGAATACTGGGGCCCAGGGATCAAATCTGTCTCTCTTATGTCTCCTGCACTGCTAGGCAGGTTCTTTACCATTAGCCCCATCTGGGAAGCCGCAGTTTAGAGGATGGGATGGCTTAATTCTTAGGCTTGGAGCCTCTTTGGTTGAAGCCTTAACTTAAAGCTTTCCCTGAGACTGGGAAAAACACTGTTGGTGCTGATGGAAGTGAAGCATTTGAGGATTTTGTTCAGAATACCCAAAGCATCGGGGCCTGCGCGCTCCCCTCTCCCTTTTATGGGGAGGAGCCACATTTGTTATCTTTCCTTGTCTCTGTAGGCCTCGTCATTTCTGTGTCCCTTGGCTCATCCACTGATGTGTGGACTTGAGCATGATGAATTGTGAACTTCTTGCCACGTGTAGTGCCCTTGGGTACTTGGAGGGAGACACTTACCACAAGGAGCCAGATTGCTTAGGTGAGTCCTTTTTTGAGGAAACATTAAAAAAGAAAAAAACTTACTTGAACCGAGATCTTTTGAATTTCTCAAGCCATGGGTATGAAGGGCACATGGACCTGGGTGGAGCTTCTTCCCTGGGTCCATGTAAGTGTTTATTCTGTCCCTGAAGAGAGTGTGAAGGACTTGATCCGCTACTTGAGGCACGAGGATGAGACACGGGACGTGAGGCAGCAGCTGGGATCGGCTCAGATCCTGCAGAGTGACCTCCTGCCCATCCTCACCCAGCATCGCCAGGACAAGCCTCTTTTTGATGCTGTTATCAGGTTGATTCCCCAGCTTTTTTTTTAATTGAAGTATGTTTGATTTATAATACTGTGTTAATTTCTGCTGTACAGCAAAGTGACTTAGTTATACACACATGTATATATATATATATATATATGTATATATATACACACATTGTTTTTTATATTTTCTTTCATTATGGCTTATCATAGGATGTTGAATGTAGTTCCCTGGGCTATGCAGCAGGATCTCATTGTTGCTTCCTCCGATTTTTAAGGTTTATCATGTGCTAGCCTTTGGTGTTGGTGCCTGGTGAGGAAACTTAACAGCTTCTCCCTCCTTCATGATCTCCCTAGGCTGATGGTGAACTTGACACAACCAGCCTTGCTCTGTTTCGGCAGCGTGCCCAAGGAGCCCAGCTTCCGGCACCACTTTCTGCAGGTGCTGGCATACTTGCAGGCTTACAAAGAGGTGAGGTTTTACCCCAGAGTCCCTGGGGCAGAATTGGGGGCAGTGGGGAAGGAGAAAGTGGAGGCTACTTAAGGTCTACTCCCCTATTTCATAGGCCTTTGCCAGTGAGAAGGCATTTGGGGTCCTCAGTGAAACTTTGTATGAGCTGCTGCAGCTGGTGAGTCTCCGCTTCCCAAGATGCCAGGCTGAGGGGTCGGGGGGTGAGGGTGAGGGGTACAGTTAGCGCCATGCTCCTCCTCCGCACAGAGCCCCAGGCAGGGCATTATCATGGAGATACGACCCCAATCCCTGGGGTACAAGTCCAATCCACCGCACTGAGTCTGCTGCCTCAGGACTGCTTGAACACTTCCTTTCCTTTCTTTTTAATCCTGACCCTTCTCTGTGCCTCTGTCCCTCTGTCAGGGTAGGGCCCTCCCGCTTTCCCCAGGGAGTCTCTTCCTCTGTCTCTCCTTCTTCTGACCAGGGCTGGGAGGAACGCCAGGAGGAAGACAACTTGCTGATTGAGCGGATCCTGCTGCTGGTCAGAAACGTCCTCCATGTCCCCGCCGACCTTGAGCAGGAGAAGGTGATCTGGGGTTGTCTGAGTTCTCATGCTTGGTTAGGGTGAGCAGCCCCCTTTTCCACTGTTCTGTCCTCTGACCTTGGTGGGGGGCACTTTGGTCAAGGAAGGAGTTGAAGAACCTCAAGGCAGGGCAGGAGAACTGACTGAGTGCCCCCTTTCCACCTCACTGCTCAGCGGATTGACGATGACGCCAGTGTGCACGACCGGCTTCTCTGGGCAATCCACCTCAGTGGCCTGGATGACCTGCTCCTCTTCCTGGCCAGCTCACCTGCGGAGCAGCAGTGGAGCCTCCATGTGCTGGAGATCATCTCCCTTATGTTTCGTGACCAGGTGAGACCCTGACCTGTTGCCGCCGACCCTTCCCTCGTGTCCTTTTCTGCTGTGCGGCCAGAATTGCTCTTGAGTCATGACTGAAATGTCTGGGGAAGGCAGGAGACTTGTGGAGTAGCCATGTCTTAGGTACAGGGTCCCACCAACAGCCGTATTTTCGTTCACTCTTTCTCTCCCCCCAGGAGGTAAACTCAGAATAGGGAATGACTACCCTCCTGACTCGTCCCTTCTTGTTCTAAATTCAGAACCCTGAGCAACTGGCAGGAGTAGGGCAGGGACGCTTGGCTCAGGAGCGGAGGACGGATGTGGCAGAGCTGGAGGTCTTGCGCCAGCGAGAGATGGCAGAAAAGAAGACTCGAGCCCTGCAGCGAGGCAACAGGTGAGTGGCAGAGAGCCGCTCTACCCGTGTTCCTGTTCCTGCACCGCAGAATGTCAGGGCTCGGGCCAGACACTGGGTCACAGTGGTGACCAGAGAGCACTTTGCGGTTACAGCACGCTCTGATGTGCTGCTGAAAAAATGAGGACGGAGCTTCCACAGAATTGAGGAGTCACCCTGGAGGTTTTTTGTTTTTTTTTTTCTTCTGCAGGCATTCTCGGTTTGGGGGTTCCTACATCATCCAGGGCTTGAAATCCATTGGGGAGAGGGACCTTGTATTTCATAAAGGTCTCCACAATGTGAGTATGGTCCTGTCGGGGCGGTTGGGGGTACATTGTAGAGTAGGGGGCCTACAAAGGGTAAACATCTCTGGAGGTAAAGCTGTCTCTGTTCTTGGGCTTAGAAAGTTAGAGACGTAGGAGGCATAGAGTTTTGGCAGTGTCTTTACAGGCATCTTCACTTAGTACTAGCGGGAGAGAACCTTCTATAAGTTTCTTCTGAGAAAACTAAAGTACCAAGGATGTGGAAAGAGCTGCCAGGGAAGGAGGTGTTCAGAAGTAATTCTGATCCCCTCAACCTCTACCCCCAGCTCCAAAACTATACTTCTGATTTGGGAAAGCAGCCCCGACGGGTGCCTAAACGTCGCCAGGCTGCCCGGGAGCTGTCCATCCAGCGCCGCTCTGCCCTCAACGTGAGACTCTTTCTTCGGGACTTCTGCTCGGAGTTCCTGGAAAACTGTTACAACCGGCTCATGGGCTCGGTGAAGGTGAGAGCCTAGGAAGGATGGAGCACAGAGTGACTCAGGCCGCAGTGAGGAGAAGAGCAGGCTGGTGAGAAGCCCATGGGAAGCTAGCCAAAGACCATGGACTAGTAGGTGGGAAGGGTGTAGGGTGCTCCTGAGACATGGTGATGAAGTCAAGAGGGAGTGGGTTATTGATGGACAAAAAAGACTCTATAGAGTAGTTGCCCCAGAGGAAAGGGAAGGGAATGTGGAGAGGATAAGAGAAGGATGGAAATTAGGGTCCTAATATATTGTTACAGTGATGTCCAGGATCCACCCGGTCGCAGTAGGACAGGAGGAAGTGGGAAGCCCTGAGGTCACGGAGTGATCTGTTTTTCCTGGACATAGGACCACCTGCTTCGGGAGAAGGCTCAACAGCACGACGAGACCTACTACATGTGGGCCCTGGCTTTCTTCATGGCCTTCAACCGAGCTGCCTCCTTCCGGCCAGGCCTGGTTTCTGAGACGCTCAGTGTCCGCACCTTCCACTTCATTGAGCAGAACCTCACCAACTACTATGAGATGATGCTGACCGACCGCAAGGAAGCCGTCTCCTGGGCACGCCGGTGAGCGGGAGGAGAACTGCGGTCAAAGTGGGCATCTTGGCCAGGTTGGGAATCGGAACGCCTGAATTCGGGATGATGCTTTCTTCCCTATTTCAGGCTTTAAGTGGTCAGGCTGGGGGCAAGGATGGGCTGGGTCATTCAGTTTTTGATGGAACTATTTTGGGAGGTGGGGGTGCAAAGGAGTGATACTGTTTCCATGAACCAAGGTCCTAAGCTGTCCTCCCTTTCACCTCTTTTCTTCTTGCAGGATGCACCTGGCTCTGAAGGCGTATCAGGAGCTGCTAGCCACAGTGAATGAGATGGATGTGTGCCCAGACGAGGCTGTGAGGGAGAGCAGCCGCATCATCAAGAGTGAGGCCTGGCCTGGCTGCTGGTCCCGCCTTCCCTGCCTCTCAACCCAAACCTCACCCTTCCCATCCCAGCTCCACCTGTCTCCCCCATTCCCAAGCTTTCCAGACCAATCCTTCCATCCCCTTCTCTTCTCTGTTTGCAGACAACATTTTCTATGTGATGGAGTACCGGGAGCTCTTCCTGGCTCTCTTTCGCAAGTTTGATGAGAGATGCCAGCCCCGCTCTTTCCTTCGTGACCTGGTGGAAACCACCCACCTCTTCCTCAAGATGTTGGAGCGGTTCTGTCGGACCCGTGGGAACCTGATGGTGCAGGTATGGGGCAGCCCAGGGGTGTAGAAAGAGCTGGAGGGAAAGGAGGAAGGGGAAAGCTGATCTGTTAGAAATACTCTCAGCTAAGGCCAAGAGTTTTGTTGGTGTTGCCATTGTGAGTTGGCCTTGTAAATTTCCTCTCATTCAGTTAATTCTTGATCTACCATAAATATCTTCATTCAGGAACCATTTATTAAACACCTGCTCTTTGCTAAAAGCACATAGACTCTGGCGGTCCATAATTTTAGGATTTAGTAATTATGCTGTGCTATTTCCTGGTTATTCTTCAGAAGCACTGTCGTGAGATAGAAAGGGCCTTACCTTACAGTAAAAATCAGATCTGGGGACTTGCCCAGTAGTCCAGTGATTGAGACTCTGCACTCCCACTGCAGGGGGCCAGGGTTTGATCCCTGGTCTGGGAATTAAGATCCTGCATGCCGCCTAGAGAACCCAAACATAGAAAAAGTCAGAGATCTGGGATTTCGTCCTGTATTAGTTACTGTTAGAATAACTCAAGCTGCTTGTGTGCGTCTCCAGGTCTTTAAAGTTGATTATAATATCTACCCATATGAGCCTGAAATGAAATAATAAATGAAAAATCTGGGACAAGAAGAAAACCTCAAGGAGTTTCTATCCTGGAGACACAAGGACTCTGCTTTATAAAAATTTTCCTATACTTCTATTTGCTGCAGCTTAAAACTTGGTCAGAAGTGAACTTGAAAGGGGCTGTGGTACCAGTGTACTCAGTCACTCAGTTGTATCCATTGCAACTCTTTGTAACCCCATGGACTGCAGCCCACCAGGCTCCTCTGTTCATGAGATTTCCCAGGCAAGAATACTGGAGAGGGTTGCCATTTCCTACTCTGAGGATCAAACCCAAGTCTCTTGCGTCTCCTGCATTGGCAGGTGGATTCTTTACCACTGCTCCACCTAGGACACTTGTAGTACCAATGAGACTTTTCTAAAAGGCCTTTTTACACTCAGAACTCTGTTGTATTCTCAGTACTGTATTGAGCGTTTAGTGTTTACTATGTCTCAGATGTTGTGCTAAGATTTTCCCATAATCCTCACAACACTAGGACACAGGCACAGAGTGGTTAAGCAACTTGTCCAAGGTCTAGCTAGTAAATGACCAGCATCCATACTTAAATCCTGACCTGCTGGAATCCAGGCTTATGCTCCTGACCTTTGGTGTGTTTTAAGTTCCTTGAGTATAGCATGAATCTCATTAAGGACCTCATAACCCATCTTATTTACTCACAGCCATGACTTGGCGAGACAGGGTCAGGGTATTGACTTTCATTCTCCTGCTTTTCAGGAGGAAGAAAATCGTGGTGTACTTTTGCAGAATGCTTTCCTTTTCACAAAGCCTTTTCATATAGAAGTTTTTGTCCTTATAGCAAATCTGTTTATTCTATAGACTTCTGCTTAAGGTGTCACTGCCCCAAGAAATGAGTCACGTGCTGTTCCTGTGTTTTGCCATGGCATTTTATGCTCAGCCACATTCTAGGTTTTATCCATGCTGTAGTGTTGTTTACCTACTTACCTGTTTCCCCCAAACTAGTGCCTCAAGGAGAAGGCAATGTGCTGGTCACTGCTGCTTACCCATTGCCATCAAGTAGCACATAGTGGTCACTCCATGAATGTCTAATTAATTCAGACCTCTAACTAATTAGTTCTCAGAGGACATTAATGGGAAAAGGCGTCTCTGGCTCTCCTGCTGTCCTCACAGTTCTTTCTCCATAGAACAAACGAAAGAAAAGAAAGAAGAAAAAGAAGGCCTTAGATCAGTCTGTTGCTTCTGGTAATGCCCCCTACAGCCCAGAGGAGCTGGAGGCCATGTGGCCCTCCCTGGCCGAGCAGCTGCAGTGCCGTGCCCAGGTAAGTAGCTGCAGAAACCTTCTCCTGAGTCTAGTGCCCTGGACAGGCTGTCTTGGCATCCCCTCACCCCCACCACTGTTTCCATAGCTTTAATCATCCCTCTCTAGGATTCTGAGCTCAGTTTGGACTCTGTGGTTCCCTTTGATGCGGCCTCAGAGGTGCCAGTGGAAGAGCAGCGGGCAGAAGCCATGGTGCGGATCCAGGACTGCCTCCTGGCTGGCCAGGCCCCGCAGGCCCTGAGCCTCCTGAGGTCTGCCCGGTAAGAGCGCTGCATGCGCATCCTCCTGCATCCAGCCCCTGGGCTTTTGGGGGCAGAGAGTGGCTTTCACTGGGGCACAGGGTTCTCAGTCTTTCAAAGAGAGCAGTCCCCTCAAAAGTGCAAGAGCTCTGCATGGAACACTTGAGTCCTGGGAAGTTTTGGTTGGTTTATTAGGGAAGTTTGTTGTTTGTTTTGTTTCACTTTTGAAAAATATTAGCACAGTTAGTTGGGGGAAAAAATAGAGATAATTCTATGAGCCAAAGATAGCCATCATTAACATTTTGATGAGTTATCTTCCAGAGTATTCTCCCCCTCTGTGTTATATATAGACATATGCACCTTCTTTTACAAAATCAAAATATTATGATACTGATTTGTAGTATTTTTTTCAATTCTCAATATATTGTGAGCATCATTTCACATCAGATATATTTCTGCAATTGTTAATGGCTTTAAAACCGCATCATGTATATTTGTCCAACTAAATGTCATGCATTTAGATTACTTGCATTTTGTTCCTTTGATTTTCATTGCAGTGAGGCTTATGAGGGAAAATTTCCCTAGAGTCTTTGTTTCATCTTTGAGATGACAGTTTGCATTCTCTTTCTAGTTGGAAAATAAGTCTAAATTCCTTCTACTACTTCAAATTATAATTCAGATTCCCTCTGGTGAAAGTGTTAGTCACTCAGTTATATCTGACTCTTTGGAGCCCCATGGACTGTACCCCACCATACTCCTCTATCCATGGAATTCTCCAGGCAAGAATACTGGAGTGGGTACCCATTCCCTTCTCCAGGGAATCTTCCCAACCCAGGGATTGAACTGAGATCTCCCACATTGCAGGCAGATTCTTTACCATCTGAGCCACCAGAGAAGCCCAAATTCCCTCTGGCAAAAAGCCTTTTTTTTTTCTTTCTGTGTTCCAGGGAGGTGTGGCCAGAAAGAGATGTGTTTGGTGCTCAGGACATCTCCCCAGAGGAGGAGATCCAGCTACTGAAGCAAATCCTCTTGGCCCCGCTTCCCCGTGAGTCTCCCTTTCCTTCTCATCACTCTCCTTCCCATGCTTCTCTAGCGCCAACGTCACAGATACCCGGTAATCCTCACTCTTTCTGTAGGCCAGCAGGGTCTGGAGGAACAAGGGGCGGAGGAAGAAGACGAAGAAGAGGAGGAGGAGGAAGAGTTAGAAGTGGTCCAGGTGTCGGAGAGAGAATTTAACTTTTTGGACTACCTGAAACGGTGCGCGCCCAGAGGATGGAGTTGGTGTCAGGGTGCAGACCGGGGTGCCATGCGGACGAGCTATATCTTTCTCATGCCTGCATCCTCTCGCTCCTTGTCTCGGTGCAGCTTCGCAAACTCAACCGTCCTCCGAGCCTACCTGCTGCTGCTGCGGAGCTACAAGCAGAACAGCGCCCACACCAACCACTGTGTGGTCAAGATGCTGCACCGGCTGGCCCATGATCTCAAAATGGAAGCCCTGCTTTTCCAGCTTTCCCTCTTCTACCTCTTCAATCGTCTGCTCAGCGATCCTGCTGCCGGGGCCTACAAAGTGAGGAAATACCAAAGAATGGGGGTCTGGAGGCCTAGGGACGTCCTGGGGTAAAAGGTTGAGAGGTGAAGTGCCCTGAGGGGTGTCAGGGCTGAGCCATGAGAGAACAGTGTGGATGTAGGCAGGCAGGTTGAGGGAGTTGCATGGGGAAGGATAGAAGAGGCCAAGCAAGGAGGGCCAGCTGGGGAACAGGTCTAGAGACGATACCTAGAGGCCCGTGTTTATGTACGTGTGGCCACGGGCCTGACAGCAGCCTCCCTCTCCCACAGGAGCTGGTGACTTTTGCCAAGTATATCCTGGGCAAGTTCTTTGCTTTGGCTGCTGTCAACCAGAAAGCCTTTGTGGAGCTGCTGTTCTGGAAGAACACTGCTGTGGTTCGAGAGATGACCGAGGGCTACGGCACCCTGGATGGCGGGTGAGCTTGAGGACAGCATGGTGGGCCTGATGGTGGGTGGTGGGGGCAACCCAGTACAGTGTGCCAGAGCTGGAGGACCTGGCAGGTCAGGTGGCGTCGCCTTTTCCCTTTCTAGGCGAGAAAACAAGCCCCGAAGGTGAAGCTAATTTCACCTGTTAGCTAATTTCACCCAAGAGAGAAACTGGGATCGAGCCTAAGTGTCCTGTCTACTCTAGTTTCCTTCTCCTTCACCGGCGTTCGGGGGGCGCTCAAAGTTGGGGGTCCACAGAGACTCTGTATGTGCCTTATACCAGGAAGTGCTGGGAGGCCATAAGGAAGCCCAGAAATGCCTGTCCTCTTTCTGAGTAGCTCAGCTCCTCTCCTTTCACTCTTCTCTCTCCTCCTAATACCCTCAGCCCCTGCAGTGTCAGGTTCCAGGGGCCCAACCTGGAAACTCTTAGTTTGATTTTGGGATTCTTAAGTACAAGGAGAGTAAAAGGAAGGAGACACACCTTAGGCCTCCGCTGGCTGGCTGCTCTGAGGTACCTGGGTCACCCTTGCTCCTGTTAGAAGAGAAGGCCCTTGGTCTCCTCTTTCGGACCCAGCAGCCTCCCCGATCCCCTTCTTTCCCCACTCAGATCTTCTAGCCGCAGACTCCCTGGATGGAGCCCAGAGGAGGAGGCCCAGCTTCGGGAACTGTATCTTGCCCATAAGGATGTGGAAGGTATGAGGCCTTGAGGTCTGAAGAGCTTGAGGGAGGAAGGCAGCCAGAGCCCCGGGACCCCCCTTCCCAGCGTCACCCCTCCTCCACCTCAGGTCAGGATGTGGTGGACACCATCTTGGCACACCTGAAAACTGCTCCTCGGACACGCAGGCAGGTCATCCACCATCTGGTGCGGCTGGGACTGGCTGACAGCGTCAAGGACTTCCAGAGGTAGCAGCACATGCTCTGGAGGGAACTGATTTGGGAATCCACCACACAGCCCCTGAGCGCCCCCTTCCACTGACACCTCCCTCAATAGGAAAGGAACCCAGATTGTGCTGTGGACGGAGGATCAGGAGCTGGAGCTGCAGCGGCTTTTTGAGGAGTTTCAGGACTCCGATGGTGAGTGAGGGGGAAGCTCAGGGAGCCTCTGAGAGGAGAGCCAAGCTGTCCATTTCTTTTCCTGCCGCTTCCTCTTCCCAACGAAGGCTTATTTTCTCCTTTCTGTCCACCTGCTCTATTTGTGGTGACGCGTTTGCTTGTTTTAAAGGTATTTTTTCTTTTTTTAATTACATAAGTTACAGGTGTACAATTCACTATAGTATGGTTCACTGTAGTCACTAGTTTTTTTTATAGTCACTAATTCTTAAATTTTATGCTCCATTTATCATTGTTAAAAAAATATTGGCTATACTCCCCATGTTGTACAATACGTCCCTGTAGCTTATTTTATACCTAAGCTTGCAACTCTTAATCCCCTACCCCCGTATGGCTCCTCCCCCTTTCCCACTGGTAACCACTAATTTGTTCTCTATATCTGTGAGTCTGCTTCTTTTTTGTTATATTCATTCTTTTTTTTTTTTAGAATCCACAAATAAGTGATATCATATTTCTCTGTCTTAATTATTTCACTTAGCATCCATATTGCCTCAAATGGCAAAAATTCATTCTTTTTTATGGCTGAGTAGTATTCCTGTATATGTTTATATTATTATTGTTGTTTAGTTACTAATTTGTACCTGACTTTGCAACCCTGTGGACTGTAGCCTGCCAGGCTCCTCTGTCCATGGGATTTCCCAGGCAAGAATTCTGGAGTGGGTTGCCATTTCCTTCTCCAGGGGATCTTCCCTACCCAGGGATTGAACTTGAGTCTCCTGCATGGCAGGTGGATTCTTTACTGTCTGAGCCACCTGGGAAGCCCTGTGTGTGTATTACATCTTCTTTATTCATTCGTCTGTTTATGGACACTTAGGTTGCTTTTATACCTTGGCAATTGTAAATAATTCTGCCAAGAACATTGGAGTATATGTATCTTCGAAGTAGTGTTTTTATTTTTTTTGGATATATACTCAAGAGTGAAATTGCTGGGTTATATGATAATTCTATTTGTAGTTTTTTGAAAGACCTCCATACTTTTTTTTTTGTGGCATCATTTTTGCGTGAATTGAGTTATCCCCTTTCCCAAGACTGCTCTCTGTTTCCTTTACTAGTCCCTTTACCCTGTTGCTCTTCACACTTTCTCTCTCTATAGATGTCCTGGGTAATATCATGAAGAACATTACAGCCAAACGCTCACGGGCCCGAATAGTGGATAAACTGCTGGCTCTGGGGCTGGTGGCTGAGCGGCGGGAGCTGTACAAGAAACGCCGGAAGAAGCTGGCACCCTCGAGCTTGGTAACAGTCTTACCCTGGCTCTGCCAGCTGGGCATGCCTCCCTCTCACCCCTCTCCCCCTGCAGTGCTCCTTAGAAGTAGCCCACCCAGATTCTTCCTGCTTCAGGCCCTTCTGAATAGCCCCCCCAGTGGGGTAGTCAGGAACCAGAGGACTCCACACAGTTCCTTATCTTGTCTCCTTTGGTCCATTTCTCACCCCAATGAATTGTAGCCTAATGAAGAGGAATTTTTGCACGATTTTTGCCAGGAAGATCTAGAAGAAGAGGAAAATGTGCCAGAGAAAGATAATGAAGAGGATGAAGAGAAAGAAGGCTCAGAAGCAGAGCAACCCCAGGGTGGCTCCGTCATTTCAGCTGAATACCTTGGGCAAAGTCTGCACCAGGAAGGTGAGGGCTTGGTTGGGAGAGATGTCTCAGATGGCGGGGTTGGTTGTATGGACCAGTTGTGAGTTTCCCACATTCCTTCAGGCTTTTCTGCTCCCCTCCTCTGGCTCCAGAACTGCCTCATCCGAGCAGCAGATGATCGGGAAGAGGCCGGTGAGTGAATAAGTGACGGATTCGGGAGGACTGGGGTCTGGAGGCTGCTGGGGACCTGCCATGGGATGGAGGGCCAGTTCTTTCTTCACATCTTCACCATGTGACTGGGTCCTATCCTAGGCTGCTCCCAGGCAGTTCCGTTGGTGCCACTGACAGAAGAAAATGAAGAAGCGATGGAAAATGAACAGTTTCAACAGCTGTTGCGAAAGCTAGGGGTTCGGCCTCCTGCCTCTGGACAGGTAAATACATCAGTTACGGCATCAGCCAAGCATGTTGTTGCCTCTTTAAGATACATCTCCTCGCTCCCTGTCATCTCTGACCATGACTCCTATAGGAGCTGTCCTGCTAATCTTCTCCTCGCCTATCTTCTCTTCTCCTAAGTCCATCTTCCACACTGCTTCCAAGTTATCTTTCTAAAATATAGTTTTGATTATATCACTCTCCTGATCAGAGCACTTGGTGTTCCCCACTGTTTGCAGGACAAAGTCCACAGCCTTTGAGTGATGTATCTGGCCTTGGCCAAGCTTTGCAGCCTCACAATCATGCCACCCAACACCTGCCTCACACTGTAGTCATCCTGAGCTACTTTCCATCCTCCAAACAGACTTTTTCATACCTGTAAACAGTCAATCATGCCAGTTCCCCCTACTGGAAGGTTCCAACCACATACACAGGTGGCCGATCACCCATCTTCCTGATGAACCATCCACCCGACGTTCAAGAGTTTTAATTTAGCTGTCACTTCCTCAGGAAAACAGTCTCTTTCACTGCTTCAACCACACTCCCTACCAAAATTCACCAGATGCTCAAGTCTCTAATATAAAATGGCATAGTATTTGTGTATAATCTTTGCATATAGTCTCTATAGGTTACTTGTCATAACTAATACAATATAAATGCTATGTACATAGTTGTCAGTGTGCAGCAAGTTCAGGTTTTGCTTTTGGAACTTTCTGGAATTTTTCATTTCTTTCCCCAATGTTTTTGATCTGTAGTTGGTTAAATCCATGGATATGAAACCCGCAGATGCAGAGGGCCAACTGTAATCATTTTGGTGGCTGTGATTTGTTCGTTCCGTTAGTATAGCCCCAGTCCTGTGGTGTTACAGTACATTGTTATAGTAGATTGGTTCTTTATCCTGTTTGATTGTGAGATCCTTGAAAGCATGGATCATATCTGACTCACTTTTAGATCCCCAGAATCTATTCATTTACTTATGTAATTAGCAACTATATTCTCTGGCACTGTGCTAGACACTGGGCATAGGCTGGATTAATAAGCAGTGAGAGTTCACAACCCTTGTGGCGCGTCACCAATGTAGGCTCATATGTATTCAGTGATTAATGTCAAAATCTGGTGAGCTCTAGAGGCTTCTCCTTTCCCATTGCTCCTGCTTTCAACTCCTTTGCCCCTGTAGGAAACCTTCTGGCGAATTCCAGCCAAACTGAATCCCACCCAGCTCCGGAGGATGTCAGCTTCCTTGAGCCAAGCAGAAGAGGAGGAAAAGCTTCAGTTAGGATTAGAATCTAAGGTCCCTGGGGAGCCAGGCCTAGAGGAGGAGCACCAACAGGAAGAGGAGCATCAACAAGAGGAGGAGCATCAAAAGGAGCACCGAGCACATGCCCTGAGGACCCTCATGTTAGCCCGGAAAAAGGAAGCAGGCCTGGTGTCGCCAGAGGGTAATACCAGGACCACTTACCTATTGTATACTTACTACGTGCTGGCCATATCAATCAAGAGGGTCTACAAGACTTCTGAGACTACAAGAACCTAGTTCCCTAATTTCATGCCTCTTGTGGTTGTTTCAGAGGAAGGGACCAGTGGTGGGAAAGAGCAGCTGATAATGGCACCCAAGAAGCGACAACTGCTGGACAGCGATGAGGAGCAGGAGGAAGATAAAGGTGGGAGCAGAAGTGGGGGAGTCCGGTCGGGACCTGCTTTTTCTTCTAACCTCTAGCACTCTTCTCTCCAGTCTAGAAGATAAATGCTACCATCCTCCTTCTCCATACATACTTAGATCTCCTCTCTCTTTTTATCCTTGTCATTCCCATAGCACCAGAGTTGGGAGTTCCAGGAATCCGGAAGAAGAAACGGTTTCAGATAGAGGATGATGATGAGAGCGACTGAAGATGCAGATGCCCAGGGCAGATAAACCCCATTTTTAGGTGGTGAATTTGAATCCGAGTTTGGAGGGGCATACAGGACCTGGAAACCCCTCTTACTGGACAGCAGCTGTGGAGCCCCGGACTTCCCCATGGATTTAGAGTCCAGGAAGTCCAGGCAACAGTGTTGGCCTCCTGTTATTTCTTCCTTCTCCCAGTTTTATCAGGGTGCCTCAGTAGCTCTCTGGAGACTTATTCCTCTTCTTTGGTTTTAATAGCACTCCCTGGTAAAGGAGAGGTGTGAATGAAATATAGAAGGCACCTTGGACCCCCCTTAGTGGTCTGTTGTTTTGGCTTTCTGCTGGAGGTGGGTCCCAGCACTAGATGGGGAGTCTTGTGACATGAAGAGTGTGGGTGTTGCAGCATTTTAAAAAGGCTCCCATTCTCATATTCTTTCCTGTAATCATCTTCGAAACACCAGATTGAGCCCAGTTCTTGCCACTGAAGTAAGGCTGAGATGCAGTATTCTTCAGATGATGAATACATTTGGTTGGTGTTTGGCAGCGAATTAAACATGTAAAATGTAAAGTTGCCAGTGTTGATCTGACTTACCAATCTAAATACCCTAACCCTCCACCTGCATCTTTGTGAAAGAACTTTTAACTGTTAGGTTTAAAAGAAACCATCAGCCTTCCTTTTTCTCTTGCTTTCCCTACAAAAGATGCAAAAACATTCTTACCTCAAGATCAAGGGATAAATAGGATAAATCTTTAGGGTTAAAACAATATGCATCAGAACAGGCACATGAAAAAATGCTCAATGTTGTTAATCATCAGAGAAGTGCAAATTGAAACCACAATGAGATATCACCTGATACCTACCAGAGTGGCTGTCATCAAAAGGACCATGGATAATAAATGTTAGTTATAGAAAAGGAACCCTTGTACAGTGTTGATAGGAACATACTGGGCTGGCACAACTCAAATGAACTTTTCTGTCAACCCCATAAACTGGTGTAGCCACTGTGGAAAATAGTATGGAGGTTCCTAAAAAAAACCCCTAAAAATAGAACTGCCATATGACCAAGCAATTCCACTCCTGGGTATATATCTGAAAAACGTGAGAACACTAATTCACAAAGATATATGCACTCCAGTGTTCATAATTATTTACCATAGCCAAAATATAGAAGTAACCTAAGTGTCCATCAACAGAAAAATAGATAAAGAAGATGTGGCAAATATGTAATGGAATACTTGGCCATGAAAAGGGATGAAATTCTGCCATTTGCAATAACATGGAGGGACTGGAAGAGTATTATGTTTAGTGAAATAAGACAAAAACCGTATCACATGTATATGGAATCTGAAAAATACAGTAAACTTGTGAATATATGTTTTAAAAAAAAACAGACTCGGTCTATAGAGAATAAACTAGTTTCTAGCTGGGAAACAGAAGGGGGAGGGGCAGTTTAGAAGTAGAGAGTTAAGAGGTACAAACTGCTATGTATGAAATAAGCCACGAGGATATATTGTATAGAACAGGGATTATAAGTAATTTTATAATAACTAAATGGAGAATAACCTTCAAAATGTGAATTCAAATTCAAAATGTGAATTGCTGTGTCACATTTTATATTGTATATCAACTGTACCTCGAATTATTTTTAAAAAAAAATGCATCGAGGACTTCCCTAGTGGCCCAGTGGTTAAGAATCCACCTTGAAGTCAGGTAGGTTGATTCCTCCAGTTCCATTCTTCTTTCTCAAGATCGCTTTGGCTATTCGAGGTTTTTTGTATTTCCATACAAATTGTGAAATTATTTGTTCTAGCTCTGTGAAGAATACTGTTGGTAGCCTGATAGGGATTGCGTTGAATCTATAAATTGCTTTGGGTAGTATACTCATTTTCACTATATTGATTCTTCCAATCCATGAACATGGTATATTTCTCCATCTATTAGTGTCCTCTTTGATTTCTTTCACCAGTGTTTTATAGTTTTCTATATATAGGTCTTTAGTTTCTTTAGGTAGATATATTCCTAAGTATTTTATTCTTTCCGTTGTAATGGTGAATGGAATTGTTTCCTTAATTTCTCTTTCTGTTTTCTCATTATTAGTGTATAGGAAAGCAAGGGATTTCTGTGTGTTGATTTTATATCCTGCAACTTTACTATAGTCATTGATTATTTCTAGTAATTTTCTGGTGGAATCTTTAGGGTTTTCTATGTAGAGGCTCTACTACAAAGCCACAGTTATCAAGACAGTATGGTACTGGCACAAAGACAGAAATATTGATCAATGGAATAAAATAGAAAGCCCAGAGATAAATCCACGCACATATGGACACCTTATTTTTGACAAGGGAGGCAAGAATATACAATGGATTAAAGACAATCTCTTTAACAAGTGGTGCTGGGAAATCTGGTCAACCACTTGTAAAAGAATGAAACTGGACCACTTTCTAACACCTACA
>NW_011494687.1:908719-967446 GCF_000754665.1 Bison bison bison | reverse complement strand
TCAAAATGGATTAAAGATCTAAACGTAAGACCAGAAACTATAAAACTCCTAGAGGAGAACATAGGCAAAACACTCTCCGACATACATCACAGCAGGATCCTCTATGACCCACCTCCCAGAATATTGGAAATAAAAGCAAAAATAAATGGGACCTAATTAACCTTAAAAGTTTCTGCACATCAAAGGAAACTATTAGCAAGGTGAAAAGACAGCCTTCAGAATGGGAGAAAATAATAGCAAATGAAGCAACCGACAAACAACTTATCTCAAAAATATACAAGCAACTCCTACAGCTCAACTCCAGAAAAATAAACGACCCAATCAAAAAATGGGCCAAAGAACTAAACAGACATTTCTCCAAAGAAGACATACAGATGGCTAACAAACACATGAAAAGATGCTCAACATCACTCATTATCAGAGAAATGCAAATCAAAACCACTATGAGGTACCATTTCACACCAGTCAGAATGGCTGCGATCCAAAAGTCTACAAATAATAAATGCTGGAGAGGGTATGGAGAAAAGGGAACCCTCTTACACTGTTGGTGGGAATGCAAACTAGTACAGCCACTATGGAGAACAGTGTGGAGATTCCTTGAAAAACTGGAAATAGAACTGCCTTATGATCCAGCAATCCCACTGCTGGGCATACACACTGAGGAAACCAGAAGGGAAAGAGACACGTGTACCCCAATGTTCATCGCAGCACTGTTTATAATAGCCAGGACATGGAAGCCACCTAGATGTCCATCAGCAGATGAATGGATAAGAAAGCTGTGGTACATATACACAATGGAGTATTACTCAGCCATTAAAAAGAATACATTTGAATCAGTTCTAATGAGGTGGATGAAACTGGAGCCTATTATACAGAGTGAAGTAAGCCAGAAGGAAAAACATAAATACAGTATACTAACGCATATATATGGAATTCAGAAAGATGGTAACAATAACTGTATACGAGACAGCAAAAGAGACACTGATGTATAGAACAGTCTTATGGACTCTGTGGGAGAGGGAGAGGGTGGGAAGATTTGGGAGAATGGCAATGAAACATGTAAAATATCATGTAGGAAACGAGTTGCCAGTCCAGGTTCGATGCACGATGCTGGATGCTTGGGGCTGGTGCACTGGGACGGCCGAGAGGGATGGTATGGGGAGGGAGGAGGGAGGAGGGTTCGGGATCGGGAACACATGTATACCTGTGGCGGATTCATTTTGATATTTGGCAAAACTAATACAATTATGTAAAGTTTAAAAATAAAATTAGAAAAAAAAAAAGAATCCACCTTGAAACTTGGGGAACACAGGTTCAATCCCTGGTCAGAGAACTAAGATCCCTCAGGCCACTGAGCAACTAAGCCTGAGCACAACTGGAGGATTCGTGTACCACAACAAAAGATCTCACATGCTGCAACTAAGACCCTACACAGCCAAACAAAAAAAAAAGGCCTCAGGAGGAAGCAGGAGACACAAAGGGAGGAAAAGTCAGTCTGTCGGCATGGGGCATAGGGTAAGACAGTCTGGGCAAGAAAGATGAGTAAACGTTGCAAATGTCATGTCCTTCCCTTTTCTTGGAAGCCATTAGCTTTCTGGGCCTCTTCTGTTTCCAGCTGAGGTAGAGTAGAAGTGAGATTCAGGAAATAACTATTCAGATTAGGGAGAGGCCTAGGTAAACAATTCCCTGGTGGCTCAGACGGTAAAGCGTCTGTCTACAATGCAGGAGTCCTGGGTTTGATCCCTGGGTTGGGAAGATTCCCTGGAGAAGGAAATGGCAACCCACTCCAGTACTCTTGCCTAGAAAATCCCACGGACAGAGGAGCCTAGTGTCCATAGGGTCGCAAAGAATTGGACACGACTGAGCGACTTCACTTTCACTTAGGTAAACAATGAGCTTCCCTTGTGGCTCAGCTGGTAAAGAATCCACCTGCAATACAGGAGACCTGGGTTCGATCCTTGGGTTGGGAAGATCTGGAGAAGGGAAAGGCTACCCACTCCAGTATTCTGGCCTGGAGAATTGCATGGTCTGTATAGTCCATAGGGTGGCAAAAAGTTGGACACGACTGAGTGACTTTAACTTCACATATGAGTCACCATGCTTACTGATCTTCACCCATGCAGAATTAAGCATAAAATAGTCCTTAATACTAACAATCTGGTGATCTAGAAAGAACAAGCTGGTTCTTTCACTCTACTGCATTTTCAACTTCTCTGACCCTATAGGAAAACTTCCTGTGGAGTCCACATATGCTGAACCCTGAGTATTTTAGATGCTTCTTTGAGTCACCCAGAGGAGGAAGAAAGCTTCAGCCAGTGTGGAACCCGAAGTCTCTTCAGGGCAAGGCCCGAGGGCCTTCCTGTTAGCCAGCAAAAAGAGAGCAGGTCTGGGGTCCCCAAGGGATAATAGCAAGACCGCTACTGATTACTTAGGTCCCAGCCATGCTGGTCTAGGGGGCTGGTGAAGTTACTCTGATGGGAGACCAGTGTGATAGGGATTGGCAACTGAAAACAGCACCCAAGATTTTTAGGACAGTGGAAGTATTCTGTATGATACTGTAAAGTTTTATGACATACATTTGGTATGATAGAATTGTGCAAATGCAAAGAACTGAACCCTAATGTAAACTATGGACGTAGGTAATAATACATAACGTTTTAAATAATATAACTATCAAATGTAGCTAAGGTACCATACCAGTAGAAGATGTTAAAAATAGGGAAACTTGGGGGCTGGGGAAGAGGGAATATTTGGAAATTCTGTAGTTCTTGCTCAATTTTTCTACTAAAATAAACTTTTTTTTACTCAATTTCTTGAGCCATTTTATTTTATTTTACTGACCACGTTATGTGACGTGCAGGATCTTAGTTCCCCAACTAGGAATTGAACCCGTGCTCTCTTCACTGGAAGTCTGGAGTTCTAACCACTGGACAGCCAGAGAATTCCCCAAAATAAACTTAATTAAAACAACAAAAAAACCCATCACTCAAGGAGTGATAGCTAATGGGAACTGATGAGGAACAGGTAGCAGATGAGGACAGGAGCATAGGTAGGGAGTCTGATTGGAGGGACCAGACTTTGTCTTCCTCTATCATTGCTCTCCTCAGTCCTGGAGACAAATGAACCACCACTCTCCATCCCCTACACATTTACACATTCTCTCTCCCCTGTCATTCCCAAGACACCAGAGTTGGAAAGGCAAGCAATTTCAAGGAACAGTAATTGTCATATTGAGGATGACCTGATTGTAGTACTGGAGGTCCAGTCACAGATGGGGAACTCAAGCCAGAAATGGGAAAATTTGGCAGGATCCAAAGATCTAACAGCTGTACAGAAGAAGTAGATTCTTGAGGTTCCCTGTGGACTTAGGGTCCAAGAATTTCAGGCAACAGTGTTGGATATCTCTACATCTGGTTCTCCCAGTTTTAGGAATGTGTCCCTGTAGCTCCCCGACTTCTCTTATTCTAGGATTGATTTCTTCTCACTTATTAGGGGGCCCTCCTGGGACTGAGAGGAGTAAACAAGATAGGAGGGGGGACCTGGGATCCCTTCATTGATCGGTTCCCTTTAGCTGTGTGCCATGGTGGGTTATGGAACCAGAGAGAAACCTTGATGCCATGATCACACGTGGGCTTTGTACCAGTTTTAGGAGGCACCATATGCCATCATTCCTTATTGTTCAGACTGCAGTTTCTCTCCTAGACCCCTGGATGAGAAATGAAGCCCAAGTCCTTATATTTTTATATTGACTTAGAAAGGGATATTAAGGTAACACACGTTTAATTAAGGAACGACACTGGAATTAATGTAAAAACTAAGAAGTTGCTCTTATTTGGTCTGACTTGCTGGTGGATTCTATTGTTCTATTTCTCTACCTATTAAGTCCATTGAATAAGAAGTATTTTGGGGCAAACTTACAGTTACCAAAAGGGAAACTGTAAGGTAGGAGTGGATAAATTAGGAGTTTAGGATTAACAGATACACGCTACTCTATGTTAAAATAGATAAACAAGTACCTACTGTATAGCAGAGAGAACTGTATTCAATATCTTGTAATAATCTATAATGGAAAGGAATCTGAAAAATTATGTATAATTCAGATATATATATCTGAATCACTTTGCTATACACCTGAAACTAACACAACATTGTAAATCAACTATACTTCAAATAGAAAAGAAAAAATAAAAGAACTATTTTGGTGTCTCCTATCCAGAAATCACTGGCATCGCTGCCTTTCACCTCCCTCTTCCCCAGAAGACACAGAGGAAATTTTCCTGATCTAAGTTTAGGTCTAGAGAAGTCCTAAGGTGAGAGGGACATGGGGCAGTATTCACAGAGGGAGAAACCTGATTTCAGCTTCAGGGCAAAGGTAAGGGCAAAGCCTGAACTAAGAAGAGGCAGATAAATATTTGTGAAGGTTGTGTCCTTCACTGTTTTCTGTGAGGTCAACTGAGGTTTTCAGAGGGGTCAACTGTTTTCACTGAGATAAAGAGGTCAGATCTAGAAAGTGGTCATTCAGATCAAGAGAGGCACGGAGGCAAAGGACGTGTTCAGATCATCTCATTCCTTTGGCTTCTTTTTTTTCCAAGAGCAGGTAAGTATTTCCTACAGCCCATAAGTTCTGACGTCCAGGGCGACTGAAGTTTCCAAGGGCTGAGACACTTCTGATGTCTGACCAGTCCTGGAGTCTCTTCATCCCAAGCCTTTGCCCACTTTCCAGTCTGAGCACTGCTTCTTTCCAGCAGGGCTGTTCTGCTGTCCCACCATGATGCGGGCTGTGCTGCTCCTTTGCTGTGTCTTGATGTCCCCAGTGGCTGCCTTCCCAAGAAATGCCCAGGAAGGGGTCCTGACCTTCCAGCCATCTATCTCAGAAACTGGGCATCCTTTGAACCTGCTCTCCAACCAGATCCTTCTACCAGACCCTAAAACTTGCCAAGATCTCTTGCATGTGGCCCCCTCCTTAGCCCCTCTGCCTGAGTACCTATCCAACTTAGCTCTGGAGGTGGTCTTGGAAGAGATTGGTTGCACAACTGAGGCTCACATTCTGCAGCTCCAGCTTGTTAAGATAGGAGGAAAAGACACCACTGAAACCCTCATCCGTGAGAGCAAAAAGCACAATGAAGGAGAAGGGACTGGCCAAGTTAAGGTCATTCTGAAGGATCTGGGCAGATCTCCAGGGGAGCTTAGGCGGGCGCAGCGCTCAGTTACCCTTCCGGAGGCATGTAGGCAGGAAGATAGGTGGGTGCTCTATGAGACAGCAAAAATGATAGCTGAATTTGCTGAGAAGCTCCCTAACACTGAGCTGGTAAAAGAGTTTAAGGCTGCTGCCACTGACGTCACCCAGAAATGCACGGATGAGTCCTGGGAGTATTTGCAAGCAGTAAGCAACCAGCTAGTGAACAGCCCTGAGATGAAAGACTTCACAATGCCTATGCAAGATCAGCTGTACTTTATCAAGCGTTCCATGACCATTCTGATGCACATTGTAGTGGAATTCATAAAGACGCAAGTCCAGAATATTTTCGGATAAGGAAGGCCTCCAAGGCACCCTATTTCCTTTCTCAAATGTCTCTGATAGGATCATGTACGAGGACTGGGCACAACAGGTAGTTAGAAATGTTGAGACAGCTTAGGGCAGAAGCATCTATTCATGTGATCCCAATGCTAAAAGCCATGTGACCAGAGTCAGTTTTGCCCCCTCTCTTAATAAGTCCTAGTCTCTATTTTTTCCCCCAATTTCTCTTTGTCAGGTACTGGGGATGTATTACGTACTAGACATGAAGGATATTGTAATCTTTCCCCATTTATCTACCCTTTACTTTCTAATTCCCAACTGGATGCTGTAACTTGTTTGTGTTCATTTTTAAACTGAAGAGCGAAATTAAATGTTGCTTCTAGATCAGAATCACAGTTATTTGATCTCTTTTAACTCTGTGTCTCCACAGCTTTTTTTTTTTGGTGTTGCATCACACGGGATCTTGTTTTCCTGACTTAACCACTGGACCACCAGGGAATTCCCTCCATAGCTTCTTTTGTGAGCTGGAGGTAGAATGTGGCAGGACCCACAGGAAGTGCCAATGCATTTTGAGACTGAGTATGTAACAGAGGGACAAGGTTTGAGCAGTCAATACAAATGGGCAAATATTTGTAGAGGGCATGTCCCTTGCTGATTGTTGGGAAAAGCAACCAACTTTCCTCCTCATGGGATGGAGAACTGGGCAGAGTGAGTTTAGACCTACCAGAGTGGTTTCACTTCTTGGTGACTGGATTGTGCGGTAGTTTGGGGCCCTATACCTTCATGGAATGAGCCCACATAAAGCAGAAAAAGCCCCTGGTAATCTGGATGGGGAGACCAAAAAGAGCAAATGAGTTCCATTCTCTACTCCCTGGCCCCAAACTGAAAAGGAAGGGAGGCTGTGAATTGATGGGCAAGATGTCTTCCAACTGAACCCTGGGCTCCTTCGGACCACAGCCTAGAGGAAACAGTGTGAATGCTGTCTTCCACTCTAGTGTGGTCTGATCTGGCTAAGCACCACTGAGACCCATCGTGACCTGCTCCTTGAGTGCCTCCTGCTCTACCCTGTGGTTCTCACTTCATGTAGAGCCCAGAAAAGACCCTGGTATCTTTTTCCCCATCTCTGGGGATCCAACCACCCTCTGGAGACTCCTAGTTCTGCCAGGCTCTACTCCCAAAGTCCCTGCCTGACCTTACCCCTTTTGTCCTCTGCCAAGAATGTCCCTGGAGCAAGCTGATCACCAGGCTGATCCCTAGCCCCTGCAGTTTCACCTTTATAACCTGGATGACATGAAAGCCAAGTAAGTTTTTTTCCAACCAAAAACAAGGTGCCAGATGGACAGTAGCTCAGGGAGAGGCCTCCCAGGGAGTGCTCTGGTCTCTGTACTGCAGTTGTTAGGCAGGGTTCAGCCTTATCCAGGAGAGAAAGATGTGCCTTCTCTACTCTAGAAAGTTAATAAGAGCAAGAGCAGCATATGTACAATGTAGTCCAGCTGTCACCAGGAGTGGGAATCTACAAAGTCAAACATAGCTTTGTACTCTGCTGCTCAGAACTACAACAGACCCGAAGAGTGAGGCTGAGATGGGGCCATAGACCTGGGGCCATAGATCATGCCCAGGTTGTTGGGGGACCAGGGGCTATTGGTGAGCTCTGTGCTTAAATCTGCAGTGAAATCTGGGATTCAGTAGCTGATCTAGTATTACTATGAAAAAGAGACAAATACCCCTCTATTAGAGACTAGGGAGGAGGGCTTGGGAGGCAGCACAGATGTGAATCACCCAGAAGTGACAAACGACAATTAAGGCCTCAGAGGACAAGACTCTTGAAGAAGTGATCTCAACTCCTACTCATTTGGGGCCTTATTCATGGGCCATGACTTAGATACTTTTCCTAGTAACCTTATGCTTTACATAAATACAGAGGTTATGCACAGAAGGAATTAAACTGAATTTAAAATTGTCACTGACTCCCTTATCCTAATCCTCAGGTATGGAATGGAATGAGTCAACTATGATTATGTCAGTCTATCAGTATTCGTGCTAAGTAAAGAGAATCCTCTTACCTTAAACAAACAAAAAGTTTTTCCTTTCATCATAAAATCATATGACTCCATAAGACATATACATGTTTGCTTTATTACTTCAGACTCTGGGTATTGCAATAAATTGAGATTTCCCAACGATCAGGTGGCCCCAGGAGCAAGAATGCTGCCAGGCCGGCAAGTCTTTCATCAATGTGCTAATCCACACATTGAAAATCAGAGGTGACATAAATCTTACCAGTCCTTGTTGAAATTTCAGATAGTTGGGACCAGGATGATCTGTCTGATTAAGGTAGGGAAGAGGCACCGAGGGATATATTAAAATGCAGTCTTAGGGGTTTTATGAATTCTTCCACAATTTTCAGACCACTGCTATCCAACAGAAACTTGAGGGAAGATGGAAATATTCTCTATCTGTGCTGTCTAATATGGTGGACACAAGCCCGATGTGTCTACTGGGTGCTTGAAATGTGGGTGGTATAACTGAGAAACTGAATTTTCTTTCCATGTTTTAAATTCTTATTCATAGTTTTTATTCTTGGTATTACATGATAATGTCTCTAAGTGTTATAAACTGAACCATTTATAACAAAATTTATAGATTGAAGTCCTAACCCAAAATGTGACTGTATTTGCTCAGAGGGTCTTTAAGGAGAGGGCAGAGGGCCATTAACCATTAAGGTTAAGTGAGATTATAAGAGTGGGACTGTAACCCAATGGGACTGGTGTCATAAGAAGTGGAAGAGACACCAAAAATGCATATACATAGAGGAAAGGCCATGTGTGGGACAGCAAGACAGCAGCCATCTGCAAGCCAAGGAGAGAGGTTTCAGAATTAACCAAACCTGCCAACATCTTGACCTTGGACTTTTAGCCTCCAGGTCATGAGAAAGAGAAATAAATTCCTTTTGTTTAAATCATCCCATCTATGGTATTTTGTTATGGTGGCCCTGGAACACTCATATATTAAGTATGGGTCTTTTTTCACCTATTTTCTGGTATCCTGTGAGTCTACTCAATTTGAAAAAAAATGTCCTCTTCATTATAAAAAAGGAACTTAAAACTAAAGAAAATAATTTTCTTGCTTCCTCTTTTTTTAGTTTACTTTTTTTTTTTAAGCCACGCTACGCAGCTTGTGGGATTTTAATTCCCTGACCAGTAATTGAACCTGAGCCCATGGCAGTGAAAGTACCCAGTCTTAACCATTGGACTACCAAGAAATTCCCAGTTTAGGTTTTTTTTTTTTCAATTGTGGTTAAAAAAAAAAAAAAAAAACACCACATATCATAAAATTTGCCATCTTAACCATTTCTAAGTGAACAGTTCAATAGCTGGCCTGTAACTATGAACTGTGTTCACGTTGCTGTGGGTTCCATCTCCAGAACTTTCTCATCTTGCAAAACTGCAAATCTACCCATTAAACATTAACTCCCCATTTCCTCCTCCCCTCAGCCCCCAACCACCACCCTTATATAGAAACCATCCAAAGTTTCTATAACTTTGACTCCTCTAGATCTCTTCCTGGTCATTGCTGTTTGTCATCTCTGATTGAGATTCCTGTGGCAGCTGTCCTGCTTGTTTTCCTCTCTTCTATCTCCCCTTCTCCTAAGTCCATCTTTCACACTCCCTCTTGAGTGATCTGGGCTTCCCAAGTGGCTCAGTGGTAAAGAATCTGCCTGCAATGCTGGAGCCCCAGGGTTCACTCCCTAGGTCGAGAATATACCTGGAGAAGGGAATGGCAACCCATTCCAATATTCTCGCCTGGGAAATCCTGTGGACAGAGGAGCCGGGGGGGTTAAAGTCCAGAGGGTGGCAAAGAGGTGGACATGACTGAGTACCCTTGCACATTTATCTTTCTAAAACATAGGTTTGATCCTTTCACTTTCCTGTCCAGAGCACTTGATAGTTCCCCCACTGCTTTTAAGACAGAGTCCAGAGCCTCTGAGTGTGTCTGGTCTTTAACCTTGGCAGCCTTAGGACCATGCCACCCACATACCTACTTTATATTGGAGTTATCTTCATCTTGGACTACTTTTCATTCTTCAAAAGCAGGCTTTTTCTCTAAATGCTTTGTCATGTCCTCTACCTGCCCTCCAGATTAAACTTCTGCCTTCAAGACTCAGCTCAGGGACTTCCCTGGTGGTTCATTGGTAAAGAATGCACCTGCCAAGGCAGGAGACTCAAGAGATGTGGGTTCGATCCCTGAGTTGGGAAGATCCCCTGGAGTAGGAACTAGCAACCCACTCCAGTATTTTTGCTTGGAAAATCCCATGGACGGAGCAGCCTGGGGTCCTGGGGTCCATGGACCCCTACAGTCCATGGGGTCACAAAGAGTTGGATGCAACTGAGCACACAGACCTCAAGGTTCATCAATGTTACAAATTTCCTACTTTTTATCCCATTGTACATATGTACCACACTTTGTTCACCTGTTTGTGACAGACTTTTAGATTGAGTGAAATAGTCTTTCACTGTGGTTTTGATTAGCATTTTCCTAATGATTAATAATGTTGAACATATTTAATGTGCTTACTGGCCATTTGTATGTCTTTTCTGGAGAAATGTCTATTCAAGTCCCTTCCCCTTTTTTTTGGCCGCACCACTCATCTTGCAGGACCTTAGTTCCTCCACCAGAGATCCAACCACTGGACCTCCAAAGAATTCTCCTTTGCACATTATTTTTTTTTAATGCTGGAAGCAATCTTATGGTGTGATATGTGTGTGCTCCGTCATGTCCTACTCTTTGTGATCGCATGTACTGCAGCCTTCCAGGCTCCTCCATCCATGGCATTTTTCAGGCAAGAATATTGGAGTGGGTTGCCATTTCCTGTTCCAGGGGATCTTCCTGACACAGGGATCGAAACTGCATCTCCTGTGTCCCTGTATTGGCAGGCAGATTCTTTACCACCGAACCACTTGGGAATCCTCACTTTGCATATTTTTAAATTGAATTATTCGTTGTTAAGTTGTAGGAGATCTTTATATATTCTGAATATTAACCCCTCATCAGCTATATGATATGCGAATAGTTTCTCCCATCCTGTGGGTTACTTTTTCACTCTGTTGTTAGTGTCTTTGGATGCACAAAAGTTTTAAAAGTTTATTACTTTTAAGTTGTTATGAAGTCTAATTTATCTATTTTTCTTTTTTTACCTGTGCTTTTAGTGTCACACCCAAGAAATCATTACCAAATATGATGTCATGAAGATTTTTTTTCCAATGTTTTCTTCTAAGAATTGTGCGGTTTTAGTTATGTTTAAGTCTTTAATCCATTCTTCTTTAAAATATTTTTATTTCTTTAGGCTGGGCCAGATTTTAGTTGCAGCACACTGACTGGATCTTCAATCTTCCTTGTAGCATGCAAGGGCTTTAGATGCAGGATGTGGGACCAGGGATCAAACCCAGACACCCTTTGTTGGGAGCGCAGAGTCTTAGCCTCTGGACCACCAGGGAAGTTCCTTTAAACCATCCTGAGTTAATTTTTATATATAATATAAGGGAAGGGTCAAACTTCATTCTTTTGCATGTGAATATCCAGTTGTCTCAGCACCATATATCTCATTCAATGCTTTCAATGCACTTGTAAAAAATTATTTAACTACATAAGCAAAGATTTACTTCTGGGTTCTCTGTTCTATTCCATTAGTCTATATCTCTATTTCTATGCCTATACCATACCGGTTTTTGTGTGTTTTTGCAAGTTCTGTTCCTAGTGTATTTTTTAAACTGAAACTTTCTTTTGTTTTTCTCATTGATTTTTATAAGTTTCCAATACGTTAAGCAAAGTCTCTCATTCAGTTATCTGTTAGGGCTAACCTAGAATTATTTTCAAGAAATGCTTTCACTTGCCCAAGCATATTCTCTTGGGAGGCAAGCCGTGTTGAGTCGTGTATCCTAGTTGGTATCTTTATTTTTAAGAAGAGGATTATTCTCTACCTGCAGCTCAGCTGCTTATGAAAGCACACAAATGTGACTTTGATTGGCCTGGAAGAATGGCTCCTGTGTGGTACCTGTCATTATGTAGTACCACACTGTTTTGAGTACTATAGCTTTTTAAAAATTTTCAGGAACCACTTCATTTTTATTTTACTGACTTCTTTTTGATCACCAAATTTGCTTTCTTCTTTGTAGTGATGTAGCTTTGTAATACGGAGAGGGCAATGGCACCCCACTCTAGTACTCTTGCCTGGAAAATCCCATGGATGGAGGAGCCTGGTGGGCTGCAGTCCATGGGGTCGAGAAGAGTCAGACACAACTGAACGACTTCACTTTCACTTTTCACTTTCATGCCTTGGAGAAGGAAATGGCAACCTGATCCAGTGTTCTTGCCTGGAGAATCCCAGGGACGGGGGAGCCTGGTGGGTTGCCGTCTACGGGGTCGCAGAGTCGGACACGACTGAAGCGACTTAGCAGCAGCAGCAGCAGCTTTGTAATAAGTTCTGAAATCAGGAAACAAGTTCTCCAAGTTTATTTTCTTTTTCAAGATTGTTTTGGCTATTCAATGTCTCTTGAAATTCCATGTGAATATTAGGATGGTTTCTCTACTTTACAAAAAACATCACTAGGATTTTGGTAGAGATTGCATCAGATTTGTTAGTCTCTTTGGGTAGTATTGATATCTTAACAGTATTAAGTCTTCCAGTCCATGGGTGTGATAGCTTTCTGTTTATTTATGCCTATTTAATTTCTGTCAGCAATGTTTTGTAGTTTTCAGTGTATAAGGTTTTTTTTTTTTGCCTCCTTTGTTTACTCCTAATTATTTTATTCTTTTTGATGATGTTGTAAAAAAAAGTTTGGTGTAAAAAAAAGTTTGGTGTAAAAAAATTGTTTTCTCTCTTAATTTCATTTTTCCATGTTTTTCATTGTTAGGGTATAGAAATGCAACTAATTTGAGGTGTTGATTTTGTATCCTGTAATTTTGCTTAATTTGCTTATTAATTCTAATAAGTTTGTGTGTGTGTGTGGTGCAACTATTTAGGGTTTTCTACATATATGATCATGTCTTCTGCAAACAGATAATTTTGCTTTTTTCTTTCCAATTTGGATGTCTTGTTTTCTTTTCCTTGCGTAATTGCACTGGATAGAATATCTGACACTATGTTGAGTAAAAATGGCATAAACAAACATCTTTGTCTGTTCCTGATCTTAGAGGAAAAACTTTCAGTCTTTTTACCATTTAATATGATGTTAGCTGTGGGTTTTTCATATGTAGCCTTTGTTATTGAGCAAGCTTTTTCCTATTTATATTTTATTGATGTAAGACGCTTCTCTACATCAATTGATATGATCATGTCATTTTTCTCCTTCATTCTGTTAATGTAGTGAATTATACTGATTGATTTTCACATATTGACCCACTCTTACATTCTAGAAATAAATCCTGCCTGATAATGTTGTATAACGCTCTTAATATGCTGCCAAATTCAACATGCTAGTATTTTGCATTCATAGTCTTATGAAATATGTTTTCTGTAGTTTTCGCTCCTTGTAGGGTCTTTGTCTAGCTCAGATATCAGGGTAATACTGGTGACCTAGAATTAGTTTGAAATGTCTCTCCTCTTTGATATACTGAAAGAGTCTGAAAATGAGTGGTGTTAATTCTTCTTCAAATGTTTAGCAGGAAAAAAAGGAATGAAAAAGAAAACCTGCAAATGTTTGGTAGAATTCACCTATAAAGCCGTTTTGTCTGGGGCTTTTCCATATTAGGAAAATTTTGGTTACTGAGTCAATCTCCCTACTAATTAAAGGTATATTCAAATTTTCTATTACTTCATGATTCAGTCGTGGTACATTGTGTGTTTCTAGCAACTTATCCATTTTCTCTAGATTATACAATTTATTAGCATATACTTATTCATGCATCCACATATGCTAAGTCTGACTCTGCAACACTATGGACTGTAGCCCTCCAGGCTCCTGTCTATGGGATTCTCCAGGCAAGAATACTGGAGTGGGTTGCCATGCCTTATTCCAGTGAACCTACCTGACCCAGGGATCAAACCCAAGTCTCTTGCATCTCCTGCATTGGCACCTGGGTTCTCTACCACTAGTGCTACCTGGGAAGCCCACACCTATTCATGATATTCTCTTAAAGTCCTTTTTGTTTCTGTAAAACAAGTATTAATATCCCCATTTTTGTTTCTTCTTTTTATTGAGATGTAATTGACATATTAGTTGCAGATGTACAACATAATGATTTGGTATTTGTATATATTGCAAAGCAATCACCACAATAAATCTATTTAACACCCATCACCAAGTATAGTTATGACTTTTTTCTTGTGATGAGAATTTTTAAGGTCTATTCTTTTAGCAACTTTCAAATATACAGTACAGTATTATTAACTATACTCACCATGTTGTACATCACATCCCTAGGACTTTTCTAACTGGAAGTTTGTGCCTTTTGACTTCCTCTACCCATTTTGCTCAGTCCCCACCTCCTGGCAACTACCAATCTGTTCTTTGTATCTGTGAGTTCAATTTTTCTTAAAAGATTCCACACATAAGTGACATCATGAGGTACATGTCTTTCTGAGTCTGACATTTCATTTAGCAAATTGCTCTCAAGGTCTATCTAGTGGTAAAGAACCTGCATGCCAATGCAGGAGATGTAAGAAATGCAGGTTCAATCCCTGGGTTAGGAAGACCCGTTGGGAGATGGAATGGCAACCCACTCCAGTATTCTTGGCTGGAGAATTCCAGGGGCAAAGGAGCCTGGCGGGCTATGGTCCATAGGGTCATAAAGAGTTGGACACGACTGAATTGACTTAGCATGCTCACATGCAAATTCAGGTAACTGGACTTCCCTGGTGGCTCAGTGATAAAGAATCCACCTACCAAGGCAGGAGATGTGGCATCAATGATCCCCAGGTCAGGAAGATTCCCTGGAGAAGGAAATGGCAACCAACTCCAGTATTCTTGCCTGGGAAATCCCATTGACAGAAGGAGCCTGGCAGGCTACAGTACATGGGGTTGCAAAGAGTCAGACACAACTTAGTGACTAAACAACAACAACAACTTCAGGTAGCGCTGGATCCCTCCCTTTGCACCTCGTTCTTGCTTCCTACAGTTTTGGTAGTGTATCTGTACAGACCAACCCCTCTTCTTTCTTCTATCTGCTCTTAGTCATCAGGGGCCACTTTTGGGAACTAAGAGAAATAAAATAAATAGAGGGAAGGACCCTGATCCCCTCCCTCTGGCCTGTTCCTTTTGGTTATCTATCAGAAGTGAGTGACAACACCAAGAAAACTTTTTACCGCAACCATATGTAGAAACCTGTACTAGTTTCAGAAGGCATCAGATACCATCTTTACTGCTAAACCCTAGAGGAAACTGCTTAAACCTAAACTCCCAATTTTTGGAGTATTGGTTAGATATGGAAAGAGTTACTACCCATATGATGAATAGATTTTTTTTATGTTTCCCATTAAAATTAGAAAAGTGAGAAGTGAAAGTTGTACTGATTTCATTCAACTTACCAATATTTTCAGTTTCCCAGAACTTCACCCAGTGTATCCTGTTAATGAGAACTTATTAAATGTTTTGGGGAGTCTTGCCAGAGATCATCAGTCTTTTTACCTTACCTCTTCTCCCTTTCAGAATCTACAGAGGAAATTTCCCTCATCTCATGTATAGGTCCAGGGTAAAACCTTAGGACGATAGGGATGTGGGGCCGGAGTAGCAGGGTCAAAAACAGAAAAGGCCCTATATTTGTCAGCATAGGACAAAGGTGAGAAGGACAAAGTCTGGGCTGGAAAGAGATGAATAAATATTTGCACATGCTACGTCCTTCACTGTTTTGGATGCTATCAGCATTCTGGTCCTTGTGATTTGGGCTAGGCTAAAGAGGAAAGTGGGATACAACCAAAAAATCAAAATAGTCATTCCAGCCATGAAGATATCAAAGCAAAGATGTTTGGACTTTCTTGTTCCTCTGGTTTGTTTCTTCCTCAAAACAGTGAGGACCTCCCATAGCCTTTATGGGTGTGAGGTATGTGCAGGGTAACTGAAGTTTCTAAGGGCCAAGGCACTTCCAAGCTCTGACCAGTCCTGGAGTCTCTTCATCCCAAGCCTTTCCCCACTTCTCACTCTGAGTCCTGTTTCTTTCCAGCAGGGCTGTTCTGTCGACCTACCATGATCCAGGCTGCGCTGTTCCTTTTCTTTGTCTTGCTGTCCCCAGTGGCTTCCTTCCCAAAAAATGCCCAGGGAGGGGCCCCGACCTTCCAGCAGTCTATCTCAGAAATTGGGCATCCTCTGAACCTGCTTTCCAACCAAATCCCTCTCCCAGATCCTAAAACCTGCCAGCATCTCCTGCATGTGGCCCCCTCCTTAGCCCCTCTGCTTGAGCCCCTATCCAACTTAGCTTTGGAGGTGGTTCTGGAAGAGGCTGGTTGCACAACCTGAGGCTCACATTCTGCAGCTTCAGCTTATTAAGATGGAAGAAAAGGACTAAACCCCTTATCCATGAGAGCAAAAAGCACAATGAAGGAAAAGGCACTGGCAATGCTAAAGTAATTCTGAGGAATCTTGGGGGACCACCAGGGAGGCCTGGATAAATAAAAAACTCAGCTACTTACCTTGAGAGGTTTATTAATGATGGTGAATAAAACCCTCTGGGCTGGCTAGTCTGCCAGTTAACTTGGATGGTGATTGAATTCGCTGAGAAGCCATCTCCCATGTTGCTGGTAACACAATTCAGAGCTTTTGCTATCACCATCTTCTAGAAATGCCAGTATGAGTCTTGGGAACTAGTTGGAAAATTAGGTAAAAAGCTTAAAACATCCCCAAGTTAAGAGCCTCTCAATGTCTATGGGTGACAACAATATAATTTATAAAATGTTCTACAGCTATTCTGAAGTGCTTTATGGAGAAACTGATTCAGGAACTTGTCCAGATTCTTTACTTCAGATATTCAATGCCACATTGTAGACAGGTCTGCTCTTCCAGGACTGTGTTCAAAGATGGGACAGGGACTTCCCTGATGGTTCAGTGGTTAAGAATCTGCCTTCCAATGCAGGGGAAGCACGTTTGATCCCTGGTCTGGGCACTAAGATCCCACATGCCACAGGTTAACTAAGCCCATACACCTTCAACTATGCACCACAACTAGAGAGAAGCCCACACAACGTAACAAACATCCTGCGTGCTGGAACAAATACCAAACACAGACAAATAAATAAATAAGATGGGACACAGTAAGTAGGCAGAAATGTTGGACACTACTTAGGATGCTGCTGCTGCTGCGTTGCTTCAGTCGTGTCTGACTCTGTGCGACCCCATAGATGGCAGCCCACCAGGCTCCCCTGTCCCTGGGATTCTCCAGGCAAGAACACTGGAGTGGGTTGCCATTTCCTTCTCCAATGCATGAAAGTGAAAAATGAACAGTTAACGTGAAGTCACTCAGTCGTGTCCGACTCTTAGCGACCCCATGGACTGCAGCCTACCAGGCTCCTCCATCCATGGGATTTTCCAGGCAAGGGTACTGGAGTGGGGTGCCATTGCCTTCTCCCTACTTAGGATAGATATACTCTATTTCATCCCAGTGCTGGTGTTAACCTTGCCCTTCTCCACTTAGTAGCTCTCAGTCCTTATTTCACATTACATTTTTCATTTTTTCTTTCAGTTAGCATATACTGTGCCTGTAATACATCTCAGCATGAGAAGCATTTGAACTTTTTTCCTCATTCATCTACCTGTACTAAATCCCCAATGAGACACTGTAGCTTGCTAATTTAATTTTTAAACTGAAAAGAGAAATAAAAGGGAATCATAGACATCCAATCTCTTCTGATTCTTAATCTCCCAGCTTCTATCATGAGCTAAAGTGGGAACGTGACAGGGACTGGTTGTAAATGCCAAATACCAAAGTTTTTAGATACTGAGGCCAAGTGTGTGACAAGCGCACAAAGTTTGAGAAGCCAGAAAAGATGAATAAATATTTGCAGAGATTACATCTCTTACTGATACTAGGGGAAAGCCAGTATATCTGCTCTCTTCATGGGGCAGAGGAATCAGCAGAACAGGATCGAGGGGCTACCAAATCCATCAAGGCAGTCTCACTTCTTAATCACTGGACTGTTTGGTAATTTGGAGCTCCTTGTAAATGGGTGGAAATCATGCTGAGGAAGACCTGAAGATGGAGAAGGTCAAGTGGGAACAATTGGGTTGAGTTTCCTGTTTCTCAGTCCTTTAGCTAAAAAAGAACAGAAGTTTGGAGGTAACAGATGAGGTTCGCCCTGAGTCCTGGGCTCCTTTTGGACCACAGCCCTTAATGAAACGGTTTGTATGTTTCTGGTTTCTCCCCTCTCCAGTGCACTCTGTTACGAACCTGCATGGTCTCAGACTCATCATGTTACCAGTTGAGCTACTTCTTTGCTGCTTCCTGCTGCACGCTGCAGATACCATTTCATCTGGAAACCAGATGGATGTCTTACTACATCTTCCTTCACCCTTGGAATCCTCGTTAACTTCCTCATACCCCTTGTCTTGCCAGACCCTTCTTCCCAAATCCCTCCCTGGCTTCACTCAGATGGCCCCTCTCCCCAGGTTTCTGGTAAGCCTGGCACTGATGATCGCCCTGGACAAAGCTGGTTGTCAAGGTGATGTACAGGTCCTGCAGCTTCAGCTGTACCGTCAGGGGGGTGTAAATGCTACACAGACCCTCATCAGACATCTTCAAGAGCTGGAGAAAAGCAGAAGCACAGGGAGGAGAGTGTCAGTAGATGCCCTGGCCTCTGCTCTGCAGCTGTGGGCTAGAGAGAACCCAGGCCCACAGAGAGCCCGACGATCACCCTCCATCAAAGACTGTGAGCAGGAGCAGGAGCAGAGTGTGCACAATATAGCCCAGATGTTGCCGGGAGTGGGAACCTTCTACAATCTGGGCACAGCAATATATTATGCTGTTCAGAACTGCTTGGACGTGGCCAAGGAACGAGGCCGAGATGGGGTTATAGATCTGGGTTATGACCTTCTGATGGCCATGGCTGGAGGGTCAAGGGGATCCACAGGACTAATAATCGGTACCGCACTTAAACCTGCACTGAAGGCTGGGGTTCAGCGGTTGATCCAGTATTACTATGAGAGAGAGGCAAACACCCCTCCACCAGAGACCGGCAAGGAGGTCTTGCGGAGCACCTCAGATATGAGTGAAGTGGAAGAAACAACTACCATGGCCCCTTTCGTGTCAAAAGTAGTAAGTTCAAATCCATGCTGGGGGTGGACCTTATTCAACAACTGTGGCTTAGATCCTAGGTATTGGAATATTGAGATATAAAAGAAGGTGGTAGGATCCAACCGTTAGGACTCCACCCTTTCACTGACAGAGGGCCTAGGTTCAACCCCCAGTCAGGGAACTAAGATCATGCAAGCCGTGCAGCACAGCCAAAATAAAAAATAAAAAGATGGTTACCTCTGAGTAAAGAGAATTCAATCCAATCCTCTTAATCCAGCAGAACTCTACTCTGATTCCTTCCCTTCTATAAACTACCATCCATAACCAGATCAGGATTAAGTGTTTTGAGATTACAAAAAGGCAAAGAAAGAGGGGAATGAGAAGAGCTAACCTTTTTCTGCTCACCTTTTGGCGGTGTGGCCAAAAATAAGTACATAATAAAAGAAGGTGGTAAACACGATGACTAGATCTAGTATTCTGATAAGTTGTAATGTGTGTGTTCAAAATCCAAATCTCTGATTTCTTATCAAGGAGAAAAGCAGTACTGTAACGTGTAAGAGTTTTAAAGTTTGTGGTTTGGAATCAGAGGATTTGGCTTTGAATCCAGGCTCCACTTGTTAGAGCTTCAGTGATCACTGACTAGTAACTTATTTCTCCAAACTCAGTTTTTTTAAAATTTGTAAAGTGAGGGTAATGATTTGCATCTCAGTAGGTTTCGTGGAAATTAAAAACGATATGCTGTACTAATGCTTAGCACCGTACCAACAATAAAGAAGCTTTTGTCATTGTTATTGTTGTTGTTACTTAAGCCCTCCCCTTCCCGTCCCAAAGTGTCGCAATTCCGCTTCGTATATCAACGCCTACAAGGTCTTGTCTAGTCTCGGTTCCACCGAGTGGGTTCTGATTCTCGGAAATCAGCTGTTTCAGTCCTGAACAATTCTGCTAATTGGACTCGTCCCTTCGCACACACGGGGCGGGGCTTACTTCAGCTCGCCTACCATTTGCTGCTGCTGGAGGTGTGGTTTCGGCTCCTCTTGCCCCGCCCCTTGGGGAAGGAGGAGTTGTGGTGGCGCCAATGAGCTCACTGCCTGGGGAAGCGTTTGGCTGAATGGCCGCCAGTGCCGAAGTGCTCCTCTGGAAGTGACGAACTCTAAGATTCAGCCTCTTTCTCAAGCCTGCGGAAAGGGGGCGGGTCCGAGACGCCGGCAGAAGCCGAGGGCGTCTCTGGAGGCCCTGGTGCCGGAACGCTTTCTGGCGACCGGAAGCTTGGACCGGAGCTACTGCAGGGAACTGGGCCTGAGACCCTAACCAGGTACTGGCCTTGTGAGGGCGCGCGGGGGTGTAGGTGGAGGCGCGAATTTTTTCCTCAGATGGAAGGTAGGCCCGGGCGGGTACACCCATGAGGGGTTAGACTGTTTCCAGGTAGAAGTAGGAGCTGTCGCTTGCTGCCCCTCCTGTCCAACCTAGGGGTCCATTCGTAATGCCCCACTCCAGAAACACCCCTACCTCCAAGACTCGAAACCTGGCATTGTTGCATTGGTTCAGCGTCTTGGCCAACACTTTTACTTTTTGGTCTGTGTGTGTTTGTTTGTTTGTTTTATTGGAGGACAGTTGCGTTACAGTATTGTGTTGGTTTCTGCTATATATCTGCATGAATCAGCTGTAGGTATATATGTGTCCCCTCCCTCTTGAACCTCCCTCCCACCTCCCACCCCATCCCACTCTTCTAGGTTCAGTTCAGTTCAGTTCAGTCACTCAGTCGTGTCCAACTCTTTGCGACCCCATGAACCTCAGCAAGCCAGGCCTCCCTGTCCATCACCAACTCCCGGAGTCCACCCAAACCCATGTCCGTCAAGTCGGTGATGCCATCCAACCATCTCATCCTCTGTCGTCCCCTTCTCCTCCTGCCCTCAATCTTTCCCAGTATCAGGGTCTTTTCCAGTGAGTCAGCTCTTCGCATCAGGTGGCCAAAGTATTGGAGTTTCAGCTTCAACATCAGTCCTTCCAATGAACACCCAGGACTGATCTCCTTTAGGATGGACTGGTTGGATCTCTTTGCAGTCCAAGGGATTCTCAAGAGTCTTCTCCAACACCACAGCTCAAAAGCATCAATTCTTCGGTGCTCAGCTTTCTTTATAGTCCAACTCTCACATCCATACATGACCACTGGAAAAACCATAGCCTTGACTAGACGGACCTTTGTTGGCAAAGTAATGTCTCTGCTTTTGCATATGCTATCTAGGTTGGTCATAACTTTCCTTCCAAGGAGTAAGTGTCTTTTAATTTCATGGCTGCAGTCACCACCCGGAGTGATTTTGGAGCCCAGAAAAATAAAGTCACCCACTGTTTCCACTGTTTGCCCATCTGCTTGCCATGAAGTGATGGGACTGGATGCCATGATCTTAGTTTTCTGAATGTTGAGCTTTAAGCCAACTTTTTTAGTCTCCTCTTTCACTTTAATCAAGAGGCTCATTAGTTCTTCACTTTCTGCCATAAGGGTGGTGTCATCTGCATATCTGAGGTTATTGATATATTTCTCCCAGCAATCTTGATTCCAGCTTGTGCTTCTTCCAGCCCAGCATTTCTTATGATGTACTCTGCATATAAGTTAAATAAGCAGGGTGACAATATACAGCCTTAACGTACTCCTTTCCCGATTTGGAACCAGTCTGTTGTTCCATGTCCAGTTCTAACTGTTGCTTCCTGACCTGCATATGGTCTGTGTTATTTCTGATCCTCAGCAAAAGAAAAAAAATACAGTTCAATTCAGAAAAGCTTACAGAGAACAAAATGTGCACCTGAAAGAGTAATAGATAACTGGAGAAAGAAGAGTTTATAGCCCTTAACCTCCATGTTTGCAATGTATTTAAGAAGGCCAGGTTTTTTGTTTTTTTCATATTTAAACCTCAGGGTTTACTTGCCACTTTGCTTTATTAATACCAGCTGATTAGTTCCTTAGGTACTGAGGCCTGGTCATTTGGTTTTTTAAAAGCAATACAAATACATAGTTTAAAAAGTCAAGCTCTATTAAAAGGGTTAAAATGGCGGAGCCCCTACCCAATTCTTTCCTTCCCTTGTTTCTACTTCCCAGAGGAAGAAATGATTACTATACTGGTGGAAAAGAATCTTTCCCACCCTAAGCATTTGATTTGTAATTAAATCATGTGACCTTTTCTTAGACTACAGAAGGGGGTGTTTATTCTTTTCTGTTAGGCTCAGGCTGCAAGAAGTTTAGATTTCCTAAACAGACAGATGGCAGTGGGCAGGGAGAGGTAAGGAGAACAGTTCTTCACCCAGCCTGTTTGGTGACCGGCAAAAACCAGTTTTGAGTGAAATTGGTTTCACTCAATTGAAATTGGGTATTGATTATCTCACAAAGTTGATAATCCACATGAAGAATTAGAAATTGACAGAGGTCATACAAGTGTCATAGTCCTAGGGATTGAGTGACCCCTTGCACAGTGTTTAGGCATCTGAAGCATCTGCTAAAGAGTGGAGCTCCTCCTTCCAACTGGGAGAGCAGTTTATCTCCACGGAGGTTTCAGCCTCTGATAAAAGGTTTGGGGCCAGCAGGGATAATGCTGAAATAAAAACTCAAGGCTGACTTCTAAATGGTCCAGCATAAGTGTATACAAAACCAAACAAATGCATGTATAAGTTCACTGGGGGAGATAAATAAAGATTGAGGAAATACCATTACTGCTTATTGAAGTTGGGTGACAGTTGGTGATGGACAGGGAGGCCTGGCGTGCTGCGATTCATGGGGTCGCAAAGAGTCGGACATGATTGAGCGACTGATCTGATCTGATCTGACAGGTACATGGATGATCCTTGTACTACTCACTCAATTTTGTTGTGTGTTTGAAAATTACCACTGAAACAAAAAAAGCCTACACATTGGAGCTCTTAAATAATACTCCATAGAAAAATATGCACCAAACTGGTAATACTGGTTACTTCTGGAGAGGAGGAAAAGGGACCAAGATTGGAAGTGGGATCAATCTAGACTTTAATTTTTTTCTTGCTGGTATGATTTAATTTTTAAATTTGTAATAATAAATAATCATGAGACTGTGGATGATTTAGTCCAGCAAAATTTCCAATTGGGAATCTACATCCTTCAGGCTCAGACCCCAAATGGCGCAGTGGGAGATGCTGCAGAACCTTGACAGCCCGTTTCAGGATCAGCTGCATGAGCTCTACTCAAATAGCCTCCTGCCGATGGATGTTCGACAGCACTTGGCTGTCTGGATTGAAGATCAGAACTGGTGAGGCCTTCTGGGAATTGGGGGGATGAAGAGAGTGATTTCTTTCTCCTGAGCCCCCAGGATCCTGGAGACAGCCAGAAGGGGTTGAATGGCCTCAAAATAGTACCAGTCCTGCAGACACACACATCCTTGTTCTTCCTGGTCCACAGGCAGAAAGCTGCACTGGGAAACGATGCTGCCATGGCTAATATGCTATTCTTGCACTTCTTGGACCAACTCAACTCTGAGTGTGGCCGATGCAGCCAAGACTCTGAGTATTTTTTGCTACAGCACAACTTGCGAAAATTCTATCGAGATATTCAGGTATTCAGAGGAGCAGGGGATAAGGTAGGAATGGGAGTTGAGTGAAGAGGAGGACTTTCTGGATATGGAACGTGGAATAGAACCTGGAGGTTCAAAGGGACAGGAGAAGATTTGGGGGGAAAAGGACAGAGTCTGGATTTAGGGGATCCCTGAAAGAGAGAAGGGCAGAGTCTAGATGATCCTATTAGAAAGAGGCTAGGGTTTGGAGAACCAGTGGTGAAATGGGGTAGGGCTTGGGATCCTGAGGAAGGGGAGAATACCGAGGCCACCAGTGTGGAGGGTCTGAGGTGGTAGTTTATTGATGGCAGTTGAGTTCTATCAATTCTTCCTCTTTTCCTACTGCAGGCCCTTCCCACTGGCTCTACCCAGTTGGCTGAGATGATCTTTAATCTCCTTCTGGAAGAAAAAAGAATTCTGACCTGGGCTCAGAGGGCTCAGCTGGTGAGAACAATTTGGTGGTGTGTTGAAAAGCTCCTGGAGTAGAGAGGGACCATGGAAAGGACTCAGGAAATTTGCCTCAGAACAAGATCTCTCCACATCCTGTGGTTTAATTTCAGGTCTGGATTTTAGGGGTGACAGGTCAGAGTTGAAATGTGCTCATAGCCTTTTATTTCAGGAGCAACGAGAGCCAGCCCCTGAAGCACCTGGGGAGAGCCAGCAGCATGAACTTGATTCCCGGATCCTGAAATTACAGGCTATGAAGGAGGTTGGTAGACGTGGCAAGAGCCAAGGTGGGCAGGACTCAACCTGCCTCCTCTCACAGAGGCAGCCTCACTGGGGTCTCATCTCTTCTGCAGAAGCTGGTGAAATCCATCAGCCAACTGAAAGACCAGCAGGATGTCTTCTGTTTCCGATATAATATTGAGAAATCAGGTAGAAAGCACTTTGAGGGGTGGGGTGCCTACCGGGAGGCTGAGGGTAGAGTAGAGCAGAAGGGAAAAGTCCCAGTAAGTGGTAATCAACTTGTGGCTGCATCTTGCTGGTTATAGTCCTGCTGCCATGCAATGCTGGAGGTGCCAGGGTATGTTGTATAGGTCAGGGTAGTGATATAAACCAAGGAATAGCTGGTGAAGGTTGGAGGAGGTCTTTGGGAACCTGCCTTGGCTGATTGAGTGGGCTTCTAGTTCTAGCAAGATGATGCAGAATTTGCCTGAGGGCCCAGAGGTGCCTGTGCTTTGCTTGGTTCCCTTTCTTCTCCCTTTCAAACTCCCTTCTCCTGACTCTAACTGAGGTCTGGGTCAGGAGGAGCCCTAGGTCTGAGCACTTGTCTCCCTCCCTGTCCTGCCATCCAGTGAGGACACCTTCTTTGGACCCCCGTCAGACCAGACAGATGGACATTCTTCAGGAAACACTCAATGAACTGGACAGACAGAGAAAGGTGGGAGTCAGAGGACAGAAGGAGTGGGCAGCAGGGAACTGGGGAAAATGAGGCATTGGGAGCCCTGGCTTCCTGGCCTTGGTTTCTTTGTCTCTTTATGCCTAGTTGGATGGTGGAGGGTAATGGTAAGAGGCTCTCAGTACTTACTTTATGTCTTCCATAGGAGGTGCTGGATGCCTCCAAAGCACTGCTAGGCCAATTAACTACCTTAATTGAGCTATTGCTGCCCAAGTTGGAGGAATGGAAAGTCCAGCAGCAGAAAGCCTGCATTGGAGCGCCCCCTGTCGGAGGGTTGGAACAGCTGGAGAAGTGGTGAGAGACACCTCCCCAACTTCGTGCTCACCTGTCCATAGTCCTAACTACCACCTGTGCTTTGTAGATTATAATGCCCTGAATGAGCTTCCCCAGTTGCTCAGTGGTAAGGAATCCACCTGCAATGAGGAGACCTGCATTCAGCCCCTGGGTTGGGAAGATCCCCTGGAGGAGGAAATGGCAATCCACTCCAGTTTTCTTGCCTGAGAAATCCCATGGACAGAGGAGCCTGGCAGGTTACAGCCTGTGGGGTCACAAAGAGTCAGGCACGGTTGACTGAGCACACACACAATGGCCTGTATATGACAAGAGACACCACCCTCCTTAGTCTCTACTCCCCAGAATGACCTCAGCTCCCTTGTCTGACTGCAGCTACACGCTGCTCTTCATTCTCACCACTCAGCAAGCCCAGAGCCCAGTCTTTGCTTTGGTGAAAGACTCTGATCCACAGTCCAATTTTTCCTGCCTCTTTAATCACCAGAGAAATATCTTTTTACCTTTTTTTAGTGCAATGAATATAATGCCACCAAAAAAAGGAAAAGAAAATTACCTGTTAACCTTAATATCAGGTTGTAGCTACTATAATATTAAACAAAAATTGAAATGTACTGTTCAAACTACTTTGAGACCTGTGAGTTTGTTTTTTTAACTTAGCATTATATAATATTTACTTGTGATATGTTTTTTTTGGCCATTCCACACGTCATGTGGGATCCTAGTTCCCCAAGCAGGGATCAAACCCATGCCCCTTGCAGTAGAAGCCTGGAGTCTTAACCAGCAGGGAAGTCCCTACCCATGATACTTTTAATAGATGCATCATAGTTCTCTTTATGGGAGTAATATAATTTAATTAATAAACTCCTATATTTGGATATTCAGGTTGCTTTTAATTTCTTGCTATTGTTTTCTAGTAAACTATCTTATATTATCTATTGTGATGTTAAAAAAAATAACTAGTGTGTCCTTCAATATATTTGATTTGAAAGATACCTATTATTTAAATATCTTATGAGAAAATTTATTATAATTTAATCTATTAAAAATACCCCACAGGGAACTTCCCTGGTGGTCCAGTGGTAAGACTGTGCCCTTCCACTGCAGAGGGCATGGGTTCGATCACTGGTCAGGGAACTAAGGTCGTGCATGCTGTGTAGTACAGCTGAAAGTTAATAAATAAATAAATAAAAAATATCACAACTTTCAGGTAAATTGAAAACAGGTGTATAGGGCTTAGGGTACAGGATAAGTATTTAAATTACAGTTGCAGGATTGGCAAACTATGGCCTGTGAGTGATTTCTTGCTTTTTTTATTTTTGGCTGTGCTGTGCTGGCTTGTGGGATCTTAGTTCTGTGACCAAGGACAAACTCATTCCCTTTACAGTGGAAGTGCTAACCATTGGACTGCCAGGGAATTCTCGATTTCTCACTGTTTTAAACAGTGCTGCAGTAAATAACCTCTTGTGCATGTGCATGCGTGTTGAGTCATGTCCAATTCTTTGTGACCCCATGGACGGTAGCCTGTTAGGCTCCTCTGTCCGTGGAATTTTCCAGGCAAGAATACTGGAGTGTGTTGCCTTTTCCTCCTCCAGAAATAACCTCATAGTTACATCTTTATTTACAACCCTCATTTATTTCTGTAAGTTATTGGAAGTGATATTCCCAGGTTAGAAAATATATCTTTTCTTGGTGGTGGTGCTGTTATTGTGTTGTTCTTTTGTTTCATTGTTTTTATATACAAAGAGCTTTATTGCTTTCTCTGATTGTAAATATATGCCAGTTGAAAAAATTTCAAGACTACTGAAGAGAGGAAAAAAAAAGTAAAAATTATCCATCTGCATAATCTGGTCATGCAGAGGTACCCACTGTTAATGCTTTTGAATACATTTTTCCAGATTTTCCCTGTGCATATACACAAATATACATCTGTTTTAAACAGAAATCAGATTATATCATATATGTATACTATCTTATATTTTTTAATTTAATATTTTTGGACATTTTCCATATTAAAATTTTCCACCTATTTTATCATTATTTTTAATGGTTGCATAGTATTCCACGATGTAACTATAACATAGTTTATACCGTGGGATCTCAAAAGAGTCAAACATGACTTAGCGACTAAATTACCACCATGTATACCCAGTGCCAATTGTTTCTAATTTTTCTATTACAGATAACAAAGCCATGAACTGTGACCATCTGTCTGTCCATTTGTTTGATTATTTCCTTAGGGTGTATCTTAGAAATGGAATACTATAAAGCATATATACATTTTTGAGGCTTTTTAAAAAATAGTTCCAAACTGCTATCCCAGTCTGTTTGCTTTTATGTAGTGGACGATTGTTTTCCTGTTACCACATTGTCTATTGTTCTTATATCTTATTATAAAAACAGTAAAATATAGAAGTTAAAAGTATGGATTGTACAGCCAGACTGCCTGGGACCACATACAACTTCCTTCTTTACTAGTTTTATGACCTTGAGCAAGTCACTTCATTCTTTCTGTGCCTTAGCTTTATCCTCCGTAAAATAGGGATAAAATAGTACCTACCTCATAGGGTTGTTTTAAGAATTAAATGCATGAAGATGTGTAAAGCACTTTAAAAAAAAGTAGAGATGAAGCATCATATGTTATCTTTATTATGTTAATGAATTACTGGTTTTATATGTGAAAGTGGCTTTCATTTTCATTCCTTGCATTATGAACAATGTTGAATAATCTTTCATACACTTCCTGGATTCTTTTTTTGTCCCAATCAGTTTATGACTTTCCACATAGTTAAAGGGGAGCTTTTGGAGCCTGTTTGGGGGTTCCAGGAAACTCATGATTCTTTCTTCCTTGGATTATGTCATTACCCAGGTTCACAGATGGAGCGAAGCTGCTGTTTCACCTGCGGCAGCTGCTGAAGGAGCTGAAGGAGTTGAGTCACATGGTCTCCTATGATGGGGACCCTCTGAACAAAGGGGTGGACCTGCGGGAGGCCCAGGTCACAGAGCTGCTGCAGCGCCTGCTCCACAGGTCTGGAGGCCAAGAAAGGACCCCTCAGGGAGGCCAGAGGGAAAGGACCAAGGGAGCCATTCTTACAGATACTGACCTCTATATATTCTCTCCACATCTCTCCAGAGCCTTTGTAGTAGAAAATCAGCCCTGCATGCCCCAAACTCTTCATCGACCCCTCATCCTCAAGACAGGGAGCAAGTTCACCGTCCGAACAAGGTTGGCATCTCAGAACTCATTCCTGCTTTCTTTTTCCAGCCCTGACACTGCGTGCTCTTTGGCTTTTCAGATCTTCTCACTCTGAGCTGTTTCTTCTCTCATTTCCCCTTGGTCCACTTACCCCTTCTCATCTCTTCCCTTATCTTTTTTAAACATCTGTTCTATCCAGGAGATTGAGGTTGACCACTTTCCCCCATCTACCTCCCTCTCCTCCAGGCTGCTAGTGAGACTCCAGGAAGGCAATGAATCACTGACTGCGGAAGTCTCCGTTGACAGGTAAGTTGGGGCAGGTGAAGGGTGGGACCCAGAGGCGCCCAGGACACGGGATGATGGAGTGGAGGAGACAGCTACCATTCACAACCAGGCCCTAGGGCTGTGTTCTTTCCCCTTCCATTACTACCTCATAGAAATAGTTCATCCCTTTTGAGTCCTTACTATGTGACATGTAGCTTGTCAAGTACCCAATTTAAAATTGTCACAGGAACCCCAGGAGTTAGATATTATCAATGCACTTTATATCTCTAGTGCAAGCCACATAACTGGTGAGCTATTTGAACTTAGGTCTGTCTGACCCCAAAGACTGAAACACTTACTTCTACATTATTTTGCTTCCTAATGATTTTTTTTTTTCTTTTTAGGGATTCTCCCAAATCACAAGGGTAGGTACCTAACAAGGATGCTGCAGACTCTGTGCACTGCATGAGCTACACAGTCACGTGTGACAGCCCTGATGGGGACACAGACAAGGAGGAGGTTGATTTGTGTGGTGCAGAGACAGAGAAAGGAGCGGGGAGGTCTGAAATGAAGTGAAACTTTTGTTGTTTTCCTACCGGACTCTGCTCCTGACCTCCATATATCTTCTTTTTCCTCGAAACAGCTTCCGGAAGTTCAACATTCTGACCTCAAACCAGAAAACTTTGACCCCCGAGAAAGGCCAGACTCAGGGCTTAATTTGGGACTTTGGCTACCTGGTAAGGTGGTTAAGAAGGAATGCTTTTTTTTTTTTAATATTTATTTTTGTTTATTTGGCTGGATTGGATCTTTGTTGCAGTACATGACATCTTTGTTGTGACATGCGGGATCTCTAGTTGTGGTACATGGGCTTAGTTGCCCTGTGGCATGTGGGATCTTAATTCCCAGACAAAGTATCAAACCCATGTCGACTGGAAGGTGGATTTTCAGCCACTGGACCATCAGGGAAGTCCCAGAGGGATGCTGTTTTAAGCCTGTAGTGCAATGGAACAGGCTGGGGGAAGTTCCCAGGCCCTGGGAAGTCCTGAGGACAAAGCCGGGGTTCCCTGGGCCCTGGGGTCTCTTCTCTGGCATTTTTTCTCCCTCCCTTCCATTCACAGACTCTGGTGGAGCAGCGCTCAGGGGGTTCAGGAAAAGGCAACAATAAGGTGAGGCCTGGACAGAGGGTTACGGGGCAGGAGGAACTTGCCAGAGGGCACTCTGATTACTGAGTCTTCTGTTGTCCCAGGGGCTGCTGTCCGTTACAGAGGAATTGCACATCATTAGCTTCACAGTCAAATACACCTACCAGGGTCTGAAGCAGGAGCTGACAGTGAGTGAAAATGAAGTGCATTTATGGGGAGACATAAGGAGGGGTTAAGCAGAAACCTTTCAGGGTAGGCTGTGATCAGGCCCTTACCAAACGTCTACAGTTGGAAACCTCACATCCCTCGCTGGTGATTTCTGTCTCCTCCTCAGACGGACAGCCTCCCTGTGGTGATTATTTCTAACATGAACCAACTCTCAATTGCCTGGGCCTCTGTTCTCTGGTTCAATCTGCTCAGCTCAAACCCCCAGGTAGGAGGTGGGGCCAACAGGTAAAGGGAGGCCAGGAGGGGCGTGGAGCTTGGTGTGAGGGCACTGCTTCTGAGCCACCCTGTCCCCTCCCACCTCTGCAGGATCAGCAGTTCTTCTCCAACCCCCCGAAGGCCCCATGGAACTTGCTGGGCCCTGCTCTCAGTTGGCAATTCTCCTCCTATGTTAATCGAGGCCTTGACTCAGACCAGCTAGGCATGCTGAGGGACAAGCTGTTTGGTATCGATACTTCTCTTCTGTCAGCCTTTCCCTAGCCTCTGTCTGCCCCAGCCCTCCGTCCTTGCTGTCCCAGGACCTTTGGCCTTGCCTCCTTCCGTCATCTTGAACTGTCCTTCCACAGGGCAGAACTCCAAGACTGAGGGTGCATCGTTGTCCTGGGTTGACTTCATTAAGGTAATTCCCTGCATTCCTTGCAGCTGGCCCCTGGCCCCATCCAGTTACTAGCCCTTCCCCCACCCCTCGCTTTCCACTCCCGGGGCAGCTCTGCACCTCTTCCTGCCTTGCCGTTCCTCCTTCAGCGAGAGAGTCCCCCTGGCAAGCTACCGTTTTGGACATGGCTCGACAAGATTCTGGACCTGATACATGACCACCTGAAGGATCTCTGGAAGGATGGGTAAGGCCTTAGTCAGTCTCCCTCTTTCCACTCCTTCAGGCCCAGCTGCCTTTCTGGGCTTGAGAGTGGACTCTGTGCGCCCTCGTGTGGCAAGTAGAGGGAGTGTGCAAAACCCGCTGCAGGGTCACACCCCCTCAAGTTCGCAGTAGTAGTCTCCTAGCCTGTATTTGTCAAGCATCCACTGTGTTCCAGAGCCTACTAGGTGCTCTTGATGAATTCTCTCATGTAATCCTTTCAGCCCAGCTGCGTGGTGGGTGTTGCCACCCTCAAGTGAGGAAGTGAGGGCTCAGGGAGATTAAGGGAGTTACACCAGGGGGACAGTCGGGATTCGAACCCAGGGCTGTCTGACCCCACCCCTGTGCACTTTCCACCACACTGCCTGCCCATTTAGGCAGCACTTTTTGCCTTTTACAAGGTGCTTTTCACCTGTGTGATCTCACTGAAGCTTCACACCTCTTCCAGCCCTGGGAGGTGGATACTGTCAGTCAAGTGAAATGACTTGGCCAACACAGAACAGTGTAACAGGTTGGCAGGGCTGGGGCCCAGCCCTGGCACTCTGTCCTTCTACAAGGGGAGTAGGAAGCAGCAGGGCCTCACAGCTGCTCTCCATGCTGCAGACGTATCATGGGCTTTGTGAGCCGGAACCAGGTGCGCCGGCTGCTGAAGAAGACTGTCTCCGGCACCTTCCTGCTGCGCTTTAGTGAAACGTTGGAGGGGGGCATTACCTGCTCCTGGGTGGAACACCAAGATGATGGTCAGCAGCTCTGCCGTTCCCTCAGCCTCTCCTTTCTTCCCTTCTACTGCGCTTGGCTTCCCTGGCTCTGTCCCAAATCCCTTGGCAGATTTGGGGTTGGGCAGTCAGGGTGGGAAGCCCTCGGGCCCAGCCTCTCCTCTCAAGCCTGCCTGTTCCTACTTCCGCTGTCTAGACGAGGTGCTCATCAACTCTGTGCAGCCCTTCACCAAGGAGGTGCTGCAGTCACTCCCACTGACCAAGATCATCAGCCAGTACCAGATGCTCACGGAGGAGAACATACCTGAGAACCCACTGCGCTTCCTCTACCCGAGAATCCCCCGGGATGAGGCTTTTGGTTGCTACTCCCAGGAGAAAAGTGAGAACCATTGATATATTTCACTGGTAGAATGCAGGGGTCCACAGGCATCCATAAATGCAGCTCTTCCGTTTCAAGATGGGAAAACTAACATCCACAGAGGGGAAGGGATTTGTCTGTGGGACGCTGCTAGTCAGTCAGTAGGGAGACATGGCAGTTAGGACCACCTGCACTAGGGGACCCTGGGGCGATGTGTCCAGTCCACTGACCTCCCCTGCCTCCTGTGTCTGTCCCCCATAGTTAATCCTGAGGAACGAAAGAAATACCTGAAACATAAGCTCATTTTTGTCTCTAACAGGTGAGATATGAACTCTTTGCCCACCTTCCTTAACCCTTCTTGGCTAATATAGTTACCCAGACCTGCCCAGTTCCGGTCTCCTCAGCCTTCTCTCCTACCAACCCAGGCTCCCCAGCCCTCTGGGGTTTTTTTCCTACTCTTTTAGTGTCTCTCTATTTTCCTGCTGCCATCCTTAGGTTGTCTCCATGGGGGTTCCCTGATAATAATCGTCATCATCACTAATGTTAATGGACATCTACTTGATGCAAAGGATAGTACTAGATTCTTTTAGAACTTTTTTTTTTTTTTTCATTTAATCCTTATGAGAACCCAGCCAAGCCAGAAATGGTAATAGCCACAGTTAATGAAAGTTCATTATGTGCCAGGCACTGGGCTAAAAGCTTTGTGTTCGTTTTCTTTAGTGATTTCATAACAGTCCTGTGAGGCAGAAAAAAAAACTGTTATTACTGTTTTCAGCTGAGGAACCTGAGGTTTAATGTGGTGAAGTGTCATGCCTCGGATACATGGCTGATCAGCAATTCAGGTCTCTCAAATTCCAGAGCCCTGATTTTAACCATCCTACTCCTCTCAAGTATTCTGAAGTATGCTTGTTTAGGCTCAGGGTGATTGGGTCACTTTGCCTAAGGTCCCCCAACTAGTAAATGATAAGATTTAAACTCTAGTAAGCCTAATTCCAGAGCCTATGGTCTTAAGCCCTCTGCTCTGTTGCCTTTTTAGACTAGAAAGATAGCCTCTGCTTTCTCTGCCATTCCCCACTTCACCTAAACAACTGAGCCCTGCTCTTTTGTCTGTATTGGGTATCCAGACAGGTGGATGAACTGCAGCAACTGCCGGAGCTCAAGTTGGAGCCAGAGCTGGAGTCATTAGAGCTGGGTCTGGGGTTCACATCAGGGCCTGAGCACGGGCCAGGCCTGGACTTAGAGCCACTGCTGGAGGCAGGATTGGATCTGAGCATGGAGCCCATGCTGGAGCCCACGCTGGAGCCCACACTAGGCGAGGTGTCACAGGGAGTCCTAGAACCACACCCGGGACCACAACTGCAGCTGGAGCCTATTCCAGAGCTCGAACTACAGCCCATGCCAGAACCAGATTTGCCCTATGATCTGAGACACTTGAACACTGAGGACATGGAAAGTAAGTGATGATGTGCAACCAGGGAAGAGAGGACGCATTGCCTTTCCCAACTCCCCTCCCTCACTCGCTACAGAAAAAGCCTGTGTTCTAAGCTCCTCATTGGAGAAAGGCTGATTTCGCTGCAATTCATTTCATTAGGAAATACACATGCCTCCCCCACCTCACCTAATGCCCCCCTCAGGCCCTATCTAGGCCTCTGCTGCCATCCTCTCTCACTTTGCCTGCTGGTTTGGGAACTCCTAGTCTGAGATCAGGGCCTGACTTCTTTCTCTGGATGATCTAGTCTTTAGGAACAGCATGAGGATTGAAGAAATCATGCCAAACGGTGATCCAGTGTTGCCTTGCCAGAACACCATGGATGAAGCTGACGTCTTCAACCCCAGCCACTTCTATGCAGATGGGCCCTTGAGCCCTTCTGACTACTAGGAGCTACATTTCCTCAGATTTTTCTGTGCATTTGCCCCTCGTACCCCTCACATCATGACACTGCTCTCCAAGGATGGGACATGAGGCATGTGCCCTTCTAAACTGGGTTAACTCTGGGGGAATGTGAGGGAGAAGCATAATATGGGTAAGGGAGAGGCAGCAGTGAATCAGCAGAGATGTTACCCATGGCTCCGACTAGGAGCCTGGAGGCTGCCTGCTGTGCTGGGAGGTACAGGCATTCAGGGCAGACCAGGACAGTTAGGAGGTTCCTGTATGGCTCAGAGAAGTGGCTTCTTTCCAGTATGGAAGGCTTTCAACATTTTAGTGACTGATAAGACTAACCTGGTGCTCATTTCATCTTTCTGGAATGCCCTTTCTGCTCATAACAGCTCTAACTTCTGATCCTGCAGTACCTGGGGACTCCTGTCATTGGCCAAATACACTGTTGGCCAAGAAAGAAGGGAAGGAAGCCCTGGGTCAAGGAGCAAGAGAGGGCCATGCTTAGGAGCGATACTTCCCAATTGCAGTCCCTTGTAACCTCATTCAGCTTGCTCAGCCTTAGCAGGGATTATGGCCAAAAAGATCCTAGTTACTCTATATACCAAGGGGTCACGAGGTAAGACCCCTTTCCACCGTAGCCCTGCAGAGCAGAAGGATACATTTTGTAGTGCTTTGGCCCTATTTTTTCCATTCTGTTTCTTTTTACTGACAAGCCTAGACTTAGAGATCCACATAAATAAGTCTTTATTGAAAAAGGTACATAATTCAGTATAAATATAATAAATAATCCTCATCCCCAAGCTCCTGCCACTATAAATAATCCCAAAATTTCCCTTCCTATGTAATAAATATTCAGCCTCTCCTAGGTCAACATCGTCAGTCAGTCAGTTTTGGTAATTTTTCAACAGAATAAGTCTCATTAAAATTAATGGACCAATGAACTTGTTGGCTCACAGGTGTCTAGTTGATAGATCTTAGCATTACTGAGCCACGGAGGTCTGGGTGTCATCCTTAAGCTACTGGCTTTAGGGGCTCAGAGTTGCTGCTCCGTGGGCAAAGACCCGGGCAGCTACAGCCACAAAGGCCTGGAGGCTTCGAAGGATCTTGAGACGGAGAAGGAGGCGCTGCCATGGCTGGCTGGGAATAGGGCTTGGAGTCTGCTCAGTTTCCCAGTGGTGACCCTTGGGCTGAAAGGACACAGGACACAATCAGAGAAGACTAAATCATTCACCCCACCCCCACCCCCAGGCCCTGTCTCTGACACCTGCAAGCTCCTCTCCTCCAGGTCCCTAGTTCATACCTGCAAGAGTTCCCTGAGGCCCAGTATGGAGGCGTGAAGCTGGTCCACAGGGCCATCTGGGAGTAGAGAAGGCTCCCCTGTGAAAATATCTGAGCCCAGCAGCTTCTCGTAAAAAACCAGGCCTCGATGAATTCTTTGCAAGCAGGACTGGGGAGAAAAGAAAGCCATGAAAGAAAACAGATATGGGGACTTCCCAGGCGGTCCAGTGGTTAAGATGCCACGCTTCCACTGCAGGGGCCATGGGTTTGATCCCTGGTTGGGCACAGCACAGCTCAGCCAAAATCAAAATGAAAGAAAGAAAACAGATCCCTTCTAATTACTCCACCAAAGACTCACCTGATATTTGCCATTCTTAAGACATGGCTGTGATCTGAATGTTTGCGTCCCTGTGAAATTCATATGTTGAAATCCTGACCCTCAGTGTGGTGGTGGTAGGAAGTGGGACTTTTGGGAAGTTACTAGGTCATGAGGATGCAGCCCTCATGAATGGAATTATTGGTCTTATAAAAGAGACCCACAGAACTCCTTACTCCTTCCCACAATGTGAGGAGACAAGAAGTCTGATCTGGAAGAGGGCCCTCACTTAACCACACTGGCACCTTGACCTCAGACTTCCAGCCTCCGGAGCTGTGAGAAATAAATGTCTGTTGTTTATAAACTACTGAGTCTATGGTTTATTATTACAGCAGGCTGAATGGACAAGGACAGATACAACTTTTACTAATTCACCATGGTATCCAGCTCTATCTCCAGTCCCCTCTTCCTTGGGGGCCAGCCTCATCTTTGTACCTGACTGTTGTCCCTGAGTCCTTGTGGATCACAGCCATCCTCACACTGGATACGGGGGACATCATCTGTAGTCTTATCACCTCCTTCTTCTCTTGGTAGATCCTGAAATGGAGGAGGGGTGGAAAGAGTAAAGAAATAAGTACCCTCAAATCCTACCTGGACCTTTCGGCCCTTACTCTCCCTGGATCCCTTCTTCAGGGGTTCTCTCAACCACTGTTCTCTCTTACCCTGATGGCTTTCAACCCTCCAGCTTCCACCCCAGGCCACAGCATCTTCCACTATAGCCTTGGAGAGCTCAGATGGGCTCTAGGGGCCGCCACTCACCACATGTCCCATTGGTAGGTGTGCACTCCAGGCCAGCATGCAGAGTTGCTGTGAGAGCTGTTGGCCCCGAGTCCAAGCAGGGCTGCTGTCCTCTGACACAGCCCGGCCCTGAGCTGTCCAGGGCAGCAGTAGCAGCAGCAGCAGCATCACAGCTCTGTTCCCCAGCATCTCGTTGCCTGCCTCTCCAATCTGGCTGGCTCCGTGCCTTGCAGTCCCTGTGGAACCTCTGTCCACTTCCCCTTGCTCTGAATCTGATTCGCTCTGTTCTGTGCGTCTGGTTCTCTCTTGCTCACCGTGGTTCTGAGCTGCTTCCTGTAGATTTTCTCCCCTTGTCTCAGTCTCTTTTTAAGGTCCTTGCATTGTGAGACCCGCCCTTTATACTAGCAGGTGACTCACAGCAGGTGGGATTCCCCTCCTGCATCATCCCCCTCCGTGGGGAGCCCAGGTAAGTAGCCTCAGTTCCAGGGGAAATGAGTCGTGTGGTGGCTGTGGCTGGAGGCCTGGGATGAGACTTCTGTGTAATGCTCTCCAGGAATCAAAGTGGCCGAAGACAGGGGGAGGGGTGGGAACAGCAAATATTTAAATGAATCTAGTCTCAAGTTCCTTCCTGTTTAACCTTTCACTCATCTTTTTGTGTCTCTAAGCTATATTAGCCCTCCCTTTAAACCTAATTTCCTCACCTCCTGCTTAAGTAAAAACCAAAACAGAAGCATTCATTTATCTCCCAATAGGATGGCAAGATCAGTTTGGAATGAAGCTGGGTTCCCACCTGATGTCCTCAATCCAAGAATAAGGGGGCTTCTTTTTCTCTGTTGGGAAGTGTTATTTTCACTAGGAGAGGATGGACATGAAACATTTTGTGAACTGGGAAGCCACATCTGTTCAGTATAAGGTATTACTGCTCCCTCACTTCAGGCCTCACGCTGGAGGCTAGGGGGACTGTTGGGAGGAGAGAACTGTTGCTAAGAACCATCTGATTCCTCAACCTTAGTGGCCCAAGTTTCTTGGGCTCTGTGGGATTCAGGTGATTTGGGGGTAGGGGACATCAGTGTGTAAGTGAGGTCTAGAAATCCAACTGGAGATATTCCAGCACCGAGCCCTTCACCGTGGCTAGAAAGTCCAGGGTTCTGGGTAGTTGAAGGTGCACTGTGTCAGCGACCCTGGCTGGTCCTTCAGCCTGTTGCATCCATGGGTAAAATCCGCTGATACTGATTTCATCACCATCCCTGATGCAACATTCAGTGAAACAGCTGAGACTGTGAGGCTGGGCGTGGGAGTGGAGGGTGGCCCAAACCTGGGACTGTCCCCACCCCAGTGGAGGGTCCCAGGACAATCTGGACGTCAGAATGAGGCCATGGATGACCACACAGATGGCTCCCAAAGCCTTTCCAAGAGGTTGACCCTTTTTCTCTGAGAAACTTACCCTCGACAGAGGTCTCCGTTCCCTTAGTACTATTCAAAACTGCCCAGTGAAATTTCTGATTCAAATGTGATCCTGTGGTAAATCCACCCTTGGGATAAAATATTTCCAGCCTCAGAGAAGTTATCTCAGTTTGAGTGAGAAATGGTTTGCCTTCTGAGAAAGATGGATATGCATGAAATAAGGAAATTGGGAGTAGGGTAGGGGAGCTCACCTCACTTTTGTATGTCTTCCACGCTTTTCCCACCTCTAGTTCCCATTCTGGGAGCCGTTTAGGATAAGAGATCGAAGGTGAAAAGGAGGAAGAGGAGGAAGTGGAACTCTGGGGGATGGGATGAGAGGGACAAGGGTGAGCTGGAGGCACGGGGCTTTGTTTCACTTCCTGGTGCTTTGGGAGTTGGGTAGGAAGCAAGGTTGGTGGGGTGACTGTGGGACTGTTGTGTGACAGGAACTACTTCCAGGACTATATCTGACCTGGAGCTGCAAGGAGACCATGACGTCAGCAAGACCTCAACCGTTATGCAAATTAAATTGACAAGATACTCCCAAGCAGGCCTTTCCAGCTGGATGCCTGGACACCAAATCCAGTTGAAGTTTCCCCAGGTGGTTAGTAATGATGGCTTCTATCCAACTCTCACTTTATACCAAATACTTGGTTTAAGCACTTTTCATGTATTAACCCATTTAATTTTCACAACAGCCCAATGAGATGGGTACAAATGAGGAAACTGAGGTGCAAAGATAAGTAACTTACCTAAGATCACTATTAAATGGCCAGAATTACCACATAGACCAGATTCTGCATTCTCATTCTATTATATTGGACGCTGTGAGGGGACACCACGCATCTTAATAAAGTAGCTCTTTTAGCCTGATGTTGCTGGTATCTCAGGCCTTGTAATTCTCACTGTTAAGTCTTAAAAAATTTTTTTTGGCTACACTGGGTCTTAGTTCTGGCAAGGATCTTTGATCCTTGAGGCATGCAAATTCTTAAGTTGCAGCATTAGGGATCTTGGGATTCCCTGACCAGGGAACAAACCCAGGCCCCTGCATTGGGAGCGAAGAGTCTTGGCCACTGGATCACCAGGGAAATCCCTGTTAAGTCTTTCTTAATTTGAGACCTAAATATGGAAATTTCTCAAAGTGTAGGAACTGTCCCTATTACTCAGCACACATTTTTTTACAAGATTTTAAATCTAGGGACCTCTGAAGTCAGATCAGTTTGAGAAACCCTCTTGAGTTAAATGTGCTTTTCTCTCGGTCTATGACCTCTAAGCCTAGAATCCTGACTCAGAGAATCCTGAATCAGAGGGGTTCTAGACTCAGAGGTCATAGACCGAGAGAAAAACATGTTTAACTCAGAGGGTCTCTCAAACTGATCTGATTTCAGAGGTCCCTAGATGGTGACTTCCCTTGTAGCTCAGTCGGTAAACAATCTGCCTGCAACGCAGGAGACTGGGTTCGATTCCTGGGCTGGGAAGATCCCCTGGAGAAGGAAATGGCAACCCACTCCAGTATTCTTGCCCGGAGAATTCCATGGACAGAGAAACCTGGAGGGCTATAGTCAATGAGGTCGCAAGAGTCGTACAGGACTTAGCGACTAACCACCACCACCACATTGAGATGCTTTAAAACTGTATTCTCTATGAGGAATCCCATCAACGCTGCCCTGTATGTGGCCTTTACAAACTGAACTAAAATACCCTACAGACATCTAACATTCTGGATCTATTCCAAAGCAGTTCAAGCTCAGAGTTATACCCCAAGAATCCCTGAGTAAGTGTTGACACTAAATCTGTTAAGTCTGGGGAAGGCAAACGTCTCAATTTGCCATGTCCTGCCCCCTGAGGAATAATGTCCTGCTCCACGAGCTAGGGGAATTTTATAGCTGAGGGGTCCTGTTCCCTGGAAATATTACCGGCGACTCTGGGGAGGCAATAATCACAGATGGGGAGTTTCAGATGGTTGCCTTTAGAATCGTAGAAGATGCAGCTACTTGAGCCATGTTAGGAGGCTGCCTCCCGCTTCCTTTTTTCTCTCCCATGCCTGAAAATGATAGGAAATGCCGGTAAGTTTCAGGAGTAACAAGTCGGAGTTGGCGAAGTGCTCACAAGAGTACCACGGGGAAAGGGGGTGGACTGGGCCATAATGGGAATATCCAGCAATCGATTCCCAGTGCTTTGCTTTTGGGTTCCCCTTACTCTAGTCTGGAGCTATACAGAGCTTGAAAGTTCGGGCTCCAAGCCTGGGGCTTTCTAATTTCTTTTAAAGAAGGCTTAAATAAGACAACGGTTACTCTACCACCACCGAACTGGGACAAGGTTCTGACTCCGTTTGTCCCTATCCGCGCCCCGTAGGTCTTGTTTTGCTCAGCTCGCGCGTCACACGTCTTCTCGCGGGTCCGGCTGTACCTGGCTGCTCCCGATTGGCTAAGGTAAGCCTCTCGCCCTTCCTAATTGGAAGCTGAGACTGGGAGTGCACGCCCTTTCCGTCGTAGAGTTTGGTTGAACCTGAGGCGCGGGGGAGAAGTGGGGAAACTGGAATTTCCCGCGGAGCTGACGGCGCTTGCTCTCCCCCTACTCGTTTTAATTCCACGCGCTCCAAAATATCCGCCATGGAGAAATCTTGGTAATGACCTAATCCCCGTAAGCATCCCAGGAACACATCTGACCCCTGCCCTAATCCCTCCCCTCCCCGCCGCCGAGGGAGAATTATGGGTAATTGATTTTTCTGGTTCCCCCAGAGAATTCTGGGTAACTAGTTATTTCCTTCACGTCCCCCTACCCCCCGCCCCAACTGTGGGTAACTGGCCAGTCTTATTTTCCCCTAGCGAATCCTGGGTAGCATTGCAGAGGATTCTGGGAAACTGACTTACCTTGTTCTGCCCTTTCAACCATCTACCCCTATCCCTAATTCTGGGAAACAAGCACTTTACCCACCTCTACCTAACCCCTACCCCCACAGTTGCTGCTCCTGACATTGATGGTTCAGGGATGAACCAGGCAAGTGAGCAGCCCTGAAGGAGGGTGAAAAGGAAGTCAGGGATTAAGTTAACTAGTGGGGTCCTGGGAGTTCAGAGTACCTTAGAGGAGAAGAGCAAGGGACAACACCTTCTCCCACCTCTACCCCAGTGCCGATTCCCTTCCTGCCTGTTTCATCCCCTGCCTTGTATTCTTACATCTTCTGCCTGCCTCGTCTCCGTCCTGCCAGTAAAACCTAGAACACACTCAATACAAGTACCTGGGCCTACCCGTGACTTAGCTCCGTCTTTCCCTTTGCAGGTCAGGATGTCCATTCTAGGTCCAGTGATGTCCTGCTGATTGGGTCAGGCATCCAAAGGGGCTGTGGCAAGGGAGGGTGTGTGACACGGGTCAGTCTGCTGCTATCGTCATCATCACCATCATGAACTTCGAGGGTCTGGACCCTGGACTTGCAGAGTATGCCCCGGCCATGCATTCTGCCCTGGATCCTGTCCTGGATGCCCACCTGAACCCGAGTCTGCTACAGAACGTGGAGCTGGACCCGGAGGGAGTGGCCCTAGAGGCTCTTCCAGTCCAGGAGTCAGTGCACATAATGGAAGGTGTCTACTCTGAGTTGCACAGTGTGGTGGCTGAAGTGGGTGTGCCTGTCTCCGTCTCCCACTTTGACTTGCACGAGGAGATGCTGTGGGTGGGAAGCCATGGGGTAAGAACTGTACCCCTTTGAAAGGGCTGAAAGGAGATATTGGGGGTCTCTTACCTGGTTTTAGCCCAAGAACAACTGCTTTGCAGGGAGCCAGAACTGAGTTGAGGTGATGGAGTTAGCTGGGTTTCTAAATCAAGCCAAGAGGAAGGGAGGGGAGGGAGAAGGAGGGAGTCATAGAATGTAGAGATGGATTACATCGGTGTTCTTATTCAGAAGGTATCCCACTTCTTCCACAATTTGTCCATTCCATGCTTTGATTAATCTTGATAACTACGCATTCAGTTAGTCTATAGCCATCTGAATACAGTCTCTAATGCTCTTCCTCTGTTTTCCATTTTTATAACTATAGGATGTTTTCTTTTTGACCATGCCAGCCGCTTTGGGGATCTTAGTACCCCTGACCAGAGATCAAACCCGGGCCTGGGCAGTGAAAGCATGGAGTCCTAACCACTGGACAGGCAGGGAATTCCCTAATTACAGAATGTTTAACTCCTGTTTCTGCACATATTACATGGAATCATTTTGTCTTTGGCTGACTTTAATCTCTCCAGGAGCAGTTATCATTGTTCATTTTTAAAAATGTATCCATATTGCCAATATGCTCGGGAGCCCAAAGATTTTGGAAGAAATAACATGGTGTCCATGGTTTATTTACTTTCCATAGGATGTGAATTGTTTTTCTGTTGGAAAGAGTGAATTTTTTGGTAATACATTCATTTCAGTAGGCACTGTCTACTGCTAGACTAGGCTCAGGGAATAAAGCTTAATAAAACATAATCTTTGCCCTCAAGGAGGTCACAGGACAATGAAGGAAAAAACCCAAGTATATGAATGTAATTTTATGGCATTTTATTTTATTTTTTATTTTTTTTAATTTTATGGCATTTTAAAAGAAACTAAAATGTGTTTAACTTAATAATTATGAATTTGGGATATGAACTTAATAAATGCCAGTGTGAAAATACGTACTGATGTTGGTGAGCAAAGAAGAGAATTAGAGGATCTCCAGAAGGAAGTGACACCTGAGCTCAGTCTTGAGAGATGCGTAGGAGCCAGATGAAAAAGGGGGAAATTCCGTTTTGGGAAAAGCAGTGGAATAAACAATGATTCCCAAGCTAGTACACAGCTTGGTGATTGCACAGTGCAGGAACTACAAGCAGGTAGGGTTTACTGGAATGGAAGATGAAGCTGAAGAGTTAAAGACTTCTCTTCAGCCAATGTTTTTGAGCACCTTTTAGGTGCCAGACCTTGTTCTGAAGTCTAAGTTTTGAATAAGCATTTTAAAAGGCAACAAATATATTTATGACATATCCTTAAGAAAAATAGAATCCATAAGAAAAGTACCGTGGAGTTAGGGGGTTGAGGTATTGAAAGATGTGAGGTATTGCTGTTTTAGATATATGGTCAAGGGAAGGGCTTTCCGATAAAGGCACACTTGAGTGGAGACCTGGATGCAGGCCAGGATGTCCATTCTAATCTCCCTGGAAGGAAGGGAAGGAACCATGCAGTTGTCTGTGGGAGGACAGTCTGGAAAGCCTTATAAGCTCTGTTAAAAGAGCTTGGACTTGATTCTTTAGTTCACTAAAGGTTTTTATCCAGAATGACAAGGTCCAGTTTGCATCTTAGGTGGAGTGCTTAAGTAGCAGTATAGAGTTTGATTTAAGGAGGATGGGATAGGACTCCATGAGGTCAGTGCACAGAATTTTGTAGTAGTTCACCTAAAATGTGATGAAGCCCTGAATGAAGCACTATAGAGATTTATATGTCAGAACAGATTTGGCAAGTATTTAGGAAGTTAAATTTAAGTCGACTACCAGTGACTTACTCCACTGGGTAGATCATGGTACCATAGGGAATACAGTTAAGAAGAATTGAAATGGGGGAAAATGGTGAGTTTTATTTAGGATGTAATGAGTTTGTGTTCTCATGGAATAGCTAAAGAGAGGCATGTGGTAGGTATTTGGATGTACAAGTCTGAAACTTGAGGCAATGGTCTGGGCTAGGGGAAAAAATCCGGTTTAAGCTGAATGTTTAAACCTTAAGAGTGGGTAAAATTAGGAAGACAAGTAGGGTGAGAAGATGGTGGGCTTGGAATAGTCACGTTTCAAGAGTGGTCATAAGGGTTGCACATAAGGAGAAGATATGAGCTAAGAGTCAGGAGAGAAACCAGGAGTGGATGATGTCATAGGAGCCAAGGGTGGCATGAGTTTCAGTCTCTCTGTTCTAGCCTGTGACCCACAGTACACATTTCCCAGATGGCTTGTGGAGATGAGGACTTGACTGTGGGACACAAGACTGCCACCTGGCCAGTGGAGGATTGGACCTGTGTCCCTAACCTTCTGAGTACTGTTCTAACAAACTGAGGCATTACCTTTTCAGCAGGGTCATTGTGAGGATAAAATGAGGTAGAGTTTATAAAAGTACTTTGTAAAGTATTAAATGAACATAAGATAGTATTCTCAGTGTTTTTATCATAACATATAAATATCTTTATATTTAAAGATACTGTATCATATTATATAAGATTGGTGCCCAGCTTTATGCCTTAGTCACTGCCAGCCAGAAAGGCCAGGCAAGAATGGAGGAAAAACTGAGCAATGTCTAGTTCTCTGATTTGTATCTGGGATAGCCTTGCCGCTCCAGTCAGGGTGTCTCTCATCTTTTCATCCACTACAGGGCCATGCCACATCATTTTTCGGCCCAACTTTGGAGCGCTACTCATCATTTCAGGTCAATGGCAGTGACGACATCCGCCAGATCCAGAGCCTGGAGAATGGCATCCTTTTTCTTACCAAGAACAACCTCAAGTATATGGCCCGAGGGGGCCTCATTATATTTGATTACCTGTAAGTGGCTTCTTACCTCTGGACTGGGGAAGGGGATCCCTTACAGAGTGGGAAGGGTAAAGGATTGGAAACTTTGGAAACCCTGGCCCCTGAGCTTTTCATCTCCCACAGGCTGGATGAGAGTGAAGATATGCACAGCCTGTTGCTGACTGACAGCAGCACTCTGCTCATTGGTGGGCTGCAGAACCACATATTAGAGATTGACCTGAACACTGTCCAGGAGACTCAGAAGGTACAAGTGGGACGCAGGCAGGGCCTGAGGTTATTGGGGGCAGTATAAACTGGAAATGCCTATGATGCTCATATGACCTTTCTGTTCCTTTGGTCTGTGGGAAGAATCATTCTCACCGGTTTCTCCCGCTTCCCTCACAGTACACAGTTGAGACACCTGGAGTCACTATCATGAGACAGACGAATCGCTTCTTCTTCTGTGGCCACACATCTGGCAAGGTGAATGACTAAGTTCCATTTTTCCTCCCACCTTGGGGCTCTGTTTCACCAGATATGTGATTGGGCTCTGTTTTTTACTCAATTCTGGGGCTCAGTAGTTGGGGAGGTGGGAGGAGTGAATTGAGTTCCTACTCAGCCATGTTATACTATGAGATTATCTTTGAGCCTGATATTTTCTGTGGTAAGTGGGGTATCTTAGAGGCAAAAGGGTAAACAAGTTCTCTTTGGGGTCCCTTCCAGATCATGGCTTCTCTTTTTGGTTTTTTTTGTGCTTTAATTGCCTGTATTGTGGTGCTAGTGGTATAGAACCTGCCTGCCAGTGCAGGAGACATAAGAGACGTGGGTTCAATCCCTGGGTCAGAAAGATCCCCTGGAGGAGGGCATGGCACCCCACTGCAGCATTCTTGCCTGGAGAATCCCATGGACAGAGGAGCCTGGCAGGGCTCACATAGAGTTGGGCTGACTGCAGCGACTTGGCACACACACATTGTAGAGCCTTAGTTCTTTTGGCAGGGGCCTCACAGGGTTAGGCAGATGGTGGGTCCTATTCCTGATAACAGTGCTGGCAGATAACGAAGATCTCTCTTCTTCAGGTTTCTCTGCGAGATCTCCGTACTTTTAAGGTGGAACATGAGTTCGATGCCTTCTCAGGGAGCCTGTCAGATTTTGACGTGCATGGCAACCTGCTGGCCACCTGTGGCTTCTCCAGCCGCCTTACTGGTCTGGCCTGTGACCGTTTCCTCAAAGTTTATGATCTACGCATGATGCGTGCCATCACACCACTTCAAGTTCACGTGGATCCTGCCTTCTTACGCTTCATCCCTACATATACTTCTCGTCTTGCTATCATCTCCCAGTCAGGTATGAAGGGGACATAGGATGGGATAAGAGTCGATGAATGAAAGAGAGGATCTAGGAGCAAGAAGGAGTGTACTCCCTGAAATTTTTTTGCTGGGAAAAAAGTAACCTTTCTAAGGGGTCTCAGGGTCTCACTTAGGTTTGGTAAGAGATTAGAGCTTTTATTTTCTCCCTGGATGTGAAGAGCACATATGCAAACAATACAGGTAGAGCAGGCAGACAACTAGAGAACTGGTCTCCAGTGGGTAGCAAACCTCCTTGTGATTTATGGGAGGCACCAGATGGTATTTCCTCTTATCTCTAGGCATGGATTTGGGGCCCATCTTTTCTTGAACCAGGGGAAGAGAGTAGGAAGGGCATAACAAGATGGCTCCCTTTCACCTTCCAGGGCTCAGTGGGCTTCCTCCTCCCTCCTAGGGCAGTGCCAGTTTTGTGAGCCCACAGGCCTGGCCAACCCAGCAGACATCTTTCATGTGAATCCTGTGGGACCTCTGCTAATGACGTTTGATGTGTCAGCCAGCAAGCAGGCCCTCGCTTTTGGGGATTCTGAGGGCTGTGTGCACCTCTGGACTGATTCCCCTGAGCCTTCCTTCAACCCGTACTCCCGTGAGACCGAGTTTGCTTTGCCCTGTCTCGTGGACTCACTGCCGCCTCTGGACTGGAGCCAGGACCTACTGCCTCTTTCCCTCATCCCTGTCCCGCTCACCACTGACACGCTTCTCTCTGATTGGCCTGCTGCCAACTCTGCTCCAGCTCCCAGGTTGTACCTCCCATCTGGGCCGAAAGGAGGGAGGGGGAAAGGGCCAAGATACCAGGAGTCTCGGCAAGCCCTGTTACTATTCTCCTTCTTTCCTGATTGTTGTCTACTCTTAGTATTTTTTTTTCTGGTCCCTTGGGGATTGGGAATTGGATGGGCAGACACCACAGTCTTCAAGCCCTAGAACTATACTACATTATAGGCGAGCACCGCCTGTGGATGCAGAGATTCTGCGCACCATGAAGAAGGTGGGCTTCATCGGCTATGCACCCAATCCCCGCACCAGGCTGCGAAATCAGGTTTGTTCAGAGGGGAGAGGGTCAGCCCCCGCCCCAGCCCATTGGTGTTTCTCCTTTGTCTTTAGTAATTCTCCCTAGTTTTTGTTTTTAGTCAGTCAACAAAGGTTTTTGAAGCCTACTGAATTGGAAGTATTATACTAGGTGTTAGGGTTCAGATACATAAGAGATAGGGTCCTTGCTCTTTAGAGCTTTAGTGTTTGGTTGTTGAAGATAAGACCTATCCATGGCAGAAGTTATTTATGCTTTATCATTAAATGCTAAAGGAATGTTAGAAGCAGTCAGTGTTAGAGCTGTTTAGAGAGAAAAGGGTACTCTGGTCAGAGGCTAGACTGGTCAGAAAGGGCATACTCCACGAGGTGGGTGTTGAGCTGGAAGGATGAAAGACGGGTAAGTAGATAGTAACGGGAGCCTTTCAGGATGAGAGAACAGTGTTAGTAGAGGTCTCAGGAGGTCTAACTGACAGGGACCATGTTGGACCGGCTGTTAGTGTTGGGAATCAATGAGAAATGAAGTTTTGAACGGGCCTGGTTGTGAAACCTTGTGCGTACCAGTGTACAGCGGAAGCAGTGCACCAAAAAGGCCATGCTGTGGGGGTTAGCTCGGTGGCGGTGTGCTGAACTGAGTGGATTGGGGTGGGGGACCCACTGTGGAAGCATCGGTATCGTCCAGCTGTGATGAGGTAGGGTGATGGCAGTGGGAATGAAAAGGCAGCGGTGGATGCCGAAAACCCCATGAAATTATTAGGTTCGGGACTTGGTGATTGCTTCAGTGTTGGAATAAAAGGTAGGCGGGCCCAAGATCATTATACATCCAACAAGGGTACCTCTTTTTAAAAACCCTAGATTCCTTACCGACTCAAGGAGTCTGACAGTGAATTTGACAGCTTCAGCCAGGTCACTGAGTCACCAATAGGGCGGGAAGAGGAGCCACATCTCCACATGGTCTCTAAGAAGTACCGCAAGGTGCTGGGGGATACCAAGGAAGGGGCCCTCTGGGATGTGGGGGCAGGTTCCTGGGAAAGGTGGTCATCGGAGAAAGGATTGAAGGGCTCATTCAAGAAGCCTTTGCCTATCCCTCTGGACTTGGGAAGGGTCTGGGGGGAGGTTATGGTTACTGCAGAGATTTAGGGGGCTCTGAGGACATCTTCATCTTGCTCAGACTATTTCTGCCTCAGGTGACCATCAAATACTCCAAGCTAGGGCTGGAGGACTTTGACTTCAAGCACTACAATAAGACGCTGTTTGCTGGATTGGAGCCCCACATCCCCAATGCCTACTGTAACTGCATGATCCAGGTAAGGCTGGGTATTCCCACGACTGGAAGATGGCTACTGCTTTTCTTCTCTCTGGGCCCCTCAACCCCTCTTTTTCCAGGTCTCCCTAACCAAGTGGCCAAGTCCACTATAGTCTCCTCTGCCATTCTTTCTTGCCCCACAGCCTGCAAGTCCCCCATGAGCTCCTCTTCTTCAGTGGACTCAAGCTTTGTGTTCTCCACCATCTCTTAGCCTTCCCACCGCTCCTTCTCCCTGTGCCAGTTGTCTGCATCAGATCTCCTGCTCTTCCCTCCAGGTGCTCTATTTCCTGGAGCCTGTGCGCTGTCTAATCCAGAACCACCTTTGCCAGAAGGAGTTCTGCCTGGCCTGCGAGCTGGGCTTCCTCTTCCACATGTTGGACCTCTCCCGAGGCGACCCCTGTCAGGTCAGTGCCTGGAGACCTGGGACAATAAAAGGGGAAAGGAGGGGGATAGTAGGCAGGGTCATCACTCTTGCCAGTAATCACAGAAGAGGAAATAACCCTTTTCCACCGACACACTTCCTGGATTCCAGGGCAGTAATTTTCTTCGAGCATTCCGCACCATTCCTGAGGCCTCAGCCCTTGGTCTGATTTTGGCTGACTCAGATGAGGCTTCGGGCAAGGGCAACCTGGCCAGGCTCATTCAGAGGTGGAACCGTTTCATTCTCACGCAACTTCATCAAGATTTGCAGGAGCTGGAAGTACCCCAGGCTTACCGAGGTGCTGGAGGCAGGTATGGAATAGTTAAAGTCACCACGGCAGGCCCCTTTGTGACTAAAAGGGTGTCCTGACTCCCTCAGTGTGCATATCTTGCCCTGTCCACTCTTAGCAGCTTTTGCTCATCGGGGGACTCTGTCATTGGGCAGCTGTTCAGCTGTGAGATGGAAAATTGCAGCCTCTGCCGCTGTGGCAGTGAGACCGTGCGAGCCTCATCCACACTGCTCTTCACGCTCTCTTACCCTGAGGGTAGCAACAGTGGTATACCCTGCAGCCGGGGTGGGGGGGTGCTCCCCCAGGTGTCCTGAAACATCAAGGAGAAGGGTGTTGGGGGGCTCACGGTGGGGATAGGGAGGACCTGGAGTGAAGCATCCAGTTTCCCCTCAGATAAAACCGGGAAGAACTGTGACTTTGCTCAGGTGTTGAAGCGAAGCATCTGCCTGGAGCAGAATACACAGGCCTGGTGTGACAACTGTGAAAAGTACCAGCCCACGGTGAGTGGGCGCTTGCCCTGGGCCAGAGTCCTGCCACATGGGGGACTCAGCTGTGGTCTCATCTGGGACAGACTAGGTCAGCACCACCATCCAGAGATCTCTAGTGGGTGGGAAGAACCCCAGTTGGAGGAAGCAGATCCAGGCCTAAACTGTTCCCGTCCAGGTTTCTTTCCCAGTGGGCCTCCTGCCATTCCTTGTTTGTTTCATTCTCTCAGATCCAGACCCGCAACATCCGCCATCTGCCAGATATTCTTGTCATCAACTGTGAGGTGAACAGTTTGAAAGAAGCTGATTTCTGGAGGATGCAGGCTGAGGTCAGGACTTAGGTTGGAAATAGAGTGCTAGGAGTACTTTTTAGTTTTCTTCCTCTTTTAACCTCCATATATGATTCATGTTCTCCGAGGAACTGGATGTTTTCTCCTTGTGTGCAGGTTGCCTTCAAGATGGCAATAAAGAAGCATAGTGGGGAAATCTCCAAGAATAAGGAGTTTGCTTTGGCTGATTGGTAGGTATTGTCTGTAGAGTGGTCAAAGGATTGAACTACCCAGTGGCCCCTCTTGTCACTGGTCAGATCTCCTTAGAACAAATTTCCAATTCTCCTGTCCTGATAGGAAGGAACTAGGCAGTCCAGAGGGCATACTGATGTGTCCCTCCATTGAGGAGTTGAAGAATGTCTGGCTTCCTTTCTCCATTCAAATGAAGATGACCAAGAACAAAGGGCTGGATGTTTGCAATTGGACTGATGGGGATGAGATGCAGGTTGTTGAAAAACTGGGAAGAGGAGGGGGAATAAGGGAAAGAAGGTTGGGGAATTCCCTGGTGGTCCAGTGGTTAGGACTCGGTGCTTTCACTGCTGGGGCCCTGGGTTCAATTCCCTGGTCAGGGAACTAAAATCCCATAAGCCTTGTGGCATGACCAAAAAACAAAAGGGAGAGATGGGGCAGAAGCAGGGCAAGGGAAAGGTGGAACTTTTAGTTTCCCTTAGTATAGGGGGAAAAAGAGAATAAGGCCTAGTATTCACCAGCTATGGGCTTTTGTAGAGTGACTCAGTTCAGTGCTGGGAGTCATAGTTAGGCTAGGATGGAAAGAACCCAACCTGGTCCCCTATCCCCATCCCCCAAGCTCCCTGTCCTCTATCCCCATTCCCCTTCCTTCCCCACCCTTAAACTTAGCTTAGCAGCCTGGGTACCCCCCTCACAGTGGGGCCCAGCCAGGGCAGAGGAAGAGCATGGTGTCTATGTGTATGACCTGATGGCAACTGTGGTACACATCCTGGACTCACGCACAGGGGGCAGCCTGGTGGCTCACATCAAAGTTGGAGAGACCTACCACCAGCGCAAGGAGGTGAGTGAGGTAATACAGGGCAGGAATATTCCTGGTGGTAGCCACAGTGGAATCCCAGTTCTGTCCTTATCTTGAGTCTGAGCCAGAATGCTCTAGCCATCACTTTGGCATCCTCTGTATCTCCACAGGGTGTTACCCACCAGCAGTGGTATCTCTTCAACGACTTTCTCATTGAACCTATCGATAAGGTTAGTTGTAACACATTCCATTCCCCCTTGCATCTCCCCTTTCCCTGGCATCCTCATCTTCAGTACCCAAGAGAATGCCAGGCAGATTCAGGAGGAGGGATGGGTCCTCAGTAGTAAAAAGCATTAGCAAAGCTAAATATAGCACCTGAGTCCTTCTCTCTGACTTGGGATAAAGGGGAAGAAAGGCGTATATGTCGACCATTAGGTGCTTTTTCTTTTATAGCATGAAGCTGTGCAGTTTGACATGAATTGGAAAGTGCCTGCTATCCTTTATTACATTAAAAGGAATCTTAATTCCAAATACAACCTGAACAGTAAGTAGTATAGCATAGACCCAAGGGTGTGAGCAATAAGATTCATCTTCAGGAAGAGATCTGGAAAACAGCTTATTAGGATTGGCAACCAGTGTTAATATTTCCAGGGACAGTAGAGTCATTCTGCTCATCAGGCCTTAAATTTAGAAGCTGGGGATCCTGAGGGTGTAGTGGGAACAGGTGATGAGGGGTGATATCTGAAAATGGCTAAGGTTATGATTTTGAGCTTATCTCCAAGTAAGGATCTCTTCTTTTGTGTGTGTGTGGTAATAAACTATATTATTCTAGACTTTCTTTTTTTTTAATTCTGGATTTTCTAAGGTAAAGTCCAAAGTGAAAATCTCACTCCTTTCTGTTTTGTTTTGTTTTTTTCTTAGCATATTTCTTGGTAATTTCTGATTTGACCTGTTTGTTGGCCTGTTTTGTTCATCAGACATGATCTTTTTAGTCACATGCTTCGATTACTGGGATCACAGTGTAGACCCAGTCTGTAGTCAGCCACTCTGGTTTCCCTCCCCTGGTCACTTCCCTCTCCACAGCCATCTGTCTTCTGGATTCTCCCCTCCAGTTAAGAATCCTATTGAGGCAAGTGTTCTGCTGGCTGAAGCCTCATTAGCACGGAAGCAGCGGAAAACACATACTACTTTTATTCCCCTGATGCTGAATGAGATGCCACAGGTTGGGGACTTGGTGGGCCTGGACGCTGAGTTTGTCACCCTTAATGAGGTAACCAAGACCAAAAGAGTGGGGTGTTAGAACATAACTCTGGGGAAATCAGGAGTCACAAGCATTTTTCTGGTTTCCTTATGAACTCTTATATAGGAAGAAGCAGAGCTGCGCAGTGATGGCACCAAGTCTACCATCAAGCCAAGCCAGATGTCAGTGGCGAGGATTACCTGCGTTAGGGGCCAGGGACCCAATGAGGGTATCCCCTTCATTGATGACTACATCTCTACCCAGGAGCAGGTATTAGGATGTGGATGTGCAAATGTGACAGACCCTGTGCTTCTACAGAAGGCCCTAGAACCTGGGGACGAATGGCAGGGGGAACTGTGCATTTCGCTTCTTGTGTGACTTGACCTTTTCTGTATCCCTAGGTGGTAGATTACTTGACTCAGTACTCAGGGATAAAGCCAGGAGACCTTGATGCCAAGATTTCCTCTAAGCACCTCACAACTCTAAAGTCTACCTACTTAAAGCTTCGTTTTCTCATAGACATTGGAGTCAAGTTTGTGGGTCACGGTCTGCAAAAGGACTTCCGGGTCATCAACCTCATGGTTTGGGCAGGGCTCTTTTAAGAGTCTTTCTTTGTGCGGGCCCCCCAGGGTATACATTGTGTTTTGGGAAAATGGGAAATTATGGATCCCCTGCACTCAGTATCCCACTGTTTTATCCCTGGCAGGTGCCGAAGGACCAAGTCCTTGACACTGTTTATCTATTTCACATGCCCCGGAAACGAATGATTTCCCTGCGATTCCTTGCTTGGTACTTTCTAGGTGAGTTCCTCTGCCTTGTACATCCTTGTGTGGAACAACAGCATGAAAATGTGTGAGAGGCCAAGGGGAATAGGGATAACCCTAAATTACTGGTGAGAGTTACAGGTGGATTTAATTAGCTTCAGTATCCCTTTTGTGCACTAGGGATGGTGTTTGGCTCTTTCCCTTAACGGCAGTCAGGGATTTTTTGTTTATTGAGAGTGGGGATATGAGTAGAGGACATATTCTTACCTTCCTTTGCTAGGTCCCAAACTATTCCACCTCTGCTTCCCCTAGACCTGAAGATTCAAGGGGAGACCCATGACAGTATTGAGGATGCCCGCACAGCCCTTCAGCTTTACCGAAAGTATCTGGAACTAAGCAAAAATGGCACTGAGCCTGAGTCCTTCCACAAAGTTCTCAAGAGCCTTTACGAGAAAGGTCGAAAGATGGACTGGAAGGTGCCTGAGCCTGAGGGCCAGACAAGTCCCAAGAGTAAGGCCTGGGATGGGACAGGGGAAACTGGCCTGGGTGGGTTGTGAAGATTATAGCCACCATAATAAGAACAATGAAAGTGAAAGTGAAGTCGCTCAGTCATGTCCGAGTCTTTTCAACCCCATGGACTGTAGCCTGCCAGGCTCCTCTGTCCATGGGATTCTCAGGCAAGAATACTAGAGTGGGTTGCTGTTTTTTTCCTTTGCCAAATAAGAACAATGGTGATGTTAAAACAGTACCATGCCAGCCTTCTGTTTGTAATAGAAAGCACTTAACGGTTTACAAAGCACTTATTCCTTCCAATATTCAGTGAAATCAGAAATCAGTTTTATTATTGAAGCTCTCTATTGGTCCTAACCTTCTCTTTCCCAATTCTAAAAAGTTTGGGGGAGGTCCATGCCTTTTTTTCTCCTGCATTTTTCCTTCATAAGAAATGTCCCAGGTGCTTTTTCTCCTGACTCACCTTAGGAGTCAATGCTCTTGGTTTTGTCTCTGACAGATGCAGCTGTCTTCTCTTCAGTGCTGGCACTCTGACCTCATGCTCTCCCAACGAACAGCTCCCTCCCTTTAGTGTTCTGTGGCCCCAGAACTGGGAGATGAGTTCTCAAGTTTGCTATACCCTGTATACTCCCAGAATTGGACTTGCTCAGGGTCTACAGATGGTGCTATTAATAGAACTGGAATGCAGCAGGAAGGTCTAGGAGCCAGATTACTTTTTCATCCTTTGCAAAATAGTGGGCCAGAAACAGCCTGGAATTGACCCAGATGGAAAGTAATTCGTGTTCTTAATAATTATCCTGGGTAATTAATATACAGGTAAAGAAGCTCCTGGAACCAAAACGCTCAGTTCCTACTGAAGTCCCGGACACTGATAGGATACAACAGAAACTCAAGACCTAGCCTAAGTCTGGCTGCTTGAGGGTTGCCCAGAGGGGCCAGCATTTAGAGTCTGGTGGTCCCAGCAAACCAGTGTTGCCATCATCATCATTGCCAAAAGGGCCTTTGAGTCCTAGACAAAGCTTGGCTGCTGGCTTCACTCCTGCTGACAGCTGAGAAACCTGTCTTCCATCCACTCTCCTGTCCCAAGTTTTGTTTTCTTGCTATTTTTTTAAAATTCTTGTTTTAAACTGCATGTTTTGTAAAATAAAAACAAAAATATTATTGAGTGTCATCTATTTCATTAGAAATATCTGCACGTGGGGTTCTCTGACTTCAGCCTCCTCTCCTTTGTGTTGGCTTTTTATTGGGTTGGCCAAGAAATTCCTTCAGCTTTTGAGTAAAAATAAAGGACACATTTTTCATTTTCACCAATAACTTGGTTGAACAGCCATTTTGTTTCACTACCTTCTGCCATTTTTCAAGCAACTCCATAATTCCATTTTCCCAAAACTTTTCTTTTTGAACAAAGGACTGTTCCAGGTGCCTTGTACAGTCTTCCAGAGAATTGAAATTTTTTTCACTAAGAGAATTTTGTAAAGACCAAAATTAATGGAAATCCAAAGGTGCAATGTCTGGTGAATACAACAGATGCATCAGAACTTCCCAGCCAAGCTGGAACAGTTTTTGCCTGGTCATCAAAGCCTTGCGTTATCCTAATGGAAGACTATGTTTTTTCTGTTAATTCAGGACACTTTTCATTGAGTGCTGGTGTCAGCTGGTCTAACTGGGAGCAGTACTTGGAATTGTTTGGTTTTCTGGAAGGAGCTCATAATAGAGAACTCCCCATCCCACACAACTTCACCTTCTTTGTATAAGGACCAGCCTTTGGTGTAGTTGGTGGTGATTCATTTTGCTTGTGCTATGATCTTTTTTGTGTCACGTTATTGTACAGTATTCACTTTTCATTGCTCATCACAATTTGTTTTAAAAACAAGGTTTTGGAACTTCCCTGGTTGTCCATTGGGTAAGACTGCGCTTCCACTGCAAGGGGCACAGGTTCGATCCCTGGCCAGGGAAGTTCTGCATGCCTCCAAGTGTGGCCAAAAAAGAATACGGAACGTTTTCATTAGGGTTAGTAGAGAATCGCATGTGGAAATATAGCCAAGAAGGTAATGTTTTGGGTTTTTTTTTTCCACTTAACATATGTGGAACCCAAACAACAAAACAACCAAGCTGGTGCAAATTATTTTCAATGTCTGATTTGGATTCTTCTAAAAAATCTCTTCACTGATTTGGATATTTTGAGTATGTCAGCTGTCTTCCCTTGTGGTATAACATTGATTGTTCTCAATGTCTTGATTGATTGCTATCAACCTCAACTGGCCTACCCAACCGTGGAGCATCCTCCAGCAAGAAATCTCCAGCCGAGATCTTTGCAAACCACTTTTGACACATTTCATCAATCACAGCGCCTTCTCCACACACAACACACATCTTTTTGCGTTTCAGTTGCATTTTTTTTTCTCTCGAAACAAGCAATATGCCAAAAGTGTTGCTTTCTTTTTTCATCTTAAATAGTAAAATGGCTACACAAAAATTAACCAATTTTGCTAAGTATTTTTAGTGCATGCTGATATGACAACTGTCACACTACAATCTAACAAAATTACTTCAAATGAAGTTAAAGAAAACTAAGCACTACTACAGACATCTTACATGAAACAAACCAAAGGAACTCTTTTGGAAACCCAATATTACAAGTGGAAAAAACTAAGTCAAAGTCTCACCCATGAAGATAAAATTCTCAAGTCCAAAATTCAGGATATTGGAGAAGTATGTCATTCCTGGGCAGTTAGGCCTTTGGTGTGCCTGCCTAGAACCCTAGGGTCGGATTCTTTTAAGAGGTGCAGTATGGTTTCCCCGTTTTGTGCAAAATGTGAGTTGGAGAAACTGACAAACTACAGGTCCCAGGAATCTTAAAACCTGTAGCTACTAACAAAGTATCAGTGTGGTGATGTGGTGCTTCCTGGGAGATGTAGTTTCCCGGGTATTAAAACCAGGGATTCTCACTGGCTAGCCGCATTACCTTTCTTTTAGAAGGTCCGAGCCCACCTAGATTGGCGTGTGCGAGCCTGACCGCCTCCGCGCAAGACGTCAGGCTCTGACCCTGCTTCAAGCCACTCCTATTCTTCGGCTGACCTCTGATGGTCACGTGGAGCTCCTCGCCACGCAAGTCTGGGTCCTGCGATCCACCGGGGTCCTTGCTGTCTGGGAGCCACTCCTAAGCTGCCTGTTCGCGCGAGAGTTTGGAGGGGCGGGTTTGGGGTCGGTCTCCGGTGTGCGACGCGTACTGTAGCGCCTCTGAGCCCTGCTTAGGAATCCACTTAGGACTCGAGGAGCTGGCTCAGGCAGTCACCGGGGCACCCCGTGTCTGGAGCGCGCAGCAGCGCTCTGGAGAAGCCTGGACAGCCCCGCTCCCCCGCAGCCAGGTGCTAGGGTCGGGAGCTAAAGTGAGAGGTCGGCTGTCTTCCAGTGTCTGGGCCACGGCGGCGGCCCTGGGAGCAGAGGTGGGATGGATCCGAGTGGCACTGAGGGTCGGGGTTGGACTGGAGCGAAGGCAGTGGTGGGGTCTTTACAAAGGGGGCTGGTCCGCACGGAGGAATAGCTTATAGGCTGGAGGTGGGGATGCACCAGTCTTCGGTGCTGGGTCCAAATAGGCCCTAGTTATTTTGTGCTCTTCTCGCCAGTCAGCCACCTTGCTACCTCTTAGCCAGAATCAGCTACTCTCCTTGCCAGCAGCCCTTCTGTGCCTGTCATCCTTGCTTAATCCCAGCCACCAACCCATGACTGCCACATAGCCCTGTGATCCTAGGCAGCCACCGCTTAAGTACCAACATCTGAGGGCTCACCTGTCGACGTAGTATCTGGAACTAAGACCCAAGTCCCAAGCCTGCTCTCTCACCCACTGCCCCGGGGCCTCCGGGACATCGAGCGCCGGAACAGAGGAGCCCCTTTGTGTCCAGGCCATTTCCTGGAAAGTAGAGCCAGATCACACTGAGGCCTTTGTAGGCTTGGGATGAGGGATGAGGAGGGGTGGTGGTGGCGGCGGGGATTAGAGGCTGACTGGGTGTCGTGGCGGGCGGGGCGGGGCGGGGGAATGGAGTAGGCTTCTCACATCTATGCTTTAAACCCAGGTGGAGCATCCCCATTGCGTCAAAGATGAAAGGCTGGGGTTGGCTGGCCCTGCTTCTGGGAGCCCTCTTGGGAACTACCTGGGCCCGGAGGAGCCAGGATCTACACTGTGGAGGTACAGGCACAGAAGAAGAAATGGGAGGAAGCAGGGTGGGATGGGGAAGATAGAGCCTTGGAGAGGATGGGATCCAAGGCCTGGGAGAAGGATGAGTGGAAGCCCCTAGGTTGATTCCTTTCTCCCCTTACCCCCTTGCATCAGCTTGCAGGGCTCTGGTGGATGAACTTGAGTGGGAAATTGCCCAGGTGGATCCCAAGAAGACCATTCAGATGGGCTCTTTCCGAATCAATCCAGATGGCAGCCAGTCAGTGGTGGAGGTAATTTGACTGTTCCCCCAAATAGCTCACTCTAACTTTGAATGAGAACTCAACTAATGAGATATCTAAAAGATTGGGCTGTTTCATTTGGAAGAGGCTGGAGGCTTGTATCCCATACATTTGCTTCCCTGGCTCCCTAATACAGCAGAAATCCTAATACTTTGTAGAAGTTGTAGAAGTTGTTACAACTTAGCGTGCATGCAACTGTCTGATGCTCTCCTTTTAAGGGCAGGTATTAGCCTCATTTTAATACCAAATAAATAAATAAATAAATAACCTTACAGCCATAAGAATTAAAGAAATTCAAAGGAAGAGAACACATAGTGACCAGGGTTAATCAAAGAGGTCATTTATCTATAATTTGGAAAGACACCTATTTTATTTTTTCCGCTTGTATAATGAGGTAAAATAAGATCACATATTTGAATGGACTTTGTTGTTGTTTAGTAGCTAAGTTGTATCTGACTCTTTGCGATCCCATGGACTGTGGCCCTCCAGGCTCCTCTGTCCATGGGATTTCCCAGGCAAGAATACTGGAGTAGGTTGCCATTTCCTTCTCCAGGGAATCTTCCCCGACCCAGGGATTGAACCCAGGTCTCCTGCATTGGCAGGTAGATTCTTTACTGCTGAGCCACTAGGACTTCAGAATTACACAAATCATAATGGTTTTAAATTGGAGAAGGCTTTTTAGAGTAGGTTGTTCAAGATAGATTTGGAAGGAAAAGTAAGGGTATAAATTATTAATGTACAGAGGTAGAAGAATATGACCCAAGGCTGAGGACATTTCTAGGTGCCTTATGCTCGCTCAGAGGCCCACCTCACAGAGCTGCTAGAGGAAGTATGCGACCGGATGAAGGAGTATGGGGAACAGATCGACCCTTCCACGCACCGCAAGAACTATGTACGTGTCGTGGGCCGAAATGGAGAATCCAGTGAACTGGACCTACAGGGCATTCGAATTGATTCAGACATCAGTGGCACCCTCAAGTTCGCGGTGAGCTATGGGAATGGGTAGCTGATTCTTGAAAATTAGGGGAGTTATTGGAGAGCCCAAGTGGAAATTTGAGTTCATATCCTTCTCCTCCTCTCTGGAGGTGGAGACCAGAGGCTTCCCCTTGCTGGCTTCTCTCACTCCTTTCTCCCTTGGGTTGACAGTGTGAGAGCATTGTGGAGGAGTACGAGGATGAACTCATTGAATTCTTTTCCCGAGAGGCTGACAATGTTAAAGACAAACTTTGTAGTAAGCGAACAGGTAAGCTACGGTCACTTTACCTCCTGTCCTCACATCTCTGTGGAACCTGGCGCATTTTCTAGTGTGTGTCCCACTCCCTGTCCTCCGGCACCCCCCAACACCTCCTCCTCCAGCCTACTCTATGAAGTTAACTTAAGAGTTACTTATGGCTTAGGGACTTGGGTTGATCCTCTGCATTCTCTTCCTATCAGCTTTCAGAATTTGTGGCTCCCTCACCTGAGATACATCGAGGGGAGAGGATGATGGGAGAGTTTTATCATTTTAAAGTCTATGCGGGGGGGTGGGGGACTTCCCTGGTGGGCCAGTGGTTAGGACTCTGCACTTCCACTGCCGGGGGCATGGATTGGATCCCTGGTCAGGAA
>NW_011494687.1:898610-908619 GCF_000754665.1 Bison bison bison | reverse complement strand
AGAAAAAAAAAAAAAAGCATATGATCTGAAAAATGGTGGTCAGTGTGTGTCAATTTGTTTTGGGGTATTTTCTTGATAGTGGCATATATCAGCGTGAGAGTGGCATTTTCTTTGAAACTGTCATGTGCTATTTGCAGATCTATGTGACCATGCCCTGCACATATCCCATGATGAGCTATGAACCACTGGAGCGGCTCAGACTGACAAGCTTGATGGATCACCCCCAGGAGGGGAAGAGGGTAGCGATGCCTTTTATATTATGTTTTTACTGAAATGAACTGAAAAAATATGAAACCAAAAGTATGAACTGTGTTGTCTTTTCATGCCCAGAATTGGCCCTTACATTATGCTTGAAAATAGGAGATTCCAGACAGGAAGAAAAAAAAGGGAAGGAAAGGAAAAGCTTTGGGAATTGTATAGAGCTAAGGTAGAAGGGCAGGAGGAGAAGGGGACGACAGAGGATGAGATGGCTGGATAGCATCACAGACTCAATGGACATGGGTTTGGGTGAACTCCGGGAGTTGGTGATGGACAGGGAGGCCTGGTGTGCTGCGGTTTATGGGGTCACAAAGAGTTGGACACGACTGAGTGACTGAACTGAACTGAAGGTAGAAGGAGCCTGAACCATAATTCTTTTGTCATCTGAAATTCCTGATGGACTAACAAACTGGATAAGCATTTATTCAGTGCTTACTCAATATAATGTGTTTAGAGTCTAATTATTGTGAGAAGAGGAACCTCTGTGTTTAAGCTAGGGAACATGAATAAGTGTATAGTAGTATAGGGCTTCCCTGGTGGCTCAGTGGTAAAGAATCCACCTACAGTGCAGGAGCTGCAGGAGATGTGGGTTCAATCCCTGAGTTGGGAAGATCGCCTGGAGAAGGGAATGGCAACCCACTCCAGTATTCTTGCCTGGAGAATCCCATGGACAGAGGAGCTTGGTGGGCTACAGTCCATAGGGTCGCAAAGAGTTGGACATGACTGAAGGGACTTAGCATGCATGCATGCATTCATGGTAGTATAGGATTCTAGAAATTAGTTGTATTCATACTGATGAAACATAAGATAGAGCGCAGTCCTAAAGGAAATGGATTATTTTATCCTCTGTACCCTTCCAGATGGAGGGATCAGCAAGAGCAGACAGGAAAGGGCAAATGGATGTGATCATCTCAGCTGACAAGTAAGGGCTTTGTCAGATAGGGAGAGATGAGGTAAGAAATGTTATTGAAGGAAAGGTCTTGCTTTCAGATTCCATGCCAACAGCAACATGTCATCTCCATCCCTAGCTATGGCCAATGTGGACTATAAGTACACTACAGTGTGGACTACACACACTTTCTGTGCGTAGAGATTCTGTCCTGGGACACAGGATGAAAATGTAAAGGATACTTCTTTGAGGAGCTTCTAAAACACCCTGATCCTAAAGTGGCTGTCTCAGGGTTTGGAATGGAACATCTGTCCCAGGGAGAAACACCTGTTACTAAGGTTTATTACATTTCAAAGACTTTTTAAAAATTATTTGGCTGTGCAGGGTCTTAGTTGTGGGAACTTTTACCTGCAGCATATGGGATCTAGTTCCCTGACCAGGGATTGAAACTGGGTACCTAGCATTGGGATCGCAGAGTCTTAGCCACTGGACCACCAGGGAAAGCCCCATTTCAAAGACTTTTTAAACTAAGCACTTTAGAATCTAAGGGCCCTTGGAGGTCATAGATACCCCCAAGGTCATCTTGCAGGTTCACTTCTGCAGATGAAGTAACTGATTTTACCGATAAAGAAACTGAGGCCCACAGAAACCACAGGTCCTCAAGTTCTGTATTTAGTGGCAAAACCGAATCTATAAGCTAATGTTCCCAAATGTCAACTGATCTAATATAGCTGTGAAGTAGCTTCTGTATTAAGTCTTTTTTTCCCCTCTTCATACCTTGCACTAAGCCTGGCACATGTTCAGCAAAGCTTTCTTGTACCAGAAATCCCTATGAAATCTAACTAGCTCAGAGCAAGCACCCTGATACTAGTTGACAACTAAATTCAGGGTCAAGTGCTAACTCTTTCTCTCATCAGTCATAAGAAATGTATCCTGTCAAATCACTTTTCTAGCTGTTACTACTAAGCGTTATGTCTTCTGTGATGCAGGTGAATAATGTTCACATGCTTCATTCCCCTATGAGTATCCCCAGGATTCTGTCCATCGTCTGCTTGCAGTCTGAAAAGTTCTTCCTCTTCCACCAGAAAGTTTCTCAGAAACATAAGTGAGAGTACTCTTATGGGGAACTCAAAACTCTTCTAATTTACACACAAAAAAGATATTTACAAATTTAAATAAATAAAACAAGTTACTTGTGATGTGCCTCATTAGTTTGTCAAGGTACAGCTGTTAAGAATGTTCCAGACCAAGAGTTTTTGCCACTGGGACACAGGCATGTGTCTCATATGGGAAAGAGTGGATCTTATCATCCTTGACTTGATCCTCAGAAGGTCAGGAGGATATATTTTGCTTATCTCTCAATTCGTACCACAGGTTAGCACAAGGAACCCATGAATTTTTCTGAACCTTTCTGGAGGCTACTAAAATTATTCTAGCCTAGTATTTGGTAGAGCATATACTCAACCCTGGCCTTCCCTGGTGGCTTAGACAGTAAACAATCTGCCTGCAATGTAGAAGACTGGGGTTTGATCCCTGGGTTGGGAAGATCCCCTGGAGAAGGAAATGGCAACCCATTCCAGTATTCTTGCCTGGAGAATTCCATGGACAGAGGAACCTGGTAGGCTACAGTCAAGGGGGTCGCAAAAAGGGGTGGACACAACTGAGTGACTCACACTTTGACTTTTCACTTTCATACTCAACCTCATATTATATGGTTACACCCTAAATTTTACATGCCTTCTAAATGAGTTTATCAGAAAAATGTTAGCATTTAATGCAACATTCCCAAAGACAATGTGATAGCCTTGTTTCTTTTGTTTTTGGTTTGGTGAAGCTTACAGGATTTTAAGAAGACTCTTGAGAGCCCCTTGGACAGCAAGGAGATCTAACCAGTCCATCCTAAAGGAAATCAGTCCTGAATATTCATTGTAAGGACTGATGCTGAAGCTGAAACTCCAATACTTTGACCACCTGATGCGAAGAGCTGACTTATTTGAAAAGACCCTGATGCTGGGAAAGATTGAAGGTGAGAGGAGAAGAGGATGACAGAGAATGCGATGGTTAGATGGCATAACGAACTCAATGGACATGAGTTTGAGTAAGCTCTGGGAGTTGGTGATGGACAGGGAAGTCTGGCATACTGCAGTCCATGGGGTCGTAAAGACTGAACTGAACTGATAATAGTTTTAGTTCCCCAAACAAACTCAGGTACTTGGCAGTGACTGGACTGCCAGGGAATTCCCAAAGACAGTGTTAAATGAGATCCAGGGTGACTAGGAAAATGTATTGTGTGAAAATCTAGTCTATGTTTTAGAGGATTTTTTTTTTTTTTGCTGTAAAAGGATTCTAAGCAGGAACAAAAATCCTTTTAAATATAAGACAAAAATGAATAATAAGGGAAAAATAAATATTTTACTTATATAACACACTTATTTAATCTTTATAACTCTAAGAAATACTAGATATTACTCCCATTTTGCAGATGCAGAAAACAAGCTCAAAGAGGGTTGCGGTAGCCAAGGCTTCATCCCCAGTGATCACCTCATGCCTAGGCCAGTGGAGTCTTCATATAGTCCCTAGTGGCTCTGTAAAGTAGTACTTCTTTTATTTGTTTGAAAACTACCTTCAAGTTTGAATGCAAGCCCTCTGAATCTAATAATGTACAGTGAAAAAGCACTGTATCCACTTTTCAGCCTTTTTCCAGCCTGATTATTCCTTGTAAGAAGTCCATTCTATCCCCCTAGTCTTCTTAGGTGCTAAATGTTTGTCTCTCCTACCTTTATTACCTGTATACTGGGAAGGTCATCATTTATCATGTATTTCAGGTATGAGTGTACAAAGGTTTTACAGGATGAATGAGACTATAGTTCTTTATCTTTTTGGTTGTTTAGTTCCCCAACCAGGGATCAAACCCCTGCCCCCTGCATTGGAAGTGTGGAGTCCTAATTACTGAACCCCAGGGAATTCCCTATAGTTCTTATCTTTTAAAATATCTTTAAACATACCACTGAGCTAATGTGCCCAAGAGACAGTTAACAATGACTCAAAGTCCCCTTCCTGAGTTGCAGCTGATAATATACAGTCATCATCATATAAACAATACAGCTTAGTAGTTACAATACAGCTTCTGGAGTGAGGCCAACCTAGGTCTGAATTCCAGCAATGCCAATTATAAGCTATGATCCTGAGTGGGATACTTTATCTAAACCTTGGGTTCCTCCTATGTAAAGATACTACTATTACCTACATCCCTTAGAGTTGTGAGGATCAGTTAAGGTAATGCATGTGCCACATTTACACAGTATCTGGAAATAGTAAGCACTCAACAAATTTTGTTATTACCTATTTAAGTAAAGGAGTTTGGTTTCAGTTCAGTTCAGTTGTTGATTTGTGTCCAACTCTTTGCGACCCCATGCACTGTAGTACACCAGGCTTCCCTGTCCATCACCAATTCCTGGAGCTTGCTCAAACTCGTCCATTGAGTCAGTGATGCCATCCAACCATCTCATCATCTGTTGTCCCTTCTCCTGCCTTCAATCTTTCCCAGCATCAGGGTCTTTTCCAGTGAGTCAGTTCTTCCCATCAAGTGGCCAAAGTATTGGAGTTTCAGCTTTAGCATCAGTCCTACCAATGAATATTCAGGCCTGATTTCCTTTAGGATGGACTGGTTGGATCTCCTTGCAGACTCTTGAGGGACTTTCAAGAGTCTTCTTCAACACCACAGTTCAAAAGCATCAATTCTTCAGCACTTAGATTTCTTTATGGTCCACCTCTCACATCCATAAGTGACTACTGGAAAAACCATAGCTTTGACTATACAGACCTTTGTCGATAAAGTAATGTCTCTGCTTTTTAATATGCTGTCTAGGTTTGTCACAGCTTTTCTTCCAAGGAGGAAACATCTTTTAATTTCATGGCTGCAGTCACCATCTGCAATGATTTTTGGAGCCCAAGAAAATAAAGTCTGTCACTGTTTTCATTGTTTCTCATCTATTTTCCATGAAGTGATGGGACCAGATGCCATGATCTTAGTTTTTTGAAAGTTGAGTTTTAAGCCAACTTTTTTACTCCCCTTTTTCCCTTTCATCAAGAGGCTCTTTAGATCCTCTTTGCGTTCTGCCATAAGGGTGGTGTCATCTTCATATCTGAGGTTGTTGATATTTCTCCCTGCAATCTTGATTCCAGCTTATGCTTTATCCAGTCCAGCGTTTTTCATGATGTACTCTGTATATAAGTTAAATAAGCAGAGTGACGATATACAGCCTTGACGTAGTCCTTTCCCAATTTGGAACCAGTCTGTTGTTCTGTCTGGTCCTAACTGTTTCTTCTTAACCTGCATACAGATTTCTCAGGAGGCAGGTAAGGTGTTCTGGTATTCCCATATCTTTAAGAATTTTCCACAGTTTGTCGTGATCCATACAGTCAAAGGCTTTAGCATAGTCAATGAAGCAGAAGTAGATGTTTTTCTGCAGTTTGGTTTACTGATGAATTTTTAGGGTGTATTTTTCTACTTATCCTTGGCCACCAGAGGGCACTATTGCCCTTGTCCATTTTAAAGAGGTCATTCCCAAGGTCAAGATGACCTCAATTCTGTCTTCTCTCCCTTGTCCCCTCCAGTTTTTCAGACATGTAGCTGTATTTGGACCTATAATTCACTTGGCTGCTTTATTCATGCTAATCCTTCTCCTTTAACTTTTTTCCCCACCTCCCCAGATCCCAGATAGCTTCAGAGAAAAGACTCTAAGCCAGTTACTGAAAAATACCATTCAGTCCCTTTGATCCCTGGGTTTTCCCATTGATCTTATAGCAATGGATGTCAGGACTGAACAACCTTAAAATAAGTCTGTTGCAGGAAGGTGGACTGTTTCCAGGGCCCAAAAAGTGTCTCTTGTCTAATATTCAGAAATGAATTGTCTGAGGAGACACACATGCTGACAAAGCAAGAGACTTTATTGGGATTGGGTACCTGGGTGGAGAGCAGTAGGGTAAGGGGACCCAGGAGAATTACTCTGCCACGTGGCTCAAAGTCTCAGGTTTTATGGTGATGGGGTTAGTTTCTGGCTTGTCTTTGGACAATCATTCTGACTCAGGGTTCATCTTGGTGGCACACGCATTGCTCAGCCAAGATGGATGCCAGCAAGAAGGATTCTGGGAGGTGGTAGGACATGTGGTGTCTCCTCTTAATCTTTCCTGAACTCTTCTGGTTGGTGATGGGCTTATTAGTTCCGTGTTCCTTAGTAGGACCTCCTGTCATAAAATAACTCACGCAAATAGTTACTATGGTGCCTGGCCAGGGTGGGCAGTTTCAGTCAGTGTGTTTCCCCTAACAAGTCCATAAAGGCCTCATGACACTAGGCTCCAGGACACTGTAAGTATTATTATTCCCCACCCTTCCTCTCATCATTAGAGTTCCAGAACAGGTTACCCTCATGGCCACTCAGTAATTATCCTTTTGGTAGACTCACCCTAAGAATGCCTTCTGTCTGTCCGGGCACTAGAGTTCAGTCCTCTGGTCTGCAGGCTAGTCTCTGTGGATGATTAACCAGAGAGAAGAAACTAGGTCAAACTATTCTAGGGTTAGGAGGAAATCCTCTGTGAGATGCTAAATTGGGAGCAAGTATTGATCAGTGGAGCTTTGAAGTCACTGAGGAGATAGCTAAGTTCAGTGCTCCTCTGGGGCACTATTTATGAAGTTCTTTCCTAGGATCTGATCCCCAAGCCAAAGAAGCATTGCTTGGTAGGTGTAAAGCTAAGTATAAAGAAATCTGGCAAGAGAAAATGACTTTTCTTTCTCTCTTTCCAAGTTCAAGCTATAAACTAGGTTCTTCATAAATGAGATCTAGCTAAACCTGGCTTAGATGGTACTGAGACCTCTGAACTTTGTTACTTCTATGTAAGGAGATAAAAGGACTGTTCATCTGGGTGTAGGTCAGTTCCTCTCTGCCCTTGGGTCAATGACAGTGATAGCTTATAGAGGTAGAAAGGTTCTAAGTTCTTGTCTACCCAGAATAATTAGTCAAGAATGATATAGAAGATCACTTCAGTGCCATGGTTCATTTAACGGTCTCTGGGGAGCACAGGATAAGAGTATACAGAAGACAGACAAATACGTGTAAAGGCCCAGAGGCCCTATGAGAGTAACAGGAGTGATGTAACAAAAAAGGAGGTGATTTTGGGTGAAGGGTTGTTCTGCAGCTCCTGATCTTTTGGTTATATGTGGTATGGACTGGTTGTGTGGGATTATGTGACTGGAGTGGCAATGAGACTAACGCCCAGGACCCAGAGGCTCTGGACCGCTCTGGAAGCCCTCACATTAAGGGGGCCTTTGTAGGAGTTGCTTTGTCTGATACTCGGATGGTAAGGAATCGGCCTGTGACGCAGGAGACCTGGGTTCTGATCCCCGGGTCAGGAGGATCCTCTGGAGGAGGGAATGCCAACCCACTCCATAATTCTTGCCTGGAGAATTCCATGGACAGAGGAGCCTGGCGGGCTATAGTCCATAGAGTCACAAAGAATAGGACACGACTAAGCAAATAATACTTCGTAAGACTTGGGTTTCCTAGCACTAATCACAGAACTGACAGCTGGCGAAGACCACCCGATATTCAGGTTCCTGCCTTTGCTTTCCTTCTCCACATTTTGGGATCTGTTGGTATCTGTAATACCACGCCTTCTGCTTACCTCAAATGATTTCCAAGTAGCTAATTCTGGCATCATAGCCTGTGTCCACATGATGTCACCTCTATGGCCATTAAGTCATTAACCAATGACATTGATCAAGAAAGCATGCCAATGGAGTAGGATCAGTTGCCATGATATTAAGGGGTTGGCTTCGGAGGACCTTTCAAAGGTCAAAGGCCTTGGAGCTTTTTTTTCTAACAGCCACCTTACAGTTAACCCTAAACGTATTAAGGGCAAGGGGAAAAGCCTAAGAAGGAAGTTAACTGAGTTCTCAGGCACATACTTAACCACCTACACGCTTCTCCCCGCCCATCCACCCTCAATTAGCCCACCTGGAACGGTCCAATCCTCCCCGCCACAACTGCTGTCAATGGCTTAGGACCCGCCCCCCCCACGCACACTGGACCAATGGCCGAGCTCGAGGCGTGTCCCCTGAGAGGGGGCGGGAGCGGGTTCCGGGCGGTAGGCGGGGCCTCATCGAGGACCCCGGGCTGGGCGCCGCCGCCGGCTCATCTACTCTTTCCCTCAGCCTCCTCCTTTCAACCTTGTTCCCCTCGTCCCCGCGGCCTCTGGTGCAGCAGCGGCGCCTCCCGTTCCTGCCGCAGCTCTCTTCCCTTCTTCCCTCCCTGACAGATCCCCGAGTTCGCCCGCCATGGCTTTACTCACTGCGGCCGCCCGGCTATTCGGAGCTAAGGTGAGCATCTAGGAAGGACCGCGCGGTTCCAGGGTGGGGCTGAGGCGACTGCAGGCCCTCAAGCCCGGGGTCTCCCTCCCCTACCCAGGCGCACCCCAGCGCGTCTTAAAGGGGCCCTGCGCTTGGCTGGCCGCCTGCTCTGCTTGGAGCTCCCAGGGCTATGTGCCTTCCGGCCCACTGCGGGTGAAGTGAGTACTGCCCGCCCTGGCCTGAGGTCTTGGGCCGGTGGGGAGGCCGGACCGAGCTGTCACCCCGCGTGTCAAGGGTAGAAGAGGCGGGGGTGCTTGGCCTTGGAAAAAGGAGTGAAGAACATAGATGTATTCCACTGAGATTAGGGAAAGAGCCTGTTTGGAAGAAAGGGCTGGCTAAGAGAAGTGGCAAGGGTGAGCAGACGTGCTCACTCTATCCTGGGCCGGAGCTGGAGCCGTGGCTAATTTCAGCTTCGACTGGGTAGAGAGGTCCTTGTCAGTTTCAGAACTGCAGGCTTCCATTTCTCCAGCCCAGTGATTTAAGCCTTTAGTGACCAAGCATAGCAGTTCCTTCTGGAGGAATGCGACTCGGGTCCTCTTTGTCCTTGGGACTTTTGCAGTTACTCTATGTAGGAGGAGCTTGGGTGGGGTGGAGGGCTTGTGTAGAACCTTCTGCATGATTATCGCATGTGATTGAGGAAAACTTGTTCCTATAAACTGCAGGCTGATAAGTGAAGATAACTGGGCGGGAGATAGTAATTCCAAGGTTACGTCCTACTACTTGCTCACTTAAGTTTTACTATTGCTTTTAAATATGTTCTACCCAAGAAAGGTTCCTCTTTTGGGGGGCCCTTTTACTTTTTAAAAATTTATTTGGCTGCAGCACACGGAATCTAGTTCTCTGACCAGGGATGGAATCCAGGCCCTCTGCATTGGGAGTGTGGAGTCTAAGCCACCAGGGAAGTCCCATGGGGGGCCTTTTATTTGACTTTTGTTGTTGTTGGGATCATAAGGAATATTGTTGCTTACACAATGTCTTCAATTTCATATTGCCAAAATTACTTTTGTCTCTGGGTAACTGGGTCCTTTAAACAGAAAGACTGGTGTGCTGAGGGGTCCCAGCCTTCTAATCCAAGCAGGGACAGTCCCACAAGTGACCTTGACTCTTGCAAAGAACTTACACTTTTTTCTTCTGCAGACAAATTAAAGCTGCCAGCACCTAAGGGGAGGAAAGGAAAAACCTAGAAAGGTTTTGGCTTACAGTGTGTTATCTTGAATGGTTGGCAGATAAAGTAAAGCCTGTAGCATTTACAGGTTTTTCCAGGTACTCAGCAGCAGCAGCAGCAGCAAGGTGGAGGCTGGCCATTTAGGAGATACTTGTCTTACTTGATGGTAGTTCCTTCCACTACCAGGGAACAGGGAAAGGAAACCTCTTGGGAAATGAAGCAAGTTCTGGATAGTGTTTTGGCAGAATAGGAGATACTATAATTAGCTCATTCCAGAGCTGCTAACTCTACA
>NW_011494687.1:867498-898510 GCF_000754665.1 Bison bison bison | reverse complement strand
TACAGTTTGAAACTGCCTTTGGAATTTACATTTGAATTTAGTTTTTCTCTTAAACCTCTGGGGAAAGAAACTCAGAAAGTTTTTGAATTGACAAGGCAACCTAATCGTAGTGATCATTATTGTTTTGTTTACTTTCCTGTTGGACCTGAGGATCCTAGAAACCTGTATATTGGAAGCCCTTAGAAGGCTTTCAACCTTTATAACAAAGCTCAACAGACCAAGCAGTGGAAACTTCCTGAGATGTAAGCAGTATAGCCAGAATACCAAGAAGTCTTTCAATCTGACAGCATTGCTAGCACCTGCCTGAACTTTCCAGATTAGCCTACAGCTTAATGGTGCTGTTTTTCCTTCGCTATTAAGGTAGACTTTAGAAGGCAAAAATAGTGCCTACTACTTTGATTCTCAAAGTCAGGTGTAATTCACTTTTCTGAGAAAACTTTTTAACCTTGCTGCTGCTAGTGCTGCTAAGTCGCTTCAGTGTGTCCGACTCTGTGCCATCCCATAGATGGCAGCCCACCAGGCTCCCCGGTCCCTGGGATTCTCCAGGTAAGAACACTGGAGTGGGTTGCCATTTCCTTCTCCAACGTATGAAAGTGAAAAGTGAAAGGGAAGTCGCTCAGTCGTGTCTGACTCTATCGACCCCATGGACTGCAGCTTACCAAGCTTCTCTGTCCATGGGATTTTCTAGGCAAAAGTACTGGAGTGGAGTGCCATTGCCTTCTCTGTTTAACCTTGCTAGGAGACACAAATGCTAATCATTGTTCTGTTGTTCCACCCTGCCCACTGTCAGGTAATTTAATGAGCACCTGAGTTGAAGAGACCACCTCATTCAGAGCCTTAAGGTTATTTGACTTCTTGTTTATCTGAACGAATTTCTAGTAAGCAATGGCTTTAGTATTAGCTGTGGGTGCCTTCGCTTTGTGCTGTCTTTTCATAGGTGATCTGAGTTGGGAATTAGAGTAGATCCACCAATTAACTTCTGCATTCTTAATACCAAAGTGACAGACAGCCCTACTTCTTATATCTTTGAGAATTATTCCTCTAAGCTGTTTGATAACTTTAGTTAAGTCAATCCAAAAGTGTTTCTAGATTATTTCTAGACTTTTTCAAGACACTTTACAGCAAGCCCACACCCCTACACATCTCTTCTGTAAATTCAAGCCTGAAAATGGGTTCTACACAATTGAGTCAGTTTTGTCCTTTGAAATATTAGTTAAGCTTAAAGCCCAAAGCGTGTTAAGGGCAAACTCTCGAACTTCTTTGATTCTCTGCTACCCAAAGTGATGGCAACTGCCTGATGGCTTACAAGATGAATCAAAGATGAACAGTGAAGAGCGATGCCTCATCCTGTGCTAGTGGTGGAGTGATTGTATTTGTTCTTCCTGGTGGTCTTTAGATTGATAGCCCTTGAATACATGGGTGTGGGGAGGCATTGAGATAAGCAGGGATTAAGCAGGTAATCAGAAGGGAAGGCTGACATTCCAAGTGGGCAGAAGGCGGGAAACCAGACTTGGTGGAGCTTCCTAAAGCCACAGAGTAATTCCTTCTGCCCTGTTTTTGGTGCCTTATGTAATAGAGTTGAATAGGATTTGAGTGAAATTAAAACCAGTAGAGAGACAACTTTAGCAGCAGATCTTAGGATCTGTTTTTCAGTTCTTCCCTGAAATTGCCTGAATTCCTGTTTCTTTTAACGTGTTATCATTTTAAAAGATCTGTAAGTAAGTTCACAGTGAGCATCATCGCCTGGGGTGGCTTGTTTACCTTGCACGTTTATGAATCCTATATGCAGATTCTGGTTCAGCAGAGGTGGGGTGGATCTGGAAATTTGTATTTTTTTCAAGTGTCTCAGTTGACTGCTTGGTGATCCCCTCCTGTTGGGCCAATAAAGCCACATGCAGTCCTTTTTGCTTGTAACTATATTTAATATATATGTGTGTGTGTGTGTTGAGCTTTTTTTTTTTAATTAGTGATTTTTTAAATATGTATTTAGTTGATTGCATCGGGTCTTAATTGCACTACACAGAATCTAGCACAGATTCTCTAGCTGTGTCACATGAGCTTAGTTGCTCCTTGACAAATGGGATCTTAGTTCCTCAACCAGGGATTGAACTTGCGTCCTCTGTATTGCAAGGCAAATTCTTAACCACTGGACCACCAAGGTAGTCCCTAACTAGTGATTATTTTTAAATGACTTCAAAAGTAGCTGTAGTCTGTTTTAGACTATTTTCTCTAGATAGGTGTTTAGCAACTATTAAAGAACAGTAAGAATTTCTCTAAAAGAAAAATTAGGACTCAATTCTTTCCTGAGGCTGAATTGGTGTCCTTTGCAGTCTTCTTCATTGAATAATCAGCGAACCTTTAGAGAAGGGTCTGTTAGACAATGGGAGTTGGGCAGAATTATTAAGGGAATTCTTATGAGTATGAAGGGCATCAGAGTACGAAATCTAAAGATTTCTCTGCTCAGGCTATTAAGTGGCCTGACCAAGTAGTGCGGATAGACTTCCAGTATTACCCTTGTGAAACACAGATGTTAAATGGCTTTAGTTCTCTGACCTGGTTCTGGGGAGAGAGGAGTCTTTGTCCTGCGTGTGTTCGTTTTTACTTAATGTAAGTTGTTTCTTCTGCACTGGAAGCCTTCATAGCACAAGCTTTTTCTTGCAGTTATTAGAGAATTGTGTTGTTTCATCAACTAAGCCAGTTCTGCTGGCTTGGCAAGCTCTGATCTTTTGTTACTGGACAAGGGTGCTAATAAAATCAGGAGCATCTCTCACAAGTTTTTTTTTAATTAATTTTTAAATTGAGGTGTAGATTATTTACAGTATTTCAGGTGTACAACATGGTGATTCACAATTTTGTAGATTATATTCCACTTATAAATATTATTATGTATTGGCTATGTTCCCTATACTATACAACATATCCTTGTAGCCTATTTATTTTATACACAGTAGTTTGTAGGCTCACAAATTTGATGTTGGAGCTCCTGGATATGTGCCAGGACATGTTCTGAATGTGTGTTTGATGGAGTATTGAAGGAAATTTGGCTTTTCCCTTGTAGAGTAAGGGTCCTAGATATAGATCAATGATGATAATAGGCTAAGAGGAATAAGAGAGAAGTAACTACATTATTAAGTAAGTGCTTATCCAAATGGGATTCTACTGTTTGCAGAATCTGGGGGAGAAGGGAGTAGTTTTAATTGATTTTTGTTAAGGGACTTGGCCAATACCCTAAAGTATTATAAGCAAATCTTTGGCAGAATTTCCTGCATGTTTTATTTGTCCTTTTCCTCCCTTGGCCTTTTAAGATAGAGGTTCCCTTAATTGTATTTTTCCATCCTAGCATAGCACATTTGACAGCTGCAGCCCATTTCTATCAGTAATAACCAGCTCACTAAAAGTTATTGGCATGGGATGGCAGCATGTGGAATTTGAAAAAGCCTTTTAGTGATGGTAATTCCCACCACCCTGTAGAGAATTCTGGCAGACAGAAGCTGTAAGCCTGGCCCTTGTCTTTGGAAGTAGCTCTTACTGTCTCTCCCCATGAAGCAGCTGACCTACTGAGGCAGATGATTCCCTGATTCACCTGACAGCCGCCTTTCCTGTAGAATGACTCCACACGTGGCATGTAACCAGAAGCCGAAGCTCAGTTGCCACACCTCCAGAATTGGGGGGAGGAGCTAGGAGTTGAAAGTTCGGGGATGACTCAGAGATTTGTAAGCTGGCCTGTTCTATCTGTGAGTATAGCCTGAATGCACTGTACAAAGCCATTTAGCAGCTTTCACTGGCAGCCAGGAGGTAGAAGAGATGAGGTATGTAGCCTAAGGTATGACAGCCCTCTAACACCTCCTGCTGGTAGATTATAGTTAGTTAAATTTGTTTCCTCTCCCTGAGACTCTTCGCTTGGTCAGAAAGCCCTTCAGAAAGTTGGGGCTTTATTTCCTGTTCTTCAACTACAGGGAATTATTCACTCACCCCTTCCTCAGACTTGACTGTCTCTTTCCTGGGATCCAGCTCCATAAGAGAGTTGTGACACAAGTTGGTAGGTAATAAGCCAACACATAACTAAGAAACATGTTTACTGATCTCAGCTATGCAGAAGGCATTGTTCTAGATGCTTTCATGCAAATTATTTCATGTAGTCCACTTGTCTACCCTGAAATTGGCTTTATTACCAATTTTGAGATGTCAAAATTGAAACTAGAAGTTAGGTCTTAGAGCCATGGTAACACAGCAGGATAGTAGCGGGACCTGAATTTAGGACTTGACTCTTAATAACACCACATCCTAGACTCTTGGTGTTCTCCCCTCTGCTTCCTTGCTTAACACTTTAAATCATGGATGTTTCTCAAACTTTACTGTCGATAGGAATCAACCTAGTGAGTTTGTTAAACTACAGATTTGGATTCAGTAGGTCTGAGGTGAAACCCAAGATTCTGCATTTCTGACAAGCTCCAGGTAATGGTAATATTGCTGGCCAGGCAGTCATATTTTTTAAATAGCAAGGTTTTTATGTACCTTTATATATATGTCCTTGTTGGAACCTTAGGATCAGACTTTGGAGCCAAGTAGCTTGAGTGTTATGCTAGAAGTGGAGAGGGCAAGGAAAACAGTAGTAGTTTTGCTTTAGATGTCTCAGTTATTTAGTAATGGAGCTGGGACTGGAACCCAGATTTCCTTTCCTAATTCCAAGCCATGTGCTCTGTCTTCTACATCATTAGGTAAAGTTATCCTAACCTGAATTTTTTCCAATATTCTATCCATATTGATTGTTTTTAAAATCCTTCATATTTCTTTAGTTTTTTTCTCCCCCCTAGGCTGCAGGGTGAGCTAAAATATGACTAAACTTGACATTGAAGAGTGCTGGAAAGTAGCCATACTATTTAATTTTCTATATTTATTAAATAACAAATATACAGCACTTGGTGCTGTGTGCCAGGCATGATTGTAAGTGCTTCATAAATATTGACTTAATTCATCCTCCTAGCAGTGCTTTGAGGTGGGTTCAGTTATTTCCATTTTACAAATATTTTCTCAGGTCCTCTCTCTCTCCTCCTTCTGGGACCTGTGTAATGTGGATGTTTGTGCATTTAATATTGTCTCAGAGGCCTCAGACTGTCCTCATTTCTTTTTTTTTCATTCATGTCTTCAGGCTCACTTATCTGTTTCTTCTGTGTCACTTATTCTGCTATTGATTCCTTCTAGTGTATTTTTTATTTAAGTTATTGTATTGTTTATCTGTTTAACTTTCCTGGTGGCTCAGATGGTAAACGTCTGCCTACAATGTGGGAGACCCGGGTTTGATCCCTGGGTAGGGAAGATCCTCTGGAGAAGGAAATGGCAACCCACTCCAGTATTCTTGCCTGGAAAATCCCATGGACAGAGGAGCCTGGTAGGCTATAGTCCAGGAGTCGCAGAGAGTTGAACACGACTAAACTTAAACTTTATTGTTTATCTGTTTGTTCTTTAGTTTGTTGTTAAACATTTATAGTGTGTTGATCAGTGCCTCTATTCTTTTTCCAAGATCTTGGATCATCTTTACTATCTTTACTCTGAATTCTTTTTCAGGTAGATTGTTTACATTTTAGAGATAAGGAAATTAAAGCACAGAAAGATTAAATGACTTGGCTAGGCTCACACAACCAGAAGTATAGTAGGAACAGAATATTCTACCTTCACTTTGGAGCTACCTAGCCATGCTGTTCACACACTAGCATTTTTGCAAATTGGAGATCTGGCTAAGAAGTGTTGCAGATGGAGATTAGGGACAGTTGAGATCAGCTCTCCTCAAGTTACATTGAGGTGCCTCATTAAATGGCAAAGACACGCTCTACAAAGGAAATTAAGACTTTGCTGGTGGTGCAAGTATGGTAATACTTTCCATCTGATGCCTTTAAATGATGTTGCATTCTTATAGCCTTGTTAGTTGACCTTCCACTCTTCTCTTTCTGATTTCCTTTTTTTTTTTTAACCTTAAGTGAAGTAAAAGGAGAAGGAAGCTCATTGATTCTAGTAGTTCTCTCTTATAAGGGGAAAAAACTGTTTTTGTTTTATGTTCATACAGGCATATTGCTGGAAGAGAGACCTCCATTCTGAGAGAATTTCATTTTCATCTTAAGATCAGGCTTTCATTCTGTCAGCTTAGCTTGGATACATTTTTTTTCTTATGCCTAAGATTTAACCTTAGACTATTCTTATAATGTCTTCCTCTTGCCAGTGAAGTAGCCAGCCATTATAGAAACTTAAAGATGTTTTAAAAGTGAAAAAATTATCATTATGGAGAGATTTCAACTTCTTTTTTCTCTCAGATGGTATGTTCCCCTACAGCCTCTTTAAAAGCAAACCCACATAACCAACTACCCACAATTAAAGGGTCTGCTGAGTGCTGATGTGGTCTCCAGGAGATAGGGCTTCTATAATAGGGGATCTATGGGACCGTGGAGCATGAAATAGCTTGAACATGGAAAGTGCTGTAGAAGAGTAGTTTGAACCCACTCAAGGTTTTCCCTTGTTCACTTTTGGATGACTAGTAAGATAAAGGAAATAGTTATTTCTTGAGTGCTGGGTGCACTCCCATTCACCCCATGTAGGATGAACAGCCTAAATAGCTATTTGTGCTGTGTACATTCTGCCCAAATGGTCCTCAGTGAGCTAGAGGAGATTCTTTAGAAAGTTAATGAGAGGAGTCGCAATCAGCCCTCATTAACAATCTGAGGCCTTCCCCCTTTGTTTTAAGGCCACATTAGCTTGCCTTGTGTTCTCTGAATTTAGCTTTGGATATTCTTGGCCTGGGAAATCCCATGGATGGAGGAGCCTGGCAGGGGTCACAAAGAGTCAGACACAACTGAGTGACTTCTCTTTCTTTCTTTTGATTCTTCTTAAAATAAAGTTTTCTGAAGGGTCTCTTCCCTTTCCATTTCTTCCTCCTGCCCCAACAGAAAGAGGGGTATGAAATTCTAAAAGCCTCAGGCACTACTCAGTCTCACCTTAAGCATGTGGTGTTTTGGAATTTATACACCACCACTAGTTCAAATGATTTCCAGCACAATCAGACAGCAACACAGTACAGTCGGCCCTTTGTATCCATGGGTTTTGCACCTGTGGGTACAACCAACTGTGGATCAAACACATTTTTTTAATTCCAGAAAGTTTCAAAAAGCAAAACTTGCACTTGCCATGTGCTGACTACTGGCATAGCATTTACTTTGTACTTCCAACTATATAGCATTTACATTGCTTTAGGTATTATAACAGAGAAGGCAGTGGCCCCCACTCCAGTACTCTTGCCTGGAAAATCCCATGGACAGAGGAACCTGGTAGGCTGCAGTCCATGGGGTATCGAAGAGTTGGACACGACTGAGCGACTTCACTTTCACTTTTTACTTTCATGCATTGGAGAAGGAAGTGGCAACCCACTCCAGTGTTCTTGCCTGGAGAATCCCGGGGACGGGGGAGCCTGGTGGGCTGACGTTTATGGGGTCGCACAGAGTCGGACACGACTGAAGTGACTTAGCAGTAGCAGGTATTATAAGTAATTTAGAGATACCTTAAAGTATATGGGAAAATATGCATAGGTTATATACAAATACTACACCAGTTTATGTAAGAAACTCGAGCTTCCTCAGATTTTGGTATCTGTTGAGGGTGGGGAGGTCCTGGAACCAATTCCCCCTTGAATACCGAGGGATGACTGTAGTTACCTAAAAAAGTATGTCTGACTTTTTGGCAAAAGGAGAGGTATAGACTTGCTGCATGGTTTGTGTGTGTGTGTGTGTGTGTGTGTGATCTTTAGTTTGCAAAGTGCTCCCACGTCCATTGTAATTTAATCATCACAAGACAGCCCTGTGGGATCTAGTGGGTATCAGCACCATTTTATAGATGAGGACCCTGGGGCTTATTTTTTACTATCTAATCTTATCTTCAGAATAATCTGAAGAAAAGTCAGCCTCCTTGGCTAAATCCTTAAAACTTGGTAGTAGTACAACTGGTTGTCTTTTTCAAAGGCAGTGTTGAACTTTCTCTTGCAACTCAGCAATCTTCATAGAAAGTTGTGTTTCTTGGGGGGAAAAAACTATCTCTAAATATAGAAAAATATAGCCTAGCTACAAAATACAGAAGCAATCTAAGTGTCCATCAAGAGATGAATGGATAAAGATGTGTGTGTTATATACACAACAGAATACTACTAAGCCATAAAAAAGAATGACATTTTACCATTTTCAGCAACATGGATGGACCTGGAGTGTACCATGTGAAGTGAAGGAAGTCAGAAAGACAGATGCTGTTTATCACTTACATGGAATTTAAAAAGAAAACTAGTGAATATAACAAAGAAAAGTACAGATATGAGAATAAACTAATGGGTGCCAATGGGGAGAATGAAGTGGGGCAATAACTATAAATGGAATATAACCTTAAAAAATTATGAATCATGTTGTACACCTGAGACTGACAGAATACTGTACAAGAATTATACCTCAATTAAAAAAAAAATTTGTTTGGTACAGGTGTGTGAGTGATAAACTCTCAGCTTTTGTTTGCCTGAAATGTCTTTATTTCACCTCCTTTAAGAGTTTTTTCTTTCTCACCTGGGTACACAAGTCTAGTAATTTCTCTCAGTATGTTAAAGCTAACTTACCAGTTTTCTAGTTTCCATTGCTGTCCTTGAGCAGTCTGGTTGTTACTTTGTAGATATCCTGTCTTCTCCATGCTTTTTCCAGGAGCATTTCAGGTAGTGTTGTAAAAGGTTGCTTTCCCCTCTGGACTCTTCTAGAATGGAGAGGTTGAAGTGCTGCCAAAGGACTAGGTGCTGAAGAGAGATTACCAGCCTGGTTAAGGGATTGATCAGTTTCCTCGTTGCTTTTCTCAGGGCTCCTCAGAGCTACGGAAAGCTAGATTTTTGAAGGACTGGGTACTTTAACAACTGCCTCTCTGCCGTTTCCTTCATGCCTAACAAAGCCCAGCCCTTAGAACCCAGGTGATGGGAGAGGCTCTTCGGGGAGTGCTGATGAAGCTGCTGCCTCCAGACTGGAAATTCTTTCCAGGTTGCTCAAGGCCTTATACAGCTTTCATATGTCAAACTGTCCACAGAGGCTAAAATAAAGAGAGAGGTTGAGGCATTGTAACTACAGGAAGGAGGATGGTTGTATAAGGTTTTGTGTTTTTTTTGCAGAATGCATCCTGTCTTGTTCTTGCTGCCAGGCATGCCAGTGCTTCTTCCACGGTAAGATTTGGAAAGAGGACTGAGGATCATTGAGGCAGCTGGACCCTGGGGTGGGCTACCATCCAGGCTTTTATCATTATCCCAAGTGTCTCCTGGAGGTGACCAAGACTCTTGTTATAGCCATTATTACTACTGCTATTTTAAGATAGCTAAATCACTGTGGACATGATAAGGGCTGTGGGATTTTGGCTGGAAAAAAAGTAGTTCTGTAATGTACTTCAACCAAAGTACCATTCTCTTCACCGACTATTCAAAGCATTCTGTCCCATAAAAGGAAATGCTGGAGCTTATGGTATTCATTAGAAAATAGACTGTTCTCAAGTTTATAGTTTAGGGGTAGTTAAGTAATTCACATTATTGTGCAAACATCATCACTATTCATCTCCAAAACTTTTTTTTTTTTTTCATCTCCAAAACTTTTGTCTTCCCAAATTGAAACTGTACCCATTAAACAACTCCCCATTCCCTTCTTCGTCTGCCTAATTCTTTTACCCTCATCTGTACAGAGCAGTTGACCAGGCTTCCCTGACAGAGAAAGCCAAATTCTAAAAAGCAGTCTTAACATATCAACTTGGCAGAAATATAATCAATATTTTGATCATCACTTAGCCTCTCTACTTCTCTTTTTAGAATTTGAAAGACATATTGGCTGATCTGATACCTAAGGAGCAGACCAGAGTGAAGGCCTTCAGGCAGCAACATGGCAAGACGGTGGTGGGCCAGATCACTGTGGACATGGTGAGGGCTGTGGGGTTTTGCCTGGAAAAGGAGCTCGGCACCACACTGGGGCAGAAGCACCACCCTCCTCACTGACCATTCAGAGCATTCTGTCCCACATAGGGAAATGTTGAAACTAATGGTGTCTGTTAGAAATCAGACTGTTCTCTTCCACAGATTTCATAGTTGAGGCTAACCTAATTCATGTATGGGAAAGGATGAATGAAGTTTCTATTACTTTTCCCAACCCCTCAGCTTTTGGGCCCAAGGTTCTCTGTCTCTGAGTTGATCATCCAGTTAGACCATAGCTCTAGCTGGCCTTATAGAACAGCTTTAGGATGGTTTTTCTTCAGTTCTGAGAATCTCAGCAGCTCAGATGATAATTTCCTAACACTGTTTAGCCATTGGTCTCCATCTTCTTTCCATATAGTCAATCCCATTCTGTTTACTTTGGTTGGTGGGAATGAGGGGAGAAGAGCAGGCAGGAGAAAAAAATAACAAAAGGGAGCACAGGCAGAAACATTAACTAAAGATAGTGATTTCTCAACTTAAAAAATTCATTTCCAGCGTTAGCAGTCTTTCAAAATTACATTCTGTAGAAAGTTAACTCAGAAATCTCCCAAAGTTTTGCAAGTCAGAGACTAAATTTCCTCCCCCAGATCCCATGAAGCTCTAACAAGCTCTTGCCTGAATTACTTGGACAACTTGTTACATCCTCTTTTCTTTAGATGTATGGTGGCATGCGAGGCATGAAGGGATTGGTATATGAAACATCAGTTCTTGATCCTGATGAGGTAAGAGACTTCCTGTCGATTACTAGTAATCACTGACTTTACTTAGTTGTGCACACCATGGATTAAATCACTAAGGGTGAGGAGAACAAAATAGGGCACATACCTATATATTTTGGAAGGTGAAAATAGGTACATATGGAATAGCTGAAAAATAACTTTACCTTTTAAATATATCAACTAGTAAAAGTACAAAGCAAGAGTAAGTTACCTAAAGATTTACACTTTGAAAGTTGTAACTTGTTGACAGGTCTGAAGAAAGTGAGATCAGTCAATTTATGTGATTTTTGAGTTGTAATCCTTACTCCTCTCCCTCAAGGGCATCCGTTTTAGAGGCTACAGCATCCCTGAATGCCAGAAACTGCTGCCAAAGGCTAAAGGGGGCGAAGAACCCTTGCCAGAGGGCTTATTTTGGCTGCTGGTAACTGGACAAATCCCAACAGAGGAACAGGTAAGTAGAAGGACATTAGCCCTTCTCATTCCCCTCCTTTGCCTTTTTCTAATCTCAAGCACTTAATATTATTCTGGTTATGGGTGGTAGTTTATAGAGGGGAAGGAAATCAGAGCAGAGTTCTGTTTTGTAAGTGGACTGGATTGAAATCTCTTGGATTTTATTTACTTGAGGTCAATCTTTTCATTTTCTTTAAATTTTTTATTTTGGTCACACCAGGCAGCTTGCAAGATCTTTGTTACCATTTTGCAAGTTACTCACAGCTAGAGATTCAACCCAGGCTCCCAGCAGTGAAAGCGCCGAGTCCTAACCACTGGACCACCAGGGAATACTCATTGTCTTTTTTTTTTCTCATTTTCTTCCATTTTGGCTGTGCTGTGCTGTGCCATGCGCAGGCTTTCTCTAGTTGTGGCACACAGGCTCTAGAGTACATGAGCTTCTCTATTCTCCAGTTGCAGCACGTGGGTTTTGTTGCCCAGTAACATGTCGGATCATAGTTCCCTTCCATGTCCCCTGTATTGGAAGGCAAATTCTTAACCACTGGACCACCAGGGAAGTCCCCTGTTGTCTTTTTATTTGTCTTCTTTTTCCTTGTCTAGTGTTATAAGCAATGTCTTCCTTTTCACAGGTATCTTGGCTCTCACAGGAGTGGGCAAAGAGGGCAGCTCTGCCTTCCCACGTGGTCACCATGCTGGACAACTTTCCCACTAATCTACACCCCATGTCTCAGCTCAGTGCAGCTGTTACAGCTCTCAACAGTGAAAGTACCTTTGCCCGAGCATATTCAGAGGGTATCAACCGAACCAAGTACTGGGAGGTAGGAAACTTTGCTGTGATGATTGATGTTTGATAGAGATTCAAAGGACCTGAGTGCAAAGAAAGAAAAAGGAATGAAGAATTCTTAGGAAAATTACTACCCTGAGTTACGCCACAGATTCATTTAACAAAATTTTATTGTAGGGTTGCTTTTTATGGGTTATTGAAATTACAAAGATAAATGAAGCATGCTTTGTATCACCAAGGTTATTGATTTTAGTAAGGGTGATATACACGTAAAAAAGGAATTACAGTTCAGTAATCTTGCTATAATAGAGGTATGTACACAGCACTGTTGGAATATTGAAAAAGGTGTGACTTTAATTGCAGGGTCCCTGAGGAAGGTTTCGCAGAGTAGACATACCCTGGCCCCAAAAGATCCTTTCTTCTCTTCTTCAAATGAGAACCTTTTTAAGTTGGAAGAATGGCACCTAAGGCAATTCTGGAGTCTAGGAAGGACCGATTGCAGTCAGCCACTGTTTGGGCTAAGCCACTCCAGATACCTGTCAGGAGTGGAAGGGTAGTTAGTATCCTGGAATGAGGATGCAAAAAGCAAATGAGCTTTATTCTCTGAAAACAGTGTGACTTTCACAGTTTGAACTCTGTAGTGAGAGTATGAGAAGATTGTTGGGCCTTGTCCTAGTGCACAGGACACACTTCCTTCTCTCCTCTTTCCAATACATCACAAATACTGGGTAAAGTACAATTTATCTGGCTAGGTCTACAGAAGGACATCTCTTTTTGTTTGTTTGTTTCTTATTTAGAGACAGGTAGTATAGGAATGGAAAAGTCCCTTTTGGCAAAGCAGATGCACTAAATGATTTTTGACCAGAAGGCCCCTAAGGAGTTCACTGTGAGTTCATACTATTCATAGAATAGTATGGCCCACTTGTCTGATGAAATCTCCTTGGGGTTTTGGCAAGTCCCACTCCATTTGATTGGTCAGTGTTTACTCAGTGCCAGCTGTGTATACAGAATTGAGTGCTATTGAGGGAAAGAAGGAGAGAAAGTTTGCAATTGATACTAGTCTGGTTGGCTTTGAGGAGAAAGGTATAGGAATGATGCAAACTAAACATATCCACAAGCATTTATGAAATCACAAATCAGCAGATTCAGAAGGTTGTATAATCTGAATATATTGCTTTTCATTTTTTTTTAAAATGCTCTTTCAAGTCATTGTTATCTGTGTGGGTCACCATAACAGAAAAAGTTAAATCAAGCCCAACATTTCTTTTAAAACTTGTTTGTTAGAAATTGACCACTCAGGAGTGCCTGTTACTACTTATGATGCTGTTGTGTTGACTATTGTAGAGTACTTCCTCAGATCAGATCAGATCAGATCAGTCGCTCAGTCGTGTCCGACTCTTTGCGACCCCATGAATCGCAGCATACCAGGCCTCCCTGTCCATCACCAACTCCCAGAGTTCACTCAGACTCACGTCCATCCAGTCAGTGATGCCATCCAGCCATCTCATCCTCTGTCGTCCTCTTCTCCTCTTGCCCCCATTCCCTCCCAGCATCAGGGTCTTTTCCAATGAATCAACTCTTCGCATGAGGTGGCCAAAGTACTGGAGTTTCAGCTTTAGCATCATTCCTTCCAAAGAAATCCCAGGGCTGATCTCCTTCAGAATGGACTGATTGGATCTCCTTGCAGTCCAAGGGACTCTCAAGAGTCTTCTCCAATACCACAGTTCAAAAGCATCAATTCTTCGGCGCTCAGCCTTCTTCACAGTCCAACTCTCACATCCATACATGACCACAGGAAAAACCATAGCCTTGACTAGATGAACCTTTGTGGGCAAAGTAATGTCTCTGCTTTTGAATATGCTATCTAGGTTGGTCATAACTTTCCTTCCAAGGAGTAAGTGTCTTTTAATTTCATGGCTGCAGTCACCACCTGGAGTGATTTTGGAGCCCAGAAAAATAAAGTCTGACACTGTTTCCCCATCTATTTCCCATGAAGTGGTGGGACCGGATGCCATGATCTTCTTCATACTTTGCAGTAAATACCTACAAGATATTTCCCAGGTATCCAAACAGGCTGCACTGCTTCACACTGTCCTTTATTGAATCAGGAAGATGAATCTTGTTCTCTGCTTGCTCTTGCCTCCGATTCAGTGTACAGGTATTGGTTGGTTGTTCTGTTACCTCTTGGGAGATGTCATTTGAGGGTGGTTGTCTTGAGGTAAAGATTGTATTTCAGGACTTTACCAACCTTGAGAGTATTTGTAAGCATTACTGATAAATCAGTCAGCCTCAGGATGTGTGTCTAATAAAGTTCATACTGAACAAAAGTTAGCTCCAGTAATTGCTCTAGTGGAACTTGGTGCTATTTTGCTGCCATGTCTTGTATCTCTCTCAAAGGTCACTGAAGCACTATTCTACTATTCTGCTTAAGTAGAATTACATGACAGCATTCAACTGGTTATTTCTGTTTAAAAATTTATGTTAAAGAGTACATGTGATCTAAGTCTCTGCTAGAATTATCCGTTCATGCTGTTTTACATATATCTCAATGGATGATCTGCCTACAGCTTTCCTTCCATAGCAGTTTACATGACTTTAGATAACTGTGTAGTCTCTTGAGGTGAAAGAGTTAGGTCTTTTTATAATTGACTTAACTTCACTTGTGACTAGGAGATTACTCTGATGCACAAGCTGTTTAACTGTGAGGTAGCCTTAAGATACTGTTGGATTGGGTAAAATTGGCAAAGTAGCTGACAGATCAGGTTTTTCTAGTAAGGCCTATGAACAGTATGTGTAGGGTTTGAAGCTGTCATTCCAACACCTAACAAACAACTCTTGAAAGCATCAGCTTGAATGCTTATACTCATCTGATTTAATCATCAGAACTACCCCATGAGGTAGACCTTACTGTTTATTCTCATTTTACTGAATGGCAAAGTTGAAGATGAGAGAAATAAAGTAGCACGCCCAGGGTCATGCAGCTAGTAGCTGGTGGAGACCAGGTTGAGACTTGAGTTTGTTTCACTCTAGGGTCTCTTCACCATTAATACTGACTCTTCATTTTCTGTGTCTTCTTAATAATGATTAATAGCTATTAGTAGTACAACACTGTAAATCAACTATACTCCAATAAAAAAATTTTTTAAATTATTACTTGCTAAGTACTTGGCCAGAATTTCTCTAGCCCTAGAGATGCTGGATCACAGTGATGATTATGGCCAGTTTTGTTACCTTTATTCCAGGCAGATGCAGTGGTGGCATATTTTGTCCTTTTTTCTTCTGAGGGTTTAAAGATGAAGAATGAGTTAGTACCAGTAGCTAAGTAGCACCTCAGTCTTATTAGCTTATTAAAGAAGAAATAAGGAGTTCTCTGTCCGTGTGTTTATCTATTGAATCTCTTGACAGTACAGCTTTCCCACTACAAAAAGCAGGGTAAAGATCCCACAGTGTCAGACCTGGTCTGATACTAGCTGCTTCATAAACTTCATCCTCAGTGGTAGAGGTTGAAACAATCTTTTTGTAGTTTCTTTATGAATCGGTCATTCATACTTCACAAACAATTGTGAAAATTAGTACATAGTCCACAGATGCCAGTTGGCCTAGCCCAGGATCTTGTTGTTCTTGGCATTCTGCTAATCGATCCAGGTCCCTTAGATCTGCATATCCTTTAGGCATACTTCTGGAAAACATCTACTTCCTTGGGGGATGTAAATCTGCAAGGAGGTGTGTTTAATAGTATGATTATCATGTAAGTAATCTCCTGAGAACTTGTGTTAGCTAAGTACTTCTTGCTTCAAGTAGCTTTTTAATTTTGGCAGTGTTCTCATTGACTCTTGGTGGCACTGACAAAATTCAATGCTGAGTACTTGAGTAATAGATGACTTCACATAGATTATCTCATTTAAGATACTTATTATAGATTTTGTTCTTTGTTCCAGCAGAACTACTAAAACCTCATGACTTCTTACAGGAACATCTAGCCAGTTAACTTGATAGGACAGCACTATATAATATCAGCAAGTATTTTCTCCATGGTTCCTATGTACTGTGACTGAAAGTAGAAATTTCTTTGTTTTTTCTTTGGCTGCACCTCATGGCTTGCAGGAACTGAAGCCAACCAGGAACTGAACCCAGGCCTTGGCAGTGAAAACACCGAGTCCTAACCACTGGACCACCAAGGAATTCCCAAATTTTTTTGTTACTAACAGAAAAAATAGGAATTCCCTAGCAATCCAGTGGTTAGGACTCTGCTTCCACTGCAGAGGACGCAGGTTCAGTCCTTGGTCAGTCAGCTAAGATCCCATAAGCTGTGCAGCATGGCCAAAAAAAAAAAAAAACAAACTACTAAGTTCCTCCCTAGAGGAACTTAAAATCCCTATGAGAAGATAAAATTGAGACATAAAAGTTGAGCAAACCATTAACATCACAAAAAGACAACCAGATGTTATATGTTTCTCTTAATCAATGAACATAGCACTATTTATCAAAAAGTCTTGCTAAAAAAAAATTGAACCTGAATCTGCTCAAGCCTCCATCTCTTATCAATTTGTCAGAAATAAAATGGACAGAAGGACATGTTAAATGACATCACAGGTATATAACCAGCAAAATCTAAACTAAGGGAAATTCTCCAGAACAAATGAGGCTGATTTTCCACAAGTAAATTGCAAAGTAAAAAAAGGACAGCATAAGAGGGAACTTAAATTGATTAAAAACTATTTCAGAGACATCAGACAATTGTAATGTGGGCTATTTTTCAGTAAAACAAACAAATGAGGGGGAGCTTTAATCAATGAATGAGGTGTGGAGGGGATTTCAATACTGATTAGTTAATGATATTGAAGATTTGTTAAATTTTTTTCAGTGGGATAATGGTTTTGTGATTTTGATTATGAAGGATCTTTATCTTTTAGAGATACATGCCTAAATATTTACATGTTATATATGATATCTGGGATTCACTCAATAATTTGGGAGATGAGAGGGGAAAGTAAGGGTATAGATGAAACAAGCATGGCCATGAGTTAATAATTTAAGCTAGATGATGCTTATTAGCTGAGTGGGTAACTTTGTGCCCCAATTTTTACAAATGAGGGATATGTTATCTTACAGGACTATTGTAAGAAAAGAAAAAACTGAAAATAATCGATATTATAATTACTAGTAAATGCTTTAAAAATGGAAGCCTTTGTTAATAACTAATGATTGAATGTCACTGTTTGACCCTTAGCATATATAGTAAATTTTCTTTGAAAGATGGAACATAGAATTATTAAATAACCTAATGTCTTAGCATATTGTTTGAGTGCAAAGTCATATAGTGGAAAAGATCATGTTTAAACGTGTAAGGGTTGGAAATCTGACTTTGGCATTGACTGAATGCTCTGAGGTTTGGTTCCCTTTTCTGTAAAGTGAAGGTCATTATATATTTTGTAGAATGGAGAAAAATTGGGAATAATATTTTAATATACATGGGATACCATGTGTAACTCCCTTGATGCAGTACCTGGGTCATAACAGTTACTCAGTTACATGGTCATTGTTGTTATTTACTCCATATATAACCACCCAGCATATAATCCAAATATCCATATCAATCCAAAAAGCCCAGTCCATGGAGAAGAGACACGATCCCTGCCTAACTCTTCTTTGCTGATGATTCCTCTTCTTTTTTCTCCATTTTCCTTTTCTCCCCATCAGTTGATTTATGAAGACTCTATGGATCTGATCGCAAAGCTTCCTTGTGTTGCAGCAAAGATCTACCGGAACCTGTACCGAGAGGGCAGCAGTATTGGGGCCATTGACCCTAAGCTGGACTGGTCCCACAATTTCACCAACATGTTAGGCTATACTGACGCTCAGTTCACAGAGCTCATGCGCTTGTACCTCACCATCCACAGGTGAGGGAGACCCAGCCACCAGGTTGCTGGATTGGTGGTGAATATTAAGAGAAACTCCTTGGGACTTCCCTGTTAGTCCAGTGGTTAAGACTCCGCACGTCCACTGCAGAGGGTGTGGGTTCAATCCCTGGTCAGGGAATTGAGATCCTGCATGCTACACAGTGCACCAAGAGAAAAAAAAGAAAAAGCTCCTTAACATTCTCGTCTTTTGGGAACAGGTGGTAGGCAGCAAGGAGATGGAAGCACAGAGTATGGAATGATACAAAGCATGAAAGGGGTCTGGTAAAGGCACAAGAGGTCTAGTGAAATTACTATAACCACACAGAGTAAGCTAGTGCTTCTAGCTAGGAAAAAGAACTAGCTGTTCGCGTTAGGTGAGCCCTTTGGCTTTCCAGGAGCTCCCTCTTCTGGCCATTGCTATTAAAGCTTGAGTGAAAGTCAGGGAGCATGGCACACAGGCTGGGCATCATCAACCAGTAACCTTTCCAGTTCTGTGGATTAGTGAACAAAGGCTGATGATACATTGGGACATCTCTTACAAGAGCTTATGTATAAATGACTGGCTCTAGGCTGGTGTGAACCCATAGCTAGGCAAGTATGTGACAGTAAGAGAACAGCAAGGTCCCTGTTAGCATAGTCTCCTCCTTTTTTCCCCTTTCTCTGGGCCTTTATTCTCCTTTCTTCCCCACAGTGACCATGAAGGTGGCAACGTAAGTGCCCACACCAGCCACTTGGTGGGCAGTGCCCTTTCAGACCCCTATTTGTCCTTTGCAGCAGCCATGAATGGGCTGGCAGGGCCCCTGCATGGACTGGCAAATCAGGTAAGACTCTTCTTCTCCTGCTCCATGTTTTTCTCACTGGCATGCTTTTGTTTCTGATCCTGGCATTCTCTCCTGGCATATACATTGACACTCTTATTCTCTAAACCTTCCCCATAGGAAGTGCTTGTTTGGCTGACACAACTTCAGAAGGAAGTTGGCAAAGATGTGTCAGATGAGAAGTTACGAGACTACATCTGGAACACACTCAACTCAGGACGGGTGAGCAGAGATACTTAGCAACTAAGAAAGAAGCCAAGACTAAAGTTCAATAAATTGAAAGAATGAAGGAGAAAACAATGAGATAACTTCCTAAATTAGAGGAGATTTCTTTTCCATTTGTCTGCCCTGAAGAATTTAGAAAAGACAAAAATTTCTGCCTGAGAATACAACTGGTTTTCCCCCAACCCCATCCTTTGCAGGTTGTCCCGGGCTATGGCCATGCAGTACTAAGGAAGACTGATCCACGATATACCTGTCAACGAGAGTTTGCTCTGAAACACCTGCCTCAGGACCCCATGTTTAAGCTGGTTGCTCAGCTGTACAAGATTGTGCCCAATATCCTCCTAGAGCAGGGCAAGGCAAAGAATCCGTGGCCCAATGTAGATGCTCACAGCGGGGTGCTGCTCCAGGTGAGTCCTGCTTTCCTCTAATTTATACCATACCCTACTGTTCTCTGCCATGCACAAAATCAACTCCCTAGTCAGAGCCAGGGCTCTCACCTCCTTCCTTAACCCTGTTGATAAAGTTGCCTGTGGTGTAGAACGTGTGGGCTGGAGGGAAGGGATGATGATTTCCTTTCAGAATGCAGTTGCTATACTTTTCCCAGTCATTTCTATTTAAGGCTAATTGGGTTAAGGCTTTTAATCACCCTGGACTTGTACATGCAACTACCTGTGGGCCTTTAACACAACTTTTTTCTCTTTTACCTTACAGTACTACGGCATGACGGAGATGAATTACTACACAGTCCTGTTTGGGGTATCACGGGCACTAGGTGTATTAGCACAGCTCATTTGGAGCCGAGCCCTAGGCTTCCCTCTAGAGAGACCCAAGTCCATGAGCACAGATGGTCTGATGAAGTTTGTGGACTCTAAGTCAGGGTGAAACTGAAGATGGGGAGGAAACTATCCAGCAGAGAGTGAGGGATCTTTAAAAAAAAAAGTATACCTTTGTTTCGGGGCTTTTAAAGACTTAAGATTAAATTGTATTGAGGCACTGGTGATAAGTCTGAGGTTAAAATATAAATTAAGATTTTTAAAAGAAGAAAAGTAACCCGTTCTTCCCTGACCAGCTCCTTTCCCCTGCCTGGTGTGAGTTGCCCACCAACTGTAGGATGACCAGGACTAATGCATGTAGTGTGGGTTAGGTTTCACCTCACCCCCATCTTCAGAGTGGGAATCTGGCTCCTCTTTCCCTAGGTCAAAGCTGGTTGCAGAGAATTTGCCATCACTTCAGAACTTTTGGTTCTACTCTGTCCACCCTTTAATAGGCCAGCAAACCAGGACTCTACCCCTTCTGTTTCCATAGGAATCATGTTGGATTGTCAGCTGTACTAAGCCCCATTAACTTCTCCCATGCACACAGACACTTCCTAGCAAGATCTATTGGGTGATGCTGTGGCCTTTTTTTTTTTTTTGGTTAAGCTACCAGATGATCATAAAGGCCATGGTATTTGTTGTTGACTGGCAACCAATATTTGGTTTTTATTTTTCTTTTTTAAAATTATCCTATTAAAATTAAGATCTAGGAGTGTTCTATTCCCCATTACTTGAATACTCACCGCTTTCCAGATTTTCTATACCTGCTGCACCTCAAGCCAAGGTTGCTGTGGACCTTCCTGTCTTGGTCCTTCCTAGAGACCTCTTTTCAGCAGGTATATACAGCACTGTCTACTATGTGGTCTTTCCTAGTTATTTGGCTTTATCAGTGCTTAATGTGAACTAAGTTTTTACTTCCTTGGAACACAAACCACTACCCTCTGACCTTTTTTTTTTCCCCTTTAATATGCTATGGGCTATAGAACAGGGACTTAGGAAAGACCAGCATGATATCTTCATGGCCTGATCCCAGGAGTACTAGTACCTCTTTCTGAACAGGGAAATGATTTTTAAGATTGGACATGGTCTCCTTTGACTATCAGGTGCTGGGGCTGAGGACATTAAAAATAGTAAACCTCCCTCCTCATCCCCTGCCACAAGCCAATATCCCTTTATTTATCAAGGTTCTTATCCTGTCCCTTCCCCAAGAGCTCACAGTACACTGTTTGTTTTAGAATCCCCATATGCACAGGTTTCAAGTGACTCAGAAGGTTCTACTGCCTTTTTAAGAAAGGATTAAAAATACACTCCTGCTGTGCCCCCCTTCCTCCCTTGCAACTCCTGCCTGTGTTTGTGTGGATCCCTAATCCCCAGAACCATGCTGTTGAGATGGATAATACTGTCTGTAAACCCTTGGGTAACTGTCATGATGCAGACTTCAGGTTGTTCTGTATAAAATGCAAAATAAATGTTTTTATTAACAATGTTTGAGCCTATTAAATGAGGCCTGGAAGAGTCTCCATTCTGAGGTAAGCAGTCTGGCTAGCAAGATCCTACACTTAGTAGGTTATACATTATCCTGTGCATCTCTTTATCTTTAGGCATGTTTGGCACTCACTTACCCTAATCAGAAGACAGGTTCCCTGTGAGATTTCCAAAGAAGATTGCTGCTGTCTTAATGGTTAGAAGTCCTTGACCTTTAGCCTCCATCCTTCCTAAATCTGTTGTAAAGTAGAACACTCAAGGACTAGAGACCTCACAACTGCTTAGGTGACTAATCCAAGGAAGCTGGTCCAGCCCAGTGGGTGAAAGGAAACTATACCAAGGGCAGTTAGGGTAGGACAGCTGACTCCGGATCTGACCCTCCAGAGGGCTCTGGAGCTTTGTGGAATGCCGATCCTTCTTTGCTGCCTCCCTTACAGATCCCCCAGAATAAGAGGTGGTCTGGAGGGCATCAGTTATATGGGAGGTCTGAGACCAGATTACTCTGTCCTGAGACTCCTGCTGCAACTGACCTTCTGAAAAAGTCTATAAATAGGCAAGGGAGTGGGTACTAGGTCCTGGCTTGTAGAATGTGCTACTATAGTTAGCAGGGACGCTATGTCCAAGAGCCCTTCTTGCACCTTTGCTCCCCTAGGAAAGGAAGCCATAACTTTCTTCTGCTCTGCTATATCTACATTATTCCCCCAAGAAGCAATATAAAAAAGCCAGATTCACACTGTCACAATTAATTTATTGAAATTTTATAAAAACTCAGGCCAAGTAGAAGACAGCCCAGGAGTACAACTGTTCAGTGCTCTTTTGCTCCTTGCCCCTGTGGCACTGATGGCTGAGAAAGTCCCTTGCTCTCCACTAGCCAGGCAGCATGGAAGTAAGGTCATAGGGATTTCAAGCTGGGGCCAGATCTCAGGCATCTCCTGAGGCATTTCAGGTAGGCAAGGTTATTGACCACCCAGTAGCTCTGTGTCAGAACAAAGAGTTCAATTTCTTCAGTCCTAAGAAAAGCTTTCTTCCCCTGGTCAGACACTAAGGCACCTTGACAAGAGCTCAGAGATGACCGCACAGCCCCGACTATAATTCAGTGTGAGAAGGTGGCAGGCTTCAGGCATATGGTGCTCTCAGGATAACCCTGACCCTTTCCTGAGCATATCTCCTTTCCATGCCTCCTTGTCTTTTCTTTCCCCCAGCATTTCTAGCCAGCTCAGAGCCCAATTTTGGGGGATTTCAGAGGGAGAACAGTAATACGAACATGGACTCTTCTCTCAGATTGGAACAGGAGCCAAATAAATAAGAAAATTGGGTGAGGAGTGGGGGGAGAAGCGAGGCTAGGGAATAATCCTTTGCCTCAAGCCTGGTGCACCTCATGAAACATCAGTTCACGGGGGACGGCTGTTTCTGGACCAAACTTGGTTGCTGCCCGGCGCTCGAAGGCAGCGACATTCTTTTTGACAACCTCATCAAAAAAGATGGTGGCCAGCTGGGAGTGCAGCAGAGAGCGAAATTCAAAGGAAATCTGGGAATGGGTAAGAGACAGTCAGAAACTCTTCAAAACCATGTTGGATAGTCCCTGACCAAATGCAAGGGTACTTACTATTCAGTGCCTTTTCCTCCCCCCAACTCCTATTCCTTAGATCTCCTCAAAAGCCCTAGGACTGAGTACAAAGTACAAGTGTGATACAAGCTGACCCCTGTGGAGAGTGTAATTGACTTGGGAAGTAACTGTCATAGTACCTCGGCTCAGCCCCTACAACCCAGTTGTAGCCCTATGTAGCCTCCTGACTCACCGAAAAGTCCACAGTGCAAGTTCGAGGATAGGCAGGAATTCCAGGGCTGAATCGCCAAATGGTCTCTAAGTGGTTGAAGAGCTTGCCATCAGTGCAAACAGCCTAGAACAAGACAGGTAGTTAAAGAATATTACAATGGAATGAGACCTACATCAGGTGTAGGAAGCTGTACGAAGGAATTGAAAGCCATTTTCCTTTCCTTCAAATATTGGAAATATCTGACACATGGAGATAGAAAAATCATAAGGAAAGCCAAAATAGCCCTTAAATGTAAAAATGCCACAGAACACAGAAAAAAAGATCCTGATCAATCACTCCCAACCAGGCCTCACCTTGACCATATGAGGTTTGACCATGGAAACAGCAGAAGTGTAACGTTCCACAACAGGTGGAAAGCCAACCTCCAACTGGGCCTTCAAGTGACCTTTGCGGCTGGATACCACCAAAGACTTCTTACACCAGGGCACAAACTCACGATACTCCTGGACATTGGCTACCACCTCGTACATCTCCTGCATTGAGTACCTAGGGGAAGGAGTCACAGAGGCCAAGAAGCTGCCAGTTGGCTCAGGTTCCTCCTTGCCGTAGGCACCCTCCCCTCATACCTTTGCCCACCAATCATGTACCTTCAGGAACTAGAGATCCCAAATAAGACCCCATGAATGATTTTGCAAAAGCAAATGTCCAGATTTCCATGATGTTAATGCATCTCAAGTCTTGCCATTTAGAGAGTGTTTTTGCATTTACTATCTATTTTGATCCTTAAAAGGGTCATGTCTGGAGAACTGGGATGACTGGTGATTCACACAGGGACGCAGATCCCAGCTCTGTAACTTTTTGACAAAGCGGCCCTAGGAAAATTATTGTCTCCATTTATCTTCTCTGCAAATCATAATAGTAGTAACTGATTCATAAGTTTGTTTAGAGGATCAAATGGGAAAATCTGTGATAAAACACCTAAACAGCCTAACTGCTAGCAGTAGTTAAGTGTTCAATAAGTGTTAACTCATATTTGCTCAGAATACCTAAAGTCAGGTCAGTAAAGAAATAATACCCTATTGTCTTATGTTATTGTCCAACTCTAGTCACGTTTCACAATGTACCTGCACAGCAACCAAGAAGAGGGGGACTGAGGTTGGGAGGCTGCCAAAGGAGGGTAAAGGATCAGTAATACCACTGGGGACAGTGGGATGGCCAGGGATGAATCTTGCCCACTATGGCTACTCTTACATTCTACCCTGGACATGGTGTTTTGTTTGTCGGGAAAAGGAATGTGGAGGGATACTGGACAGGAGAGCATGCTCACCCCATGATCCGACGCTCAGAGTAAGCCTTTCGCTTGTTGGTGAAGGGGGCAGCAAAGCCCATGAAGGAACGGCTGGGAGGTAAGCCAGACTCAGTCGCCAAGACCTGGGGAGCCCGGGGCAAGAAGAAGCTGCAGGAGATCGGAAATCTAAGGCCAAAAGGAAAGGAGAGACAGTGTCAAGATTCTTTCCTTGTGGTCCTCAATCATTCTCAGGTGCAGAAGAAGAGGGGCGCATCCCAGAAGGAAGGTCGTCCAAACCAGCTTTTCCCCTAGCACCTGCTGCAGCCCGCCAGGCTCCCCGGCCAGGCAGTCACGAGTGCGAAAGGTCGAGGGCGGCTGAGGACAGTGCCGAGGGAGGAGATGGGAAAAAGAGGGGTGCGTGCGAAGCTCCAGTTGCCTTTGACTGGAGGCTACGCTACTGCTGAAAGCAAGGACTCTCGGGATGCCTCACAGCCCCCGGGGCCTCGCAAGCCGGCGGATGCCAAGGCACCCGCGACCGGCAAGATGTGGTTGGGCACTCACCTCGGGGACTGCCTCGCCAATAATTTGCAAAAGCATTTCCCCAAAGCAACACATTATACCCCAGGGTATGACCACCGCCGCCCTCCCACCGCGCTTGCAGCCAGAGTTGCAACTCTCCACCGCGGAACTTCGGTGTCCTGGGTGACCCCCTCAGCTCCAGCGCGGACGCCCGCACCTCCCTCTCACCTCATTGGTCCCAGCGGTCGCGGAGGGCCCGGGGGCGGAGCCGGGCGCAAGGAGAGGCCGCAGCAGCCCCGGGCCGCGGCGCGCGTCCCGGCAGGGAGTCGCCGCGCGCCCGCCGAGGCCATGCGCGCGACCCTCCCTTGCCCTCTCTGCTCTGATAGCGGCCGCGCCCTCCTCACTCCAGAGGGAGAGCGGAGGGTTAGCAGTCGGGCGGATTCAGGGCCGGCGAGGGCAGGGGCGGCGCGGGGCGATGGCTGTTCTCGCCCAGCTCCCGCCCGGGCGGCTGGATAGCTTAGAACTGAAGCCGCTCCCGCAGCTCCCAGTACCCTCACGTCACGCCGTTGCCATGGCTCGGGACCGGGAGAGGGGGGAAGGAAGGGGACCACGCGGCCTGTCGGGAGATGTAGTTTCACACCTCTGGCGAGAAAGGGCGAGGGCGCTGGAGTGGGTATTTGAGAAGCTGCAGACATGGCCCGGTGGGGCGAGGTCAACAGGCAAACTACTTGCGGGGTCTGATCACGGGCCTGATACATAAGCACAGAGGTGGCTTAGTGGCCGTATCAACAGCAGATACCCTCGGTCTTCTGCACGTCTCTTAGAGCCTGTACTATATTTTGCCTTGTTTATAGTTAGAAGTTCCATTCATCTTTAGAGCCAGCATAGCGCATAGTGCAGTGCTTTGAGACAGAAAATTAATGTTCCAAGATCTGGGCTAAGACTTTGCATCATTTTCTCTTAATAATTATAGAAAGCAGTGGAAGTGAGAAGAACCAGACTTATTTTTATGGTAGATAGAGAACCATCTTTGCCTGGAAAAGTGTGCATTTGATAGAAGTGAGACCTCATGGGCCAGGAAATGTCACTACACTGCTTTCAGTCATATTACAAGGGTAGAAAAAGTGTCGATAAAAGTGGGGAGAACAGATGAAAAAGAGAGAGAAATCAACAATTAGAGACTAGATCTAGGTGGGTACAAGAGCCCTTGCAATTCTCCCACAGTGGAGTAAAGGAAGGACACTTTAAGAACAGTGGTATCTGCTATTGCACTTAAAGATGTTTACACTAAAAAAAAAAAAAAAAAGATGTTTACACTATTACAGTGCAACCCCCCTCTCTGCTTTAGTCTTGAGAGCATAAATCTTTAGTCATGTTCTCCACATTCAGGAAATCTTTATCTGAGTAGTGTGGTGTGGTTGGTGCTTCCCAGATGGTGCAGTGGTAAAGAATCCACCTGCCATTGCAGGAGACGGAAGAGACATGGGTTTGATCCCTGGGCTGGGCAGATCGCCTGGAGGAGGAAAATGGCAACCCACTCCAGTATTCTTGCTTGGAAAATTCCATGGACAGAGGAGCCTGGTGGGCTACAATACATGGGGTCACAAAGAGTCGGACATGACTGAGCGACTGAGCACACACCATACGGTCCTGGGGTTGAGGGTGGAAGAATGAAATGATTAATGATGGTGTTGCCCTTAGGATCTGCAGTGAGTCCACTACATACAAACCTTCAGGTTGTGAACTTTCAAAGATGCAGATGTGCGTGCACGCTTCCAATAACATCAGGTAGTTCGTGTGTCTGGTGTACGCGGTCATGTGCATGCATCCTCTATAAGTGGTTGTGCTTTTGTGTACTCGACAGTACTGCAAAGAGGACAACAGTAGAGTATCTTTATTTCAAGCCCAGGATGTCCATAACCAACTGCGAAAGTGGTGGTGATGTAGCTGGTACTGCTAAGAAGCACCAAGGGATTGCGATGGAAACAAAAGTGAAAATAATTGAGAGAATGGAGTGACAAGGGGAAGGAGTAACTGAAGAACCAGAGATTCACAATGCAGGAAGCAGCAAGGGGATTTTCTTTATCTGAGGAGGCACTGTTAGTTTTGAGGTGCAGGACCTGAATGTAGAATGGTACACGAAGGTTGCAGCAGCCATTCAGAATGCAGTCCAGTGCTACTGAGTCATGTATGATGAGAAAAAAAAAAAACAAAACGAGCTACTACCTGGTCATCACTGGATCATTTTTTCCCGAAGGTAGATAGAATTGACTTCAGCAAGGAACCAGAACTTGTACCACCAATGTCAGGCAGGAGTGAAATTGCAGCTTGCCCTCATCTCCAGTTGCTGATGACCATTCAGCTCTACCATCTCTCACCTCCTCTGCCTCCTCCAGTCAGTAACTCTTCTTGCTTGTTCACTCGATGATGCCAGCCCTGGTATGCCAGCTGTTGTATTGTACTACTTTACTTTTCAAGATATTTTACTGTAAGATTAAAAATCTTTTAATTTTTGTTTGTTTTTTGTTTTATTTGTGTGAAAAGTATTATAAACCTGTTTCCATACAGTACTATATAGCTGGTTGTGTTAGTTGAGTACCTAGACTAACTTTGTTGGATTTACAAACAAGTTGGACTTACAAACATGCTCTCAAAACGGAACTCATTTTTATGTAGGGGACTTGCTGTAACTGGAAGGGAAGAGAGACAGCTTGTCCAGAAACAAGGCCCTGAAAACAGATACAAACCTTCCAACTTTCCCCACGGTTTGAGATTGGCATTTATTTGGGAGATTTCGGTGGATATGGATTGATTTTTTAAAGTTTGGGCCATTTTGTCTGGATTTCATGAAGTGGGGTCCTCCCTTGAACTGTGGCTTACATTTGCCATTTTTCAAGGAAGGCATTTCAATCCTTACTTTGTATTATATACACATGAAGTCCCAATTGTGGAATGATCTCATTTCTTTTTCTTTTTTAACATTTCTTCTTTCCCCCTCAGAACCCTCCCTGCCAACAAGACACAATATGTTCTTCCAGTTTGAAGATGGTCATGGGGAGCCATTCTCAAAAGGGTATGTGATCTTGAGGAACAAATTTACTTACTCTTTCCAACCCAACTCTCTTGTCCACCCCCTCTGACTAAGGGCTTACACATGTGAGACAGCTGTGTAGAGTGGCGGGTAAGGATCTGGTCAGATAAAAGACAAATTAACTGGGATACATAAGTAAACTGTGACCTCATTAACACTATGCCTTAACCGAGTTAACTGCTACAGAATCCCCAAGGAGGTATAACAGGCCTGCCAAGCCAATTTGCTTACTGTCCCCCCTACTAATTAGATTAGGTAATTATTGCCATTTAAACTCTTCCTAGTTCATCCCTTGTACTTGAAACAACCAGTTTCCTTCCATTTCCCTGTCATTCTACATCCATAACTTCCTTCAAGTACTGACAAAACACACTTCCTCCAGGAAGACCCTCTCGACTGAATCCATCTCTCAACATTATTGTGAACACATAATGCCACATAAAGTAGATTGAATTCTATATTCTCTAATTGTTTCATGTTCATGTATATGTTTTTCTAACTTATAAACACAAAAATAGACACTGTTACTTAAAAAAAAAAACCCTACTATTACATATATTTTTCTGTTTTTTGGCAGCACCTCAAGGCTTGTGGGATCTTAGTTCTCGCCCTTGGTAGTAAAAGCATGGAGTCCCAACCACTGCCCACCAGGGAAATCCTGAAACCATTACTTCTAAGTTTCTACCTCCAAACCAGTTAGTACAGGGCTGAATTCAATGGTGAAGCCTCAGCAAACGTTTGTTAGAATGAAAATCGAGGCTTAAAGACAGGCAGGCATCTGCTTAGTTATCCAAATATGAATACAGTAGTGTACTCCAGAGGGAGAAGGCAATGGTACCCCACTCCAGTACTCTTGCCTGGAAAATCCCATGGATGGAGGAGCTTGGTAGGCTGCAGTCTGCAGGCTAAGAGTCGGACAGGACTGAGCAACTTCACTTTCATTCATTGGATAAGGAAATGGCAACCCACTCCAGTGTTCTTGCCCGGAGAATCCCAGGGACAGCGGAGCCTGGTGGGCTGCCGTCTATGGGGTCGCACAGAGTCAGACACTACTGAAGCGACTTAGCAGCAGTAGTAGCATCAGTGTACTCCAGAAGGACAGTTTGTGTAAGAGGACTTTAGGACCACTTCCGGCCTCCTTATCCCCACGCCTTGCATCTCCTTGAGCCCTGGAAGTAACTGTGTTACCTACATCATATCCTTTTTTCCCTATTGGGAAATCCTCTTTCTGTGCTCTGAATAATATTAAAAATAACTCTTCTAGCCCTTCCTCCTCCTTCCAGCTGCCCAGAGGACCTGGCTGGCGTAAACTCCCTTGTTCACTTCCACTCAGGAGCCAGAACCAGGCACGTGACCCCAGTTCAACCTCTGACTCCAATTCCTCAGGTTACCAAAAGCTATTTTGGGCAATGGAGGCCATGTAGTCCCCTCCTCCCCATCCTCTGGGCCATAGCTTAGCCCTTCCTGGAAGGTCTGTCAAAGCTAATAGATAAATCAACATGTCCCAACACCCCTATCCATCAGATTCCAAGCTACCTTCAGTTTCTACTTCTTCAGCCTCATCTTCATCATCATCAAGCATTAAGTGTCTGTTCCTATTACTTCTCTCCTTGAACATCCTTTTTTCATAGAAAAGAAAACCAATATACAGTCCAATGTTGGAAGACTCTGGCTAAGAAGGAGCTTAAAATCCCTTCTGAAACACTGGATTCCTGTATGTCAAAGATGTAAGGTGAAATAAAACAATAAAGATGTGCAATTTAAACTTGATTGTGACTGCAATATAGAGAATATAGCCAGTATTTTATAATAACTATAAATGAAGTATAACCTTAAAAATGTGAATCACTGTGTTGTACATCTGCAACATATAATATTGTGCATCAACTATATCTCAATTTTTACAAGTGGAAAAAAAAAACCCCGCCTGAAACAACAACCTGATTGTGACAGTGTAAACTAAGTATAGAAGTGTTAAGGAGACCTGTCAAAACTAAAAGAAACTGTTAACCAGGGAAGACTTCCTGGAAGAGGTAAGTTTTCAGTAAAACTGTGAATTTTGTTTTCAAAATGGTAAAAAATTTTTTAAATTAAAGGTATATACTGATAGGTAAATTTCTCTCTCACTCCTTATTCCCTGTTCCCCAGTTTTTCTCTCCAAGAAAAACCACTGGCACTTGTGTATTTTTCAAGGGATCAAGATAATGAAAATGATGAGGGTCATAGATTGTCGGAAGGCAAAGGAGAGCTTTTATGCCTCTGTCTTGACAGGGTGGGCAACGTGCTATGCTTCTTTTTTCTAAGTGTGTTCCTCAGATTGCATATATTGAGTTGCTGAGCTCTGCACAGGACACTGAATCATGTTTTATAAATTGTATATAAATTCTTCAATATCTACTTTTCTTCTCTCTTTTTGCCTTTTTGGTAAGTCAACCTCCATCTAGATCTTGCCTGATTAGCCTGGTCTCTCCAGTGGAGAAGCACCTCGACCCTTTTTTGGGGGAGAAACTGATGAGTCTTTTAAAATGTAGCCACCCTACCACCTTAACCTAGCAATAGAGTAGGCAATGGAAAAGCCCCCTTCTGTTGGGCTTGGAGTCCTTCAGTTGCCAGCTAGCTATCTTATCCTCTCTGTGGGGGTTTTCTGCAGCTAAATTGAGGGTTGTTTTTTTTTCCCCCTCCTCTGCAGTTTGGGCACTTTTGCTCTTTCCTTTCTACCCAACTCTTGTCACCGCCAGCGGAGATACGCGCCTTCCCTGCCTCTGGGACTATTGCCATATATAACCCCCAGACCTCCACGCCCTGCTTCCCCAAGTCAGTGGGGAATGTTGAGTTGTGTGATCGCGGACTGGAGGCGTTCGCTCAGAGGAGGCATTGTGGGCTGAGTGAGATCTGGCCCGCCATTTGGTCCTCAGTTTGGAAGGCAACGCAGGAGGGCCGAGGCTCGAATTACCGCTAGGATTTTGTGGAGCATCCCCCGTGGGCTTCAGAGTGGAGCTAAGAGCCCGGCGCGGCCGGCCTGAGGAGCTGGGGAACCAGGGCGCGAGATGGGGGGTGCCCAGGCCGCTGGGACCGCTGGAGAAGGGCGGAGGGCGCCGCGGCCTGGGGCAGCCTGCGCGGCAAGCGCCCTG
>NW_011494687.1:861430-866407 GCF_000754665.1 Bison bison bison | reverse complement strand
GGTAATCTGGGCCCTGGCGTTCAGGACCCCTCCCCACGCGTGGGGCGGCTCCGTGTCTGTTCGGCTCGGGGGAGGCCGCAGCTCTTTCCACCCTGGGATGGGCGACTGCTGTACATTGGGGATGAAGAGCAGGGCAGGCTTGGAGCACAGACCAGTAGGGCTGAGGATGCCCAGAAACGGTGTTCTCTTCTGAACCATCCGTGTCTGCAGCGCCCCCACCCCTCCTGGAAGAAGGAGGTTGCTTCGCTGCCGGTGGCCCCGACCCCCTGACTCCACCCTCCTAGGTCCTGGCTTTGACCTAGGATTGGGGTTTAAGAGGCCACAGAACCTGTGCGAAGAGGTTGTGGGGAAAGGCCTGGAGCATTAAGACTTGGGGTCCTGGGTAGTTCACCCCCATAGCCGCTCCTCTTCTCTGCCTTACCAGGACCAAGAGAGGCGAACCCCACTGCATGCTGCTGCCTACGTAGGCGATGTCCCCATCCTCCAGTTGCTACTGATGTCAGGTGAAAGTGGGGAGCTGGAAGGTGTGGTGCCCAGGGAGGGACCGAGGGAGGAGCCTATTTGTTGTATCCAAGGATGGTCCAGCTGGGTCCAGGCGAGGTTCTGTCTCCATCTAGATTTCCTGGCCTGATTCTGGCTTTTCTTCCCCACCTGCTCTCCAACTCCCACCAAAAGAATGTATTGCGTCCCACAGGTGCTAATGTCAACGCTAAGGACACACTGTGGCTGACCCCTCTTCATCGTGCTGCTGCCTCCCGAAATGAGGTACTGGCCTCCCCGCTCCTTTCTCCCTTCCGAAGGGGATGAGTTGGTTAAAGGAGGATGACAAGGGTTGGAGAGCCTTAGTCCGCTGCCCCACAGGTTATGGTCTACCCCCAGGTTGGGAGGAGACCAGACCTTGGCCCCTCCCTCCTACCCCTGGAACTGGCTGGTAAGGCGGGGTGGGGGCTGAGTGTTGCCAGCTGATGTGACGTCAGGGGAGAGCTTAACACTGGGCTGGCAGACTGCAGGGGGCCCTGCTGCCAGGCCTGAGTGACTCATCCCTCCCAGGGGGGCCACCTTGGAGTCTGACCCCCCTCTGGGCACTAAGATTTCTTTCCTTGTGCTTGAGGGGTGGGGGTTGGGAGGGAGTGGTTTGTGACATCCCTGGCCCTTAGGTAGCCTGGAAGTTGACAGTGCAAGGATCAAACATACCTCATCAGTTGGGCCCCTCAACCCTGAAGAGCGGGAAAAGATGACCTTCCTCTTGGCTTGGCAGTCACTTCCCCTGGCTCCAGCTACTAGGGAATGGGAATGGGGTGGGTGGTGAACAGGAGGGGCATTTTAGCTCCTCTCCTAGAGGAGCCAGTATCTGCTTACCTAGGTAATGGAGATGATTTTGATGTCTATGGAAGGATAGAAGGGGGTATTCAGGGCATTAATGTAGTGGGAGCATTTATCTTTCCTAAAAGTGGTGGGAGGTCAGGAGCCTCTGTGTGGGGATCTGCTCGGTAGTGGCTGTATGTGTAGGTGAAGATTTTCAGGGTATGGGTTGGGAAACGATACCAGTTGACTTGAGGAAGAGTTCTGTGTTTTCCTCAGCAAGTTAGGGAAGATTTTAAGCTCGAAGAAAATCCAGAAGATGGAAAGTGGGTATTGAAAAGCTCACTGTGTTGGAAAAATGAGAGTAACTCTGTGCTGGGGTAGTGGGGAGAGGGGAACATGTGTTCTGTGCTGACCAGTTCTCCCCTCCATCTCCTATTGGTTTACCTCCTGCTCCCCCTCTGTCTTCTCTTTTATCCTCCGCCCCTCCACAGAAGGTGCTGGGACTGCTGCTGGCACATTCAGCAGATGTGAATGCCCGGGACAAGCTGTGGCAGACACCATTGCACGTGGCTGCTGCCAACCGGGCCACCAAGTGTGCTGAGGCTCTGGCACCCCTACTGAGTAGCCTCAACGTGGCTGACAGGAGCGGGCGCAGTGCCCTGCACCATGCAGTGCATAGCGGGCATCTGGAGGTGAGGACCACTGCAGGCCATGCCCAGCTTCCTGCCTTTTTCCTTCCCTTCCCGCTCCCCTTCCCCTGCTTCCAGGCCATTAGGCCTGGGGAACAGCAGCCCAGATGATTATATAAATACTTGGGCTCAAGCATCAAATGAATGGTTGGGTTAGAGGGGAATTCTTGACTTGGACCTCAAGAGGGTGATAAAACCTCTGAAGCTGCATGGAAAACGTTTGCCTGCGTGCCTTTTTCTGAAGGGAGAGTCCATGTCCTTCAGCACATTTAGAAGACTTCGAATGAGTTCAAAAACCACCAGATCACCTGAAGAGACTCTCTTGAGTTTACCTCAGATTTCCACTTCTATCTGGGTTCTCCTTAGTGTCTGCTTTCTCCATTCCCCCTAGTTCTCTGTTCTTCCCAAGAACAGAAACATTGGGCTGCCTCAGCCTTTTCAGGTGCTCTTAGGTACACTGAAGACAGGAAGCTGGCTCTGAATAGGTGTCTTTGCTGTCCTGCTACAGACGGTGAACCTGCTCCTCAATAAGGGAGCCAGCTTGAACGTTTGTGACAAAAAGGAGCGGCAGCCTCTGCACTGGGCAGCTTTTCTAGGTGAGAGGAGAATCGGGATGAGCAGGATTTGGGGTTCCTCAGGCAGGGATGTAGGGTTGCAGCCTTTGGAGGTGCTCACCCTCCATGTCCTTGAGAGCATGCACTCCCTTCCCAGGGCATTTGGAGGTCCTGAAACTGCTGGTGGCACGGGGCGCAGACCTCGGCTGCAAGGACCGCAAGGGCTATGGGCTGCTCCATACAGCTGCTGCCAGTGGCCAGATTGAAGTGGTGAAGTACCTGCTCCGGATGGGGGCTGAGGTCAGGGTGCAGAGCATGGCGGGGATTCGGGGTGAGGCCAGGGAGCTGGAGTTCAGAATCTCTTCGGGAGATGGGAGGGTGCTGGGGTTCCTGTTGTGGTTTGGGGAGTTGGGGGGATGTGGTGAGAGGATCTGAATAATGCTTGTCTTAAGCAGAAGTGCCTTCAGTCTCTGGGTTGGGAACCTTAGGAGTCTGAGGCCATTGTTGGATTTCTGGGACTCTTTAGGCTCTGTGCCGGCTTCCACTTTGTTTAAACTGATACCTCCCTTATCCCCTGACCCTCACCCCTGGAAATCCAGATTGATGAGCCCAACGCTTTTGGAAACACAGCTTTGCACATCGCCTGCTACCTGGGCCAGGATGCTGTGGCTATCGAGCTGGTGAATGCAGGAGCCAATGTCAACCAGCCGAACGACAAGGGCTTCACGCCGCTGCACGTGGCTGCAGTCTCCACCAATGGCGCGCTGTGTTTGGAGCTGCTGGTCAATAACGGGGCGGATGTCAACTACCAGGTGCCTGAAGGGAAGAGTCGGGGACTAGGGGGAGAGGACCCTGGCTCGGGGTGCTAACTGTATCTGCCCCTCTGGATAATTCTCTGGGGAGTCATCTGTTTGTGTCCTGAATTGACCAGACCTTCCCAGGAGAAAGTGGGTTGAGAAGATGTCCCTATGGTCGCCCTATCTTCAAAGATGTGTCCTTTCGAAAGGGGACTAGGGCATGCTCCATGCTTTGCACTAGGGGAAAAAATGCTGTGTTTCCACAGAGCAAAGAAGGGAAGAGTCCTCTGCACATGGCTGCCATTCATGGCCGTTTCACCCGCTCCCAGATTCTCATCCAGAACGGTATGGACTTGGGAGGCTTTGTGACCTCTTCTCCTTCCTCAGAGAACTCATCTCTAGAGACCCCTCTTCTTCCTTTTACCTCCCACCCCATCTTCAGTCAGGACAGGCATCTGGCGCTGTGGAGCAAGGCGCTTGTGGAAATGGCCCTGCTCCACCTGCCCAGCCCCCCTCAGATGGTGGCTCACTAATTAGTGGGAGTGGCCTGAAGCCTAAGGGTTAGTTCAGTGTGTGCATGCGCTGCCCCCTTTCAGGCAGCGAGATTGATTGCGCCGACAAATTTGGGAACACGCCACTGCACGTGGCCGCTCGCTACGGACACGAGCTGCTCATTAGCACCCTCATGACCAACGGCGCGGATACCGCCCGGTGAGTGCAGAGACCCCCGGCCCCACTTCTAGGCTGCCTCAGACCCCAGGCTGGTGGTGGGGCTGCAGCTGGTCCCCCCTGAGGACTGAGTCCCTCCCCTTCTCGCAGGCGCGGCATCCACGACATGTTTCCCCTGCACTTAGCTGTTCTCTTTGGATTCTCTGACTGTTGTCGTAAGCTTCTTTCCTCAGGTATGAGCTGACTGGTTTGGGTGTGGGAAGGAGGGCAGGAGAGCAGGGGCCATGTCCTGCTCTGGCCCATGCCCTCAGGTGGGACCTGCGGCTGTTCTGGCCCCTCAGGTCAGCTGTACAGCATCGTATCCTCACTCAGCAACGAGCACGTGCTTTCAGCTGGGTTCGACATCAACACACCTGACAACCTTGGCCGTACCTGTCTTCATGCTGCTGCTTCCGGAGGGTGAGTTCTCATCCCCCTCTTTCTCCCCCAGGCCTAGCGAAGGAGTCTGGGCAGCAGTCTGGACCCTTCCTTCTCTCCTGCCCAGAGCTCCCCACCTCTCGCAGTGAGAACAGTGGCAGCAGAAAGTGCTGTCCAGTTCTGTCCCCCTTCAGCCTCTCCCTGGGGAGAAGCCTCTGGCTTCTCCTTGAAGCGCTTTCTCTCATTAACCCGTACCCTCCTTCCTTTCAGGAATGTTGAATGTCTTAACTTGCTGTTGAGCAGTGGAGCTGACTTGAGGAGGAGAGACAAATTTGGAAGGTGTGTTAATGTGCAGGAGTGTATATATACAGAGAGGGTGCCCAATCAGAGACAAGTGATGGAGGAAGTGATGGAGGCAGGGTGGGGAGTTGGAGACTGAGGGAGGAGAACATTACAAAGCAGCTTATGGCTGCACCTCTGGTTGCATTTGGACCTGCCCCTGATTCTTTTCTCCACCCTCCTCTGCTTCTCCAACAAAACCAAGAA
>NW_011494687.1:859113-861330 GCF_000754665.1 Bison bison bison | reverse complement strand
TCCACCCTCCTCTGCTTCTCCCCAGGACCCCACTGCACTATGCAGCCGCCAACGGCAGCTACCAGTGCGCCGTCACGCTGGTGACTGCCGGGGCCGGCGTCAACGAGGCTGACTGTAAAGGCTGCTCTCCCCTCCACTATGCTGCCGCCTCCGACACCTACAGGAGGTGAGGCGCCCTCTTGGTTCTTCTCAGCCCCACTCTCCTCCCCGAGCACCCTACCAGACTTCCTCACTCTCCTCTACCAGGGCAGAGCCCCACTCACCTTCCAGCCATGATGCTGAAGAGGATGAGCCCCTGAAGGAGTCCCGCAGAAAGGAGGCCTTCTTGTGAGTAGCAGAGAAGACCCCTGGGCTGCACCTCCCCAGTAGTGCAGATTCCCGTCCTGTTATTCTCCACCACTGTCTTCTGCTGCCTTACACCCTGAGTTTAATCCTGGACCAAGCACCGTGGGTACAGGCAGAAGTGGGAGAGATACTTCCTTCAAGAAATGGATGGTCTTCTTGAGAGGATCAGAAAAGCTAAACACAAATTCATTTATTCCTCAAGCATTAAATGAGTATTTACTTAGTAGGTACACCAAGTACTGTCGTAGGTGGTAAGGATAAAAGATGAATTACCCCGAGATTCTTATTCTTGGGGTAATACCCCAAGATTACACCTTCTAGTGTAAGATGTTAATAATAGAGGAAATTGGGTGACTAATATATGGGAACTCTATTATCCTTGTAATTTTTCTTTATGACTGTTTTAAAGGGTTTATTTATCTAACAACAACAACAAAAAGATATTTAAAATCTGGGAGGCCTAACTCGTAACTGTGTGACTTCTGGCAAGTAACTTAATCTCTGGGCCTCAGTTTCCTCAGACACAGTAGGGATAAGAACAGTATCTACCTCAAAGGATCATTGTGAGGATTAAGTGATTTACCACACACTTACTACACAAAACAGTGTTTGACACGTTGTAAATGTTAAATGCAGTATTACTATTACTACTAGTAGAGTTGCTACTGATCTGTTAGAGTGGTGCCAGGGAAGGAGGCACCTGTTGGGAAGGCTGGGGAGGGCCTCCCACAGAAGAGGGTGCTGGGAGTGAGTGTGAGACAAGCAGGCCTTTTCCCAATGGGATAGGAGGAGAAGGCAGGGTCAGTGTGCCTGGAGGTGGGGAAGAGTGTTTCAATCAGCAGATTGGTAACTGTGGTTGTGCTCCAGGGTCTCTAGGAGCACATTCAAAGGGTCGAGGAGCTAGAGTGGTTCAGGGCAGACCTGGAGGTGGTGGGTCTGGGTCAAACGGGCCGGAGTTAGCCTCCTAAGAGTGAGGGCTGAGCGTGGGCCAGCTCAGCCTGGAGGGGCTCCTTTGCCCTATCCTCTGCTCCTCCCAAACTGTACCCTCCCTGGCTAGGCCTGTCCCTTCCTCACCATCTGCTCCTGTCCCACAGCTGTTTGGAATTCTTACTGGATAACGGTGCAGACCCCTCCCTGCGGGACAGGCAGGGCTACACAGCTGTGCACTATGCAGCCGCCTATGGCAATAGACAGAACCTCGAACTGGTACGTGTGGGACCTGGTGTGGGGAATGGGAGCAGGGCAGGGCCCAGCACGCAGTCTGCTTCTGTGTCTGGATTCTCAGGCCAAGGGGTGGTTGAATCCAGTGTGGTCTCTAGATCCAGGGACTTCGGGGATTGCTGTGGGTGGAGTCTAGGGGTGATGTCTTGGGAATACCAGAACCTCAGCACCTCCTGTTCTGTCCATTGCAGCTCTTAGAAATGTCCTTTAACTGCCTGGAGGATGTAGAGAGCACCATTCCAGTCAGCCCTTTGCACTTAGCTGTGAGTCCCAGGTCTTTTCCTCTTGCCTTCCCTGTCCCCACCCGCCCCAGGCCGGCTCACAGGTACCAGCACATGTGAATCCGTCCTTGCTTCTGCCTTCTCGTGGGGATGTGGCAAGCAGGCAGTGGTCTGAGAGGGGCCCAAGGAGCTCACGGGGAGGCCTGCTGCCCAGAGTCTCCCCGTGGGCCCCAAGAGCAGAGTGGGGCCATGTCTGGAGCTTTATCCATGGATTTCCCACACCCCTCCAGGCCTACAACGGTCACTGTGAAGCCCTGAAGACACTGGCTGAGACGCTGGTGAACCTGGACGTGAGGGACCACAAGGGCCGGACCGCGCTCTTCCTGGCCACTGAGCGAGGCTCTACTGAGTGTGTGGAGGTGCTAACCGC
>NW_011494687.1:856963-859013 GCF_000754665.1 Bison bison bison | reverse complement strand
CTAACGGCCCACGGCGCCTCTGCCCTCATCAAGGAGCGCAAACGCAAGTGGACACCCCTGCATGCTGCTGGTAAGGGTGCCCTGTGGGCTGCTTCCTCCCCTTGCCACCCCAGGCCTCCTCTGGGACTGGTCCCCAGCTCCCTCCAGAACCCTGAAGGGACTGGGGTTGAGATAGGGTAGGGCAAGGAGGATGCAAACCTCAAGTGCTGACTCTCCCCCAAGACTTCTCCCTACCCCGTGTCCTCCCATGACCTCCACCCTCCACCTGGTCTTCTTCCCCGACCATGCCTGACACTGAAGGCCCCCTCTTCACCTAGCTGCCTCTGGCCACACTGATTCCCTGCACTTGCTGATCGACAGTGGGGAACGCGCTGACATCACGGATGTCATGGATGCCTATGGACAGTGAGTGTGGGCTGGGGGTGGGGTCAGGGTTCCCAGCCCTGCCAGGCCCTCACCCTTTCCCTGCCCCCTCGGTAGAACCCCGCTGATGCTGGCCATCATGAATGGCCACGTGGACTGCGTACATCTGCTGCTAGAGAAAGGATCCACGGCTGACGCTGCTGACCTCCGGGGCCGCACCGCCCTCCACCGCGGGGTGAGTGGGCTTCAGGGTGGGCTTGCTCACAGAAGGGCTCAGACATAGGAGCGCACAGTAGGATATCAGATTGTCTAGTAGGTGGGCCGGAGTCTTAGTGGGCCTTAGCATGCTTGTTCCAGGATGAGGATCTGATGCCCACAGTTCATCTTCCTGATTACCCTGCTCTGTGATCCTGTGTAGTCACCTGCTCACCACCCAGACTCTGCCCAGGGTCCCCAGCTGGCCCTCTCCTGTTTGATAATGATGCCACTTGCCCGATCCTTCTCCACCATCACCTGCCCTAAAGCTGTCTCCTCCTCATCCCATGGGGTTGTTTGACTCCTTAGTCTCCCACTGCAGAGGGCCAGTGTTAACTCTCACTATCCTGCTTGTCTGATGGCATAGAGTCAGGGAAGGAGATGCCGATCCTTAATACTTAGAATTATTAGAAAAGACCCTGATGCTGGGAAAGATTGAGGGCAGGAGGAGAAGGGGGCAACAGAGGATGAGATGATTGGATGGTGTCACTAACCCAATGGACCTGAGTTTGAAGACAGTGAGATAGTGAAGGACAGGGAAGCCTGGCATGCTGCAGTCCATGGGGTCACAGAGAGTGGGACATGACTTAGCAACTAAACAATACTTAGAATCATGGTTGCAAAGACAAGGATTGGAGCCCGGGAAGCGATTCTTACTCCTGGGCCAGCCTCAGGACTGACACCCCCACGTCACCCACAGGCAGTGACTGGCTGTGAGGACTGCCTGGCTGCCCTGCTGGACCACGATGCATTTGTGCTGTGCCGAGACTTCAAGGGCCGCACGCCCATTCACCTGGCCTCAGCCTGTGGCCACACCGCAGTGCTGCGGACCCTGCTGCAGGCCGCCCTGTCTACAGACCCCCTGGATACCGGGGTGGATTACAGCGGATACTCGCCCATGCACTGGGCCTCCTACACTGGTGTGGCTCTGGGGCCTTTGTGGGGACAGCTGAGATGGGGGTGGAGGGAGGCAGACAAGGACTCGTGGGTTGCTCTGGATCTGGAAGTAGAATGGGGTGTCAAGAGATGGGACAGACCAATGAAAGGGGTCGTGGTGTTATTTCTCTCCATCACCACTCTTCCCTCCTCGTCCTCAGGACACGAAGATTGTCTGGAGTTGTTACTTGAACACAGCCCGTTTTCATATCTGGAAGGAAACCCCTTCACTCCTTTGCACTGTGCAGTGTAAGTCCCTTCCTCAGCCCCAGCTCCACCCAAGGGTCTGTGATGTGGGCATAGGACAGACCGTCTGTTTCCCCATGCCCCTCCTGCTGACCCTTCCTCTTCCTCCAGTATTAATAACCAGGACAGCACCACAGAGATGCTGCTGGGAGCTCTGGGTGCCAAGATTGTGAACAGCCGAGATGCCAAAGGACGGTGAGTGGCAGGGGCCTTGGGAGACGCCTCCGCTGCCCCCGGCGTTCTCTCTGCT
>NW_011494687.1:853979-856863 GCF_000754665.1 Bison bison bison | reverse complement strand
CCTCCCGCTGCCCCTGGCTTCCTCTCTGCTCAGGAGAAAGGGTCTCCCGGTTCACTCTGCCCTGACTCCTCCCCACAGGACCCCTCTTCACGCCGCTGCCTTCGCGGACAACGTCTCTGGGCTCCGGATGCTGCTGCAGCACCAAGCCGAGGTGAACGCCACGGACCACACTGGCCACACCGCGCTCATGACAGCAGCTGAGAACGGGCAGACTGCAGCTGTGGGTGTGTAGGGGCCCCATGTGGATGGGAGGTACTCCCCCTGGGTTTTCATGAGATGAGTCAGCCCTGCCGGTGGGGGTTAGGAGGCAGGAGGCTTGTCTTTGGATGTTTCACTCTCTGCAGAGGGGATGCAAAACATGTGCAGACAAGAGCAAGGAGAGCCAGACTAGCCCAGCTCTGGAAGGGAGCATCACCCCTCTCTGCCTCCCTTCCCTTGTAGAATTTCTGCTGTATCGAGGGAAGGCAGACCTTACTGTGCTAGATGAGAACAAGAACACTGCCCTCCACTTGGCCTGTAGCAAGGTACCGTCTGTGGTGCTGGTGGGGGTCTCTGTATGGGGCAGGGCCTGATGAAAGACCTGGGTCTGGTGAGAGGGCTCAGGGGAAGTCAGGATTGTCCTGTCTGCCTGGTGGGACAGCTTTGTGTACCCCTGCCACCCTCCTCAGCTCCTGTGGTCAGGCTTCCATTTCTCCAGCCCTCACTCTCTGCCCCCCTCCCTCAGGGCCATGAGAAGTGTGCCCTCATGATCCTGGCAGAAACCCAAGATCTTGGCCTTATCAATGCTACAAACAGCGCGCTGCAGATGTGAGTGCCTGGGGTAGGGGGCTCTTGGCTGAGGGGTGGGGGCTAGGGAGGTGGAAAGGAGGCTGCTGCCCATTCCAGGGGCTCCAGCTCTCTGGAACTCACAGTATTCGCCCGGCAGTGTGGCTGCTCTGGCTGAGGGTGGAAGGGCAGCTTGCCACCCCCTTGACTTCACACTCTCCTTTTCTTCCTTTCTTCCAAGGCCACTACACATTGCTGCCCGGAATGGCCTAGCCTCTGTGGTGCAGGCCCTGCTGAGTCGTGGGGCCACCGTGCTGGCTGTGGATGAAGAAGGTGGGTGGGGTCTGGGGTCAGGGACGTTCTTCAGGAGGTGACTTCTTAACCTGGCTGGTTAATAAACTGGATTTTTTTCCCAAGGGAACTCTTCAGAGCAGGGACCCAACACCGATACGCTAGAGTCTCTGAGGGGAGTCTGACGGAACTAGGTGGAGCCTGCAGGGTCCTCAGGACGACCTCCCGCACACCTCAGCCTCCTGTCCCCCAGGCTCTGCTCTTTGCCCCTCACTTGGACAGCCTGCCTGTCAGCCTCCCGGGGCCCTTATAGCCCCCGATTGTGACCCTATGGGGTGCTTGCCTGCCTCAACTCCCCTCTACAGAGAAGAGCACTCAGGGCCCGGGGCGGGTGGAGGGGGCCCAGGAATACAGGACTCTGGGCTCAGTTTTCCCCTTTGCCCCGCAGGTCACACCCCAGCATTGGCCTGCGCCCCCAACAAAGATGTGGCAGACTGTCTGGCCTTGATCCTTTCCACCATGAAGCCTTTCCCACCCAAGGACGCTGTCAGTCCTTTCAGCTTCAGCCTGCTCAAGAACTGCGGCATCGCGGCAGCCAAGACGGTGGGTGGCTGCGGTGCCCTGCCCCATGGGGCCTCCTGCCCCTACAGCCAGGAGCGGCATGGCGCCATTGGGTTAGATGGCTGCTACTCCGAGTAGCCCCCTCCAGTGTCCCTCCCCCTGCCGGTGGCTTGATATCTTATTCTATTTATTTAGAAAAAGTCTATACATTTAGGGCACTTTAAAGGAGAACACGACTGGGTTGGGGGGGGTGGAGTGGGGAAAAAGCACTGGGGAGCAGCTGCTCACCCCTTTGCCACACCATCCTGGCCTGGCAGGGGTCTGGGACCAACAGGGAGCACCCCAGGCCCTTGGTACCCCCAGGGCAACCCCTTCTGCCAAGTGTCCCAAAATGATTGCTTGCTGCCTGGCGCCCTCTCTTCTGTCCGCTCTCTCAGTTCCCCTTCTGCTGCCAGCTGCCCCTTACTCTTCCTTCTGACTCGCCCCAGTTCCCTTCCCCCTACCCCTGCCAGGCAGATCTCCGCCTCCTCTTCCATACCCATCACTGCCTCCCTGCTCGGCCGGCCCCTCCATCCCCGCAGCAGTGAGAAGCCTTAATTTCTGGTACTGTGTGAGCACTCTGGGGGTGTCCCCCTCCCCCTTCAGGGGCAGCTAGCGGACGAGGGGGGAGGGTATTTAGCACTGGGGCCTGGAGCTTTTCCCCTACTTCTGTATCCCATCACCCCTAAAGTTCAAATGCAAAACACTTGAAGCAGCAACTACTGTACCTGGGCCCCAATCCTGCACTCTCCTGGCTCCTCGTATGCAAATCAAGGGCTGGCATTGCCCCCATAGCCTGCCCCTCCCCTCCTCCCGCCCCCTCCTGGCCTGGCCTCCTAACCACGCACTTTAACACCCACCCCCCACCCCGCTTCTTTCTTTTAACTTCTTTTGGGAGGGTGGAGCCTGTGGCCATTCCCTCTCTGGCTCTCCCCTCCCTTGACTTTGAGGCTTGTCATGAATTTTTAAGTAAGCATTTTATCCTTTAGGGGAAGAAACAAATTAATTTCCTGTCCATTTCAAAACCACAGCCCTAGTCTGTCCTCTGTGTTTCAGGCATGTGTTTGCATGTGTGTGGAGGGAGAGACTGTTCTTCCTCCTGTGTCCCCCAGTCCCACAGTTGCTCTCTGCCCTGACCCCACCCCACCTGCTGCCGCCTTCTGTGATGTCCAAGAGTACCCACTGCCCCCAGTCACTCCTGATCTGAAGACAAAGATGGAGGGGCAGG
>NW_011494687.1:850799-853879 GCF_000754665.1 Bison bison bison | reverse complement strand
GGAGGGGCAGGGCAGACTAGGGACCGTGGCTGCTCGGGGGCCCAGGCGTCTCCTCCAGTGAGAGGAGGAAGGTCTACGTCTACTGGGGCTTGGTTCCTGCCTTCCCAGCAGCTGGGAGAGAAGGGATCAAGCTAAGGGCTGCGCTGAGATTTCCTGATGTTGCACCCTATAAGCCAAACTGGGCTGGAGTGAGGAGGGGGCAGTTTTCTCTCTAAATGTAGCATTGAATTTGGCCCTGGTCCCTTCAGACGCCCTGTCCATCCATCTCCTAGCTCAGCCTCCTGGACAGTGGGACCCGCTTCCTTAGCCCAGCGTTCCCTTCCTTAAACTCAATACCTCAGCCAGGGGCCAAGACACAGAACTTGAATAGAGGTCCTGCCCTCCCCCCAACCCCAGTGCATCCTCGCCCAGTCTGGCTGCCATCAGTATTGTCCCTGGAGGACTGGACAGGCTTCGTTTACACAGTACAGGGCCTCCCCCCGGGGTGGGGTGGGGGAGTCCCCTCCGTCTCCTTCCCCCACCCGTGCTTGCTTTATTCACAATCTTACACCCTTTTCAGTTGTGTCCCCCACAGGTCTGGCCACCCTTGCTGGGGTGGGCTGAGGGGAGAGTAGGGACATCCCAGGGACTCCCCGCTCCCTCGCAGACACCCTTCACCATACCTCATGCTGGTTTCCCGAAGCCTGGGGTGTTCATCCCAGTCCTTACTCTTTTTGTCTGGCTCCCTTTCCCTCCCACCCCTCCTCTCTGTGTCTTGCTTCCCCCAACCCTCAGTTCCTAAACCATTTCAAAGCTTCCAAATGACCATTATTGGTGAGAAAGAGTGTGCAGCTTTTAGTTTTAATCTTTATTTTCTAAGCCAAAGGGCCTTGCAATGCCCCTCTTGCCCACCTCCCTGCGCACCCTGTCCTCCCCTAGACGACAATCAACGTGACCTCTCTTAAGGGCTGCAGCCCCCACCCTGCCCCTGTCCTGCTGGTTCTGCAGAGCTTGCCCCTGACTTCACTTCTCTCTCCTCCTTCCTGTTCCACCCCCACCCCCTCATTTTGGTGCTGGGAATTAGGTGGCGGGGGGGGGGCAGGGGGTGCAGGGAGATGGGTCCTCTGGAGAAGACTCTCGGGATTGCAGTCGTGTTCTCCTTCATCAGTGTCTGGTGATGACAGGAAGATGCGAGTGTTTGTCAGGAGCCCCTTGGTTTTGCTAGATGAGATTTCTGGTGACTGCCTGGTCCCTGCAGTGCCTTTGGCACACCATCAGCAGTGCTGGGGCAGGCCATGGGGCGTCCTCTGTCCTCCTCGTGTGGCTGTGAGGAGGCCGGGAGGCCGGGCAGCCTCCTCCCTTATGCCAAAGGAAATCCCACACCCCACCCCAGGCTCCCCAGCCCCTAGTGTCTTTTGAAGCATTTTGACCATTCTCATGGCCACTGCATATTTATTTTAATGTTAAGTTTTTGATTTTTGTTTTAAACCTCTTTGACATAAACGGGTGCGGAGAAATCAACCAGGCAGAATGCCCCCCCCAATCTTAAGGAGGTAGGGCTGGGAGGAATCGTCTCCTTCCCTTCGCCCTCCCTCTCCCTGTCCCCCTCTCCCCACCGCAGCTCTAAAGCACTTGCTTCAAGTAATAAGCACTTTTGAGAAAAGGCCTATTTTAAGTGAGGACCCTGGGAGCCGCCCCAGGTCCCAGCAAAGGGGACAGAGCGAGGGCTACGTAGGAGACAGGGAAACAGATGTGTGAATCAGAGGGCGAAATGGAAAGAGCCAGTTTTTAGTTTCTGATTTTTGGGGAGATGTTTCTGATTGGGCGGTGGCTTTGGTAGGGTTGTGTACTATCCTTCAGAAAAACAAATGGCACAAACTGTGGGTCCCTGGATGGACCAACAGACCCGGGTCACTGCCACTGTCCAGCCGAGACTGATGGGCCACCTCCCCCGCCCCGTGGCCCCCTGAGCCATAGGACTGCTGAAAACCACTGAATGTACAGCCCAGGTTGGGGTGGGGAGCAGCCCCTGGGGGAGGGGGCTTCTCCTTTCGTTTGGTGCTGTGGGGGGTGGGAGAGATGAGACGGAGGGACTGCCACCCCACTTCGACATGTGTTCCTTGGGGTGGAGGGGCTGAGGAGGGTCTGCCTCCCTCTCCAACCCCAGCCATGGCCCCTCTTCCTTCCTCACCCCTATCCGTTTTGACTGTAAGTCCAGCTCACCTTTGCCTTCAATATGTAACCAAAGGAAAACTCAATACTGTTTCCACCGCTGTCTGCCCACCCGAGCACCTTCTTACTCCCCGGACCTAGGAGGGGAGAAGAGGCGGGGTGGGGTGGGAGGCGTGGGGCCAGAGTGAACGGTTCTGCAGCTGTGTACCCCCCCAAACCTCCGTTGGGGTCTTGGGAGGGGGCGTTGGGGCCAGACTGGAGGCACTGGGAGCAGGCACGCTCGGGATCTTGTGTACGTGAGTGTGACTTGGTCTGAGTGGCTCTGGGGACTGTGCTCCGGAGGGTGGCCCCTTCCTCCTTCCCTCTCTGCCATTTCTCACCCTCTCCCCACACCCAGTGTTCATTCCCCCACCTCCCCTTCCTGCCGCAAAGGAAAATAGCCTTACAGACCCTAGCCCAGAACCCCTCCTCTCGGGGCAAACCAGTACGGGGCCCCAACCCACCTAGTTTGAACCCTACCTTTGAAGGAGGGATAAGGAGTAAAGCAGCCCCTTCCCATCTAATTGTGGCTCCAGCCCTCAGCCTTGACCCAGATCGGGCAAGAGCTGAGGGGAGGGATCTTTGAGGACCAAGCCCAGTGGTCTGGGAAGAGGGAGGTAGAGAGGGAAGGGTCTGACTTGGGGACCCCCTCCTGCCGACCCAACCCCTAGAGAAGCGACCAAATCCCAGAGATGGGAGGAAGCTGGGGTGGGGAGGGTCTGCTCTATGAATTACTTGAAGGTACTGACTGAGGCTGCTGTTGCCCACTTGGGTGTGAGGGGGACACTGTCACTGCGTTTGGGAGGGCCGAGGGTGGCGGGGTTGAGAGGGTCTGCCCTGGGCCCTCGCTCACTCCCGCCAGGCCCTTTCCCTGGGGAGCCTGGCTTCGC
>NW_011494687.1:850314-850699 GCF_000754665.1 Bison bison bison | reverse complement strand
GGCTTCGCCCCTCCCACCTCCATCCCTCACTCTGGGCACCCTCTCCAATTGCACTAAAGTAGCTGTGTGCCAGTCTTACCCCACACCAGGGCGGGGTCTCTGCTTCCAGTCCTTTCTCCCCTACCCCGCCTCTGCTCCTGTCCCAGACAATCTCCTTGTTCCTCTGTATTCCTGGGTAGCTCAGCTTTGTGTGTGTGTGTTTTGGGGGGTGGGGTGGGTTCTGGCTGGAGTGGGTTTGCTAGGAGTTTGGGAAGGGCTAGGGGAAAGATGGCGGATGAAATCTCCTGCCCCCTTCCTCAACTCCCGGCCACATAAGCCTGGGAGGGAGGGTGCCTACTCTCGCTGCCGCGTGTCTTGCAGATGTGCCAAAATGGGGGTGGGTGGG
>NW_011494687.1:848735-850110 GCF_000754665.1 Bison bison bison | reverse complement strand
GCACGCCCCATGTCCTGTTGCGCCCGCCGCCCTGTTACCCATGTACTCGTTTGTAGGAAGTAAAGAGAACTGAGCACAATTCACTGGATTCTAGTTGAATCTTTCTCTAAGCAATGTTCCCCGCCTGCCCTTCTCCCTGTCCTGGATTCACCTGTGGTGCTAGCATTGGGGTCGGGGGTGGGGGGCGGGGTGTTAAATGCTGGTGGGCAGCAATAAAGGGCAGCCCTGCCCGGATGCCTGCATCCCCAGGGTGCTGAGGGCAGCAGGGAGAAGTGGGGACCTTGGTGCATCGTCCCGACCCAACTCGCCCCTTTCTCTCTGGGCTGAAGCACAAAGCTCTCCCCCGCAGACCAGATCCAAGCGTCCTGCACCCTCCAGGCCCTCCCTCCCCCTACCTGCTTTGAGCCCTCCTCCTGCCACATCCCTGTTTTCTATGCTGTTTTGGTGCAAGTACAACTGTCGTAGTCATGGCTTGGGGATGGGTTCTGTTTATTAAAATCCTATTGATCCTACTGGCCCTGTGTCCCGCCTCCATTCCTCTGGCCGGGGGGAAGGCAGGGCAGCCTGGATGCCTTTCCACCAGCCCCCCTCAGTCATCAGAGACAAGGGGCCACAACTGCTCCTCCAGCAGGGCTATGGTGAGCAGGAGGGCACCCCCCAGCAGCAGCCCCAACCCCTGCAGCAGCACGTGGAGCGGGGGGAGAGGCTCAGGAGGACGAAGCAGGGCTGGGAGCTGAAAGGAAAGAACATCAGGGGGTCAGAAAAGCCCCCTGCTTCCCACCCCCGCCCCCCCCCACCCACCCCTGCCAACCCTGTGCTAGCTCTTCCACGCTCCCGCATCTCAGATGCTGGTGAGCCAGTGGTTCCCCCCAACCCCGACCCTGCCACCCTTCTGGTGGCTCCCAGTGGAGGCAGAGGGGCTGAGACTCCCCTCTCCACACCTGCCCGCTTCCCTTGGTTTCTCTGCACCCCCCACCCCTCACCATGTCCACAAGGGCCACATAGAGGAAGACCCCGGCAGTGACCCCAAACACCCAGGGAGTGAGGGGGACAGGGCCCAGGCTGAGCCCCACCCCCAGGGCTGCACCCCCCAGCCCCAGGACTCCAGACACCAGGCTCAGCAGGAGCAGCTGCCGGAAGGGCAGCCCAGCCTGGAGCAGCATGGCGAAGTCACCTGTGCAGAGAGGGGACAGGGCAGCAGGGAGTTAAGCCCGGGCCACCCCTCACCCATGTCACCCCCCAGCCTCCACGTTCCACTGCTTTCTAGAGTCAACCTCACTCCACTCCGGCCATTCCTACCCAGTTCGTGGGGCAGCTCGTGGCAGAAAACTGCTACAGTGGTGCTGAGGCCACTGGAGAAGCCATCAGAGAAGGC
>NW_011494687.1:848159-848635 GCF_000754665.1 Bison bison bison | reverse complement strand
ATCCCCTTTCCCACACACCTATGGCCAGCCCATCAGTGAGGTTGTGCAGACCGTCTCCCAGGAGGACCATCCACGTGATGTTGGTGCCACCACCACCCTCGTACCCGTGACTGTGGCCTTGGTGCCCAGGAGGGGCTGGGACTGCTGGGGGCTGGCTGTCCTGCTCCCTTGGGCTCTGAGCCCCTGGCTCTGCAGGAAGGACAAGAGCCATGTTGGCGGCTGCAAGTGAGCTGGGAGCCAGGGCCCGCTCCTCATGTTCTCTGGTCACCTGGAGCTGCCTGCAGTGGCTGAAGGGCCACCCCACTGCCATCCTCCAGGTCCAGGTGTGGAGTTCTGAGGTCCTTTCTTTTCTGCCCGCAGCATCTCTGAAATGGGAGGGCATCCTTCCTGATGGAGGAAGCAGCAGAGCCAGGGGGCAGGGAGAGCCCGGGCTGCCGGCTGCGAAAATGACACTGGTTCCACCTCTGGCACTTGGG
>NW_011494687.1:845152-847372 GCF_000754665.1 Bison bison bison | reverse complement strand
TGCTGCCCTCCTTGTGCCTGATGGAGAGGCGGTCAAGGGCAGACTCCAAAAGCCCCCTGCGCCCGACAACACCCCTCTCCTGAGGTGGTGGAGGGGGCTGGCAAGCTTTCACCCACACTCCCTACCAGAAGGCAAATGTGGGCTGAGGCTGGGGTGGAGAGAGGATGTCCTGTGACTGCGGACACGGGCAGGGGGCAGGGAAGGGGCTTCACGTACGTGCGGCAGCAGGTGCAGCAGCGCATCCCCACAAAGAGTGCCCACAGCCACGGCCCCCAGGAAGCCCAGCAGGGGCCGCAGCAGACGAGGTCCCAGGAGCCGCAGCAGCAGCAGGGAGAGGGGCGCAGGCAGGCTGAGCAGCAGGACTGCCAGGGTGCTATGAATCAGGGCTGCACAAAATCAGGGGCTGGAGTCAGGCGGAGCTGGAGGGACACCTTAAAGGTGGGATGGGGCAGAGAAATGCTGCAAGGGGAGGCAGGACCCCAGTGAAATGAACCCCCTTCCTTGGCTTGAGACCCACTTCCCCCAGCATTCACGTGTCCCACCCCCAACTCCCGCTCTCACCCACTGACCAGATAGTAGATCCCCTGAGGGGGTCGGAGCTGGGGCCCGGATGCAGACACGGCTGTCAATCTGATAAAGCAGGGCTGGACACAGCAGAGCAAACTGACGAGGAGTGAGAGGAGCAGCAGGGCTCAAGCCAAAATTGACCAGCAGCTGGGAGCCATTCAGACACTGGGGAGGTAGAGTTGGAGGTTAGGCACCAGGGAATTGCTGAGACCTGTGACTCAGATCTTAAATGTTGGCCCTTCCATTGCATGAACTCCTGGGTCTCTTCCAGGGTCCCCTTCACTCACATTGCCAGGTGCATCAGGGACTCAGGACAGTTATAATCAGCATTTAATTATCAGTAAATATTCAAACCAAAGCTAATAATTCAATTCAGTGCAAATTGGGTGCTAGTGAGCACTGCCACCATCTCCCTCCCTCTGGAGCTCTGGTGTCTCATTAATTTGGTGATGATGGTCAGATAACTAGAGCCCTCCCTTCCAGAATCTTAGAAGGGAGAAGAACCCTAAAATGCCATGCAAACCTCCTCTCAACAGCCCTGACACTTATTCCACCAGCCTTGGATCGAGTGCTTCCCATGATGGGGCGCTCAGCCTCACCAGGTCTGTTTCAGGGCTGGGTTTGGCTGCCCTCCGGTGTACATGGAAATGTTCACTGACTTTCTAGATGATGATAGCCATCTACCCGCTGCAAGCCTCCTCTCCAGGTAACCAGCCCCAGATCCCACCCTGGGCTGCTCCTCTGGATTCTCTGCTTTGCCAAGTGTGGCCCCTAAACCCAGTCTTAGAGCTTGGGCCATGGGTTTACCTACTGTGAGCACAGGGGAACATATTTCTCTACTGGAATAATGTACCCTAAGATCACACCTGGAATTTTTTTAAGTAGCCATTTTAAATTACTGACTCTTCAAACATTTCAGACCATCTAAATCCCGTGGCTCCTATCCCCTCGAGGGATCATCACTCACATCCTCATTCAGATGGTCAGCCAGTGAATGGTCCAGCAGCAGAAGCCTGTGAAAGAGGCCCAGGCCCGAGGGGCCTGGCCCATGGGGTGGTCCTGGGGCCTCTGTCTCCGCCAGGTCACCCCACCCCGAGGGGTCCAGAGGCAGCCCTGTCCAGACATCCACACTCAGCTCGGGGTCCTGTGGCCTAGAGTGGATGGGATGGCAAGTCAGGCTCCCTTGTGTTCTCTTACAAAGGGGCCTTGAAAGGATACAACAAATCAGGGTCTGGAAAACGTGTAACTCCAGGAATCTAATGTTAGGAAGGCAGAGCTAGGCAGCCAGAGGAGACTTCTCAGTAGGGAAGAGCTGGGGTGTGACACTTTAGGTGGGGGGAGATGGGTTAGTACCTGTGTGTGGAATTGTCTCCCGCTGGGGGCGCACCCCGACCAGCAGGAGGCCCGTGGTGTCCCAGGCGAAGGGCCTGAACTCGGCCTAGTCCCAGGTTGTGGAGGAGCCTGGCTAGGCCCGCTGCGGTCAGCGTCCCATTTTCCCCATATAGACCAAACAGCTGGGCGAGGTAATGGTTCTGTTCCTGCTCAGCAGGGCCCAGGTAGGGGGCTGAGCCCTCCACCTGGCCCAAGGCCACCCACACACACAGGCCAGCCAGCAGATGACTCATTGGGGGCCCCATCACTGGGGGGACAGGC
>NW_011494687.1:824476-845052 GCF_000754665.1 Bison bison bison | reverse complement strand
GCTCTGGTTCCGGCTTCTATTCCCCCTGGTGGAACATCCTGAGGACTGTGCCCTGGAAGAACAAGGAGGAAGGGGCTGGGGCTCCTGCCATGAGCCTGCACTCCTCATACCAACCCCCCAAGCCAATACAGCGGCAGCCCCACTTGCTCACCCTTCCTCTGCTTTGCCTCCTGAGCAGCCTCTTGTTTACCAGTTTCTAGAGCAAGCACTTTTCCTGACCCAGAACAATCCCTTCACCTGATCCAGAGCCGCCCAGCCCCTGTCCCTCCCATGTCCCCCAGAGCCCAACCCTCAACCTCACCCCACCTCTCTTATACTCGCTCAATCCCCAGGACCTCACCCCCACTGGCAGTGTGAGAGCCGTCACCTCAGGTCCCCATGAGGCCTGGCTGTGGGCACTGAGAGGTTCCTGACTTATGGAGGGGAGCCAGGCTCAGTCTCTAGCTGCCCAGGTAAGTTGAAGGCCACGTCAGATAGAAAGCCAGGATGGCCAAGCCCCCGCCCCTAGCCCACCTGCCTGGGGGTGGGGCCAGGGGAGGTGCCAAAGTGGGAAGACTCACATCAGAGGAGTTAATGGTTCACTGGTCTCTGGGGTGGGGGTCAAAGGTCAGTCTCGGCTGGGCCCCCGAGTAGGGAGGGGCCACTCTCTTCCCCTGGAAAAGCCACATGGCCAAGGAGAGCCTGGGCCTGGCCTTTTCTTCTAAATAATTTACACACACCCCCAAGCCAGTCGGTACCATCTTAGCCTCTCGCTGTCTAAACTGCCACCCCACCTACCTTACATATGGCATTGGGCTTCATTCAGCTCCAACCCCCATGCCCCATGCCCACATTCCCTGGAAAGTTGGCCCCAGATGTCCCCTAAGCTGGAGAGGAGGGTAAAAAGGCAGATGAGTGCAACACCAGATGCATGGGGAAGAAATTGTTTTTAGCAATTTCTCATTCCAGAAGAGAAAGGGCCAGAACTCAGGGAATCATGACCAAGAAAGGGGACACTCTGGTGGGAGGAGGAAAGGAGCGTCCAGGCCCTCTGCAAATGTCTGACCTGGCTTTAAGTTGGGGAGCACAGTCTGAGCGGGGTGATTGGTCCAGGGGGTCGAGGTTGGCATTACCTGACAGCAGCAAACAGGGACACCCAGAGGACGGGGGGACGCCGTCTTCTTGGTTCCAGCTGTGGGGGGTAGGCAGGCGGGTGGACAAGGGTCACCGGTAGGGAGGGGGCGGGGGAGGGGCACTACCTTAAAGGGGCAGGCGCTGCTTCTCCCCTCCACCTCCTAGGGACACCCCACCTTTCGGAAGGCCCAGCTGCCGATCTCTTCATTTTCCCATGGAAAGCAAAGGAGTCCAGTACAGAGTGGTAACATTTATTAGGAGATTCAATTAGACTTCCACATCACACACTCAAGAAACAGACTAACCGTCGTTTCTAAGCAGGAAGGAGGGGAGGCAGAGGGCCCCGAACCCCAGGAGACAGGCAGCTTCAGCTGAACAAGGAGGGGAGAATGGGCTGAGGGTGGAGAAAAGCCACTGCTCACCCACCCTCCAGTGAAGTTTAGTGGCTAAAACACATCCACCCCCTGGCCCCCCAGAGACGGCAGCCCAGGAGAAAGCTGTGTTCTCTAGCAGATGCCTGGCTTATGGCTGGTGGCGGGAAGGGGAAAGTATCGCTATCTCTTGCTGCTCCTCCGGGTTTCTTTGCCGTTACTGACGGGGTTGCTGGAGGGGCCGGGGGGGCCGGCAGCTGTGTGGTTGGGCTGGCTTCGGGTAATTCGGGTGCTGGGGGGGTGGGAGGGAGTGTGAGGCGGGTGCGGGCCACCACCAGAACCTGGTGGGGCGCTCAGTCCATTCCCGTTCTGGCTCTCAGAGGCTAGTTGTGGGAGAAAGAGGAGAAACACAGGAATCAGAAAACTAAGGCAGGCAGGCATCCATCCCCAAGACCTCCCTGCAGCCCCGGCGGACAGAACAGTCTTTACCAAGTACAACTGCACATTTAAGGCTGTGTGACCAAGTGCAAAGAATGTGAGTTTTAGGAAGGGGCCCCAGAGAAGACGCAATCATTTTGACAGTTGCTACATGAACCATTGTATATTTTCTTTTTTTTTTTTTGTATATTTTCTTAAAAAAAAAAAATGGCTGCACCTCACAGCTTGTGGTATCTTACTTAGTTCCCTGACCAGGGATTGAACCTGGGCCCTCAGCAGTGAGAGCGAGGAGTCCTAACCAGTGGACTGCCAGGGAATTCCTATTTTTTCTTTTTTATTCATCTCTATCATTAGGAGTCACACCTAGCTGTTTAGTTCTAGGCTCAAGGACCACCAACAAAATAGCTCTTGACCAAAACTGACTGTAAAACTGGAGAATCCCTGGGAAGGGAAGTTTGTGTTAAAGTGTAAGAAGGATCTTGAAGAAAAAAGTGTGGTGTGTATCACAATGAATCACATTCACTTGAGAAAATATAAATAAGAATAAGCAAAAAAAAAAAAAAACTATTATACATACTCACACCCCCAAAATAATAGACAACACTTTTGTGTATATTTTCAGTGTTTAATCCTTGAACTACCTTAGCTGTGAAAACCACCATCACCACACTTACCACAGTGTATTATTAACATAACCATCATCTGTGGGACTATTTCCTGCATGGACTTTGAGCTCCTAAAGACAAGTGCTGTGTTTTTTCCCTTGTATTCCTCATCTATAAATGCTTGTTAAATGAAGATAGATGCCTGCCTCTCATATACACAAGGCACCATGAACTCTAACCATACCCCTGCTGATCCATCAGACAAAGATAACTGCAGCCAAAACTGAAGAATAAAGCTCCTTCCTTAATTCACAGAAATAATTAGGAGAGTAGGTAGAAAGTAACTGTTTTGATGCCATACATTTTTTTCTTTAAAACCTTCTGTACCTATTAGCAGAGGACAAAGCAAATAAACATGTAGCAAATGAATACGAGGGGGCAAACAGGCTTAAATGTATCCTATTTAAAATATTTTTGTAAATGATGGAGTTATAGAGACCAGAGAATATGTAACTGTCATATTTTCAGTTGGAAATATGGATGCTTACTTTTTATGGTGGAATTAAATGTTGTTATTTCATGGTGTTTCCAAAAAAAACACCATGACCTCGAGTGGTTCTAATGCAGGTTAGGAAACCACGGTAACTGAGGATGCAGACACAGACTGAGGAATGCCAGAGGCAGCCCAAAGCCTAGTGTCACGGGAGAAACGCAAGGTGTGGACCCAAGGCAAGAGAGCCAAACATCCAGGAGAGGAGCGTCAGCTGGGAGATGACCCAGGAGAAAAGAACAGTAAAAAAACAGGTTTCTAAGGAAAAGCCAAGGGAAGAAGAGAGTGATGTTGGTGAGTGATTCTCATTAAAAGTTGATGATCTACAGGAAGGCAAATTCTCAAGAGACCAAAAGCAAGGGCTTCTGAGTTGGAAGAACCATAATCCCGAGGGCCAAGGCCTAGGAGCGGGGCCTTAAATTTCAAGAGTGGCAACCCTAAACAGAAACTATGGGCTTAAAGTGGTGCGGTATGGACTCCATGTGGAGTCATATAAGTAACAGTGTATCAGAACTGATACTGAATCAAAATAGGCAAGGGTGGAAAATGCCAAGTTTCTGCCAAAGGAGAAGCAGAGAGGAATGAGCTAGAAAGAAAGAGGGCAGTCTGCAGAGAAACTGCTCTCATTTTTGGCTCTGAGTGTTAGTGGCAAAAGGGAGCCCTATCAGTCAGTGATAGAAACATATCCCCAAATGTTTTCACCCGAGGGACTTGCAAAAGAACTGGGAGAGGGACTTCCCTGGTGGTCCAGTGGTTAAGAATTCGCCTGCCAATGCAGGGGATGTAGGTTTGATTCCTGGTCATGGTACTAACATCTCACATGCTGTGGGGGCAACTGAGCCCACGCACCACAAGGAAGATCCTGTGTGATGCAACTAAGATCTGACACAACCAAGTAAATAAATATACAAACATTTATTTAAAAAAAAAAAAAGAAAAGAACTGGGGAGGAAAAGGCTATAATCACAGAAAAGAGATTTGAAAAAGGGATGAAGGCAATGTATCTCTCCAGGCTGGGGAGATTAGGGAAACTAGGAGGACTAGTGAATGGAAGAGAACACGTTTACCTGGAGAAGTAGCAGGGGGTCCCGTGGGAGGCTGGGGAGCTGCAGGGCCACTGTCGTTCTGCACCTGAATGCACAGATGACATATGCAGACCTTACTCTCTGCCAGGCTTCTTGGCCTGACCTGCCCTCCTTCCCCACATCACAGTCATGGGACCCACCGTCTTGTTGGGTGCCTGCTGGGCGCTGTATTCGGGGTTTGGCTCACTGAAGTTAGGAACCTCAGAATAAACCATACAGAATCTGCAAGGGGAGAAAGCGGCAAAGCCTCAGACCCATCCCCTGGAAACCTCAGAAAGGTCCAGGCTCCGAACATGGTATGCACACCCTCACGCTGCCTCCTGCAAAACACAAACTGCTTTCCTTCGCCTGTGCTTCTACCTTCCCAAGATAGCACTTACTCTCCAATCTTCTGAAGATCACCCCCACGGCCAGTGTACAATGTCAGACAACCTTTGAACACTGACGCGTACCTGTGGGGGCAAAAAAGCAGAATTCAGAGTTACAGAGAAGGCCCTTGAATAACCAGAAGTCATCTGATGGCTTACCCTTTGGTGAGCCGGATAATATCCCCAGGCTGGATCAGGTTGCCCACGTCATCCCAGACAGAGATATTGATGCTGCCAGTTTTGTCCGCCACTTTGCAGGTCCGAACCTCGTGCCCGTCCTTTGTCTTGGTCACTCGGCCTGGAGGAAATAGACCAATGGGTGGGGGTGGTCAAATAAATAGGGGTGGTGATGATCAGAGGGATGAAGTCTAGATATTGGCGGAGTGAGGTGTACAAACAGGGCAAAGCCAAATCCCTGGGGCAGGGAGGAGCCAGCACCATGTAGAGGGCCCTGAGTGGGAAAAGGCCCGGAGGCACTGGAGGCTTGGATCTGGCAAGAGTTCCCTCCATCTACCCTACACTCGACTACAACTCTCCGGGCGGGGGCTAGGAGAGAGATTGGACGTAAGCAGTGTCTTGGGGTGCGCCCTGCCATTCTGGGTGCCAGTTAAGAATGGTTCTCCCCAACCCCGAGAGCCTACGCAGGGGGCCCGCCGCCCCAGCAGAGCCACCTGTCTCCAGCACAATGAAGATGAGGTTCAGATTCTTGAGCCCGGGCTTGATATCCTTCACGAACGTCTCCGTCGTCATGCTGCCCAAGCCTCAGCACCCCACTAGAAGGGGGGAAAGGGGATGAAGGTTCAATGCATGGACCTTCCCATGTCCGCTTCGCAAGGCCTATCTACCACACTAGGCTGGTCAGGCAGCCCTAAACCATCTAACTCTTCTGAAAGGGTAGAAACGAACTTCCCCGTGGGCCTCCAACTTCAAGATCAGAATTTGGGTCTCTGGATAGGCTGCTTCGGGGCTGGAAGTCCCCCCTCCCCCGATGCTCTTTCAGTCTCAAGTCCCGAAGTGGGGAAGCCGACGGAAACCGGGGCAGAGAACCTGATGCAGAGCCAAGGAATGGAATCTCACTCGCCACACCTTCCCGAACCCTCATCTGGACAATCCGGGACTCAGTCCATCCTCTCCCCCAGCTCACAGCCTACCACCCACCCAGCCAGCCCGCCGGACTGTGCACGCCGCCGAGTCGCCCGCAGGGGGAGCCAAAGGTCCCCAGGCCGCCGGATGCGGACCAATGGACCGCAGGAGTAAGAACATTCCCGGAAGTTTTCCCCGGCCGGCCTCCTCTAGCCAATCAGCACTGCCCCGGCTCGGCCCCTGCGTCCCGCCGCGGGTCCCCACCCGGCCAATGGGGATTCGAGATTCACGCGCCGCGAAAGGGGTGGGATTTTAGGTATTAAAGGAGCTTCAGAGGGTTGACTGCGCAAAGAATAACAAAGACCACCAGGGGGAGCCTCAGGTCCCAATTTTCCTCCACTTGACTAGGCGCTGCTAAGTCGCTTCAGTCGTGTCCGACTCTGTGCGACCCCATAGACTGAAGCCCACCAGGCTCCCCCGTCCCTGGGATTCTCCAGGCAAGAACACTGGAGTGGGTTGCCATTTCTAGGCGCAAGAACTAAGATTTTCTTTCTCCAAGATTTTCTCCTAGTCGTGAGGCAGTGGAAATAGGACCAAAGGTTTTTTGGAATCCAGTGGACAAAAGCATAAAAACAAGCTCATCACTTCACTTTTTTACTCGACAGTTCTTAAATATGTGATTCCATTTTGCAGACGAGAAAAGGCAGTGTCTCAGTTCAATTCAGTCGCTCAGTCGTGTCCGACTCTTTGCGACCCCATGAATCGCAATACGCCAGGCCTCCCCTAGCACATGTTAAAAGCAGTATCTAGCACACAACAGGCAGTTTCCTCCTCTTCTCCAACTGCTCTAACCCTCATCTTTATTTCTGATTTGGGGCCCTCAAGTTTAATGCAGTAACCAGCTTGGTCAAGATCTCTGGAAAAAGTAGCATTCACACCAGAGACAGACAATTGGCAGCCTCACTCCTTACCCCTTGGAAATAATGGAATCTGGGGCTCAGAGAGCCTCAGTTCCTCTCACAGTCCGAAAGGCAACTGTTCCTGAAGTACTCAATCCCTAGACCTCAGGATCCTCAGAGGACTAAAAAGAAGAGGCCGGAACCTTTAGTTCCCTTTGAGACTTGATACATAGTCAACAAAATGTAGCCAGCTCTGTAGTATTGCGTATAAACCAATTATATATATAAACAATGTACATACATGTGCGTTACCATTTGCCTGGCGAACATCGGTAAAAAATACTGCTTATTATCAGATTAGCCTAAGAGGCCATGCAATTGTAATACCTTGGTTTGCTTAATCAATCCCTTACCTTCTTCTAGAGGGCTTTAGGCTCCACCTTGACTTTCCTCGGAGCTCAGGTTCTCTCCCACCCACACCCCCAGCCACGGTGTTGTACCTTAAGGAAAGCAAACCACAACCCGGGAAGAGGGACATTTTTATCTCCCTTCTGTCCCCTGATGTGTTTCAGGCAACTATACGAGTGCTCCGAAGGCCGACGTAAATACGGCGGGAGTGAGACTGGGAGGGAAGCGGGCAACCATAGATCAAAGTTTTCCGGTCAGACACTCCCCCATTCCCCACCCAGTGGTCGCCTCGTTGACTACATATCCACTCCCATGACTATGAGTCATAAGATCAGGAGGCTCCGGGATGCTGACCACGGCTCTGGAAACGGGAGAGGGGCCGGGGAGACGGCAGGTCACTGCAGGCCAGCCTACTAGCGACGATCTCGCACCAAGTCGCATCAGCTTTAGAGCACGAACACGTGCACCCCTCCAAAGCGAAGTCTCGCGCTCCTGGAGAATCGGCCTCCCGCTCAGCCCCTGATGTTCACGCTGGGAAGAACATAGAGTCCTCCCTCCCAAATGGCTATCTAGTTCTCCCTGGAACCATAAAGACTTCCGGTCTAGAGCGGAGGCCTGGCTAGCCTTCACTCTCCTCGTTGGCTGCTCGTGGTTTCTAGTCCAGGACGGAGTTAAACAAAGAGGCGGAGTTTGGTGACGGGCTTCCGCCGGGTTGCGTAGCAGCGGTGGGCGGGGCAGAGGTTCCGTCCCACACGGCGGAGAGTGGTCGGAACCCTCTCGCGTCTTCTTCCCCTTCCCCTTCCCCTCCCAGAAAAGGCTGGGACCCGGCACCCGAGCTATCTCTCGGCCGCTGCGGGTACAGAGAGTCCAGACCGCTTCCAGGGCGGTGCGTACGGCGCCTGCGCGCGATCCCACTTAAAGAAGGGTGTGGGAGGGAGGGGGCGATGTCCCAGGGGGGATTGAGGCGGGGGTTCGAGATATTGGAGGTCAGGAGAAGGGATGAGAGTAGAGATGAAAAATGGAGGAAGGGAGCAGCAGTAGGGAGGAGTCCAGAGGTGATAAAGGGGCGCTGGTGGGTGGGTTGTTGGGGTGATCCATTGGAATGGGGGAGCCTTAAAAAGTGCAGGAGGGGGCCTGGGCTGGCTGGAGGACAGGGAGGAGAGGACTTGAGGGAACAGCGTGGTGTTTAAATAGGCAATGATTGACAGGCCGGGAGCGGAGGAAGGGAACATTCTGAGGGCCAGCCTGGGTAGGGGCCGCGGAACCTGAACCCCCGCCCTCGAAGCGCCATAGCTTGGCTCCTCTCCCATGCCTTGTCTTTGGCAGCCTTGTCTTCCTCCTCCATTCCTTCCCCTCTCTCCCTCCCACCCCTCTATGTAGGAATCTCACATTCCTTACATCCCTGCCCTGGGTTTGCAGCCGGTCCCTCTTCACAGGCTTCACACACCGGAAAGCCTTCTCCAAGCCAGAACGCAGAGGAAATTGAGGACTGGGAAGGAGGGAGCTGGAGAAGGAGCAGAAAGCTGAGAGGGGTGAGAGTGTTTCGCTTGAGGGACTGACAAGGCATCTTCATTCAGAAACTGACTTCGTTCCATCTAGTAGCAAATGCAGCTGTTAATGAGACCACTAAACCACTGTTCTTGGGGACTGGACTGTGATAAAGTCTAATCCCTTCCTGTACAGGTGGTTTTAGTCTGACAGTAGAGCAAGAAGCTGATATTGTTGCAGGCTGCTAGTTTTCCCCAGATAGGGATGGTAGGGAATCTGAGTGATGCAATAATGTTACTGCCCTGTGTGTCCAGCCGACTTTGTGTCTACACCTGGATAGAAAAGAAGAAACAAGCTTCTTTCAAGTATTTCCTCATGGACCCTCAGAACTCTAAATTTATTTTGCATTCTATTGCTACAAATACCTCATGGTGTTTGTACGAATAGTGGTATGAATAGCAGTATTCAGTATGCTTTCATATTTATTATGTCATTTGATTTTCCTGGATAATATGTAAGATAGATAAGTCAGTTATCATTTTCCCTGCTTGACAGGTGAAGAAACTGAAAGCTGCAGAAGGGATACATGGCTTGCTACAAGTCGTACAGCTGGTAGAGCAGGGACCAGAATCCAGGTCTCCTGACTCCAGGTGCCCCTTTGTGTTGAAAAATCCTGTTTTGTTCTGGTCAAGACAGCTGTGAGGGGGGATATTTTTTCCCAGGATGGACAACTGGTAGTCTGGAACTTGTCTCTAAGAGACTGAACATAGCACTGATTCCTGGAAGCTTTTCTTGAGGTTCGGGGTGGACGCCAGGCTGTTGGGAAATACAGTATTGTCAAAATGGAAGAAGCATTGTACACTCCTCTGTATTATGGATGGGAGAGACCTATCAACTCCCCACCACTGCCCCCAACTACCTGGCCTTCTGCCTTTATCCTCTGATTAGTTTTTAAATACTGCACTAACATGTTATCGGAGAAGGCAGTGGCACCCCACTCCAGTACTCTTGCCTGGAAAATCCCATGGACGGAGGAGCCTGGTGGGCTGCAGTCCGTGGGGTCGCACAGACGCAGCAACAGCAGCAGCAGCAGCAACATGTTATGGCTGCTGAGCATAATAAACTAATGAGCCCATGTACCAGACTCAGGATGAGGTGGTCTCTGTTTTATGGATAAAAATTGTCATCCTTCCTAACATAGTCCTTAATATTGATCAATGTGAAGGTGAGGAAAGGAATTTGAGTAGTTTCTGTTCTGCATCTGAAGCTTTGTCTCCCTCTACTTGGTTTCATCCTTTTAGTAATGAGAGTTTGGTCTTCCCAGTTGTCTGTCCTGGAGTAATTTCCTGATTGACTGCCTCTTCATTTTTTTAAAAAAAGCCTGATCTCTTCAGGAATATTTCCGGACTTGAAAGTAGAATTACACCTATACCAATATTCTTGAGTATCTTCTCCTTGTGAAACAGTATTTTCTGAGTGGAGAGTAGGACAGAATTCTTTTTATATGAAATAATTTATGCGAAAGCACTTTGGAAACATTAAAGCACCATACTGTGCATGTAAGGCATCATGGCTCTCTGTGTTACGTAGCCACAGATTTGGATTCTCTGGCATTCTTTGCAATTGTATGCACTGAATAAAAGAATCTTTTCTGTCTCAAACAGCTCCTCTTCCCTGCCTTGCTTCTTGTCCCTTTCTGTCCCCACCTCAGCTGTGTTTGAATCACTTGGCCCGGGTGTGTGATTCCTTAGCAGATGACCTCACTCCTTACAGAGTAGCCTGTGTACCTAACCCTGAAACCTGTAGCTCTCAGTGGAGTTGTCTTGTCCTCCTCAACCGACCGTCAGATCCAAGTCTGTCTAGTTTCACTGCCAAGTGCAGGTAGTGCTCCTGACTCACCTTTTTCTTCCTTGTTCCTATTAATAGAGTGCTCCCGATTGTGACATCACATCCATCCCCTTGGCGATGGAGCTTGTTACTAGGAAGGAAGACTCAGTCGGAGAATAGCCAACAAGATGGGTTACTGGGAGCGTCTCCTGAGTGGCACTGAGTGGAGGCATCAGGGGGTCGGAGCCTTGTGAACAGGGAACCTGCCCCCCAACACTTGGAAGGTAAAAAGCATTGATTCAGAACCCCCTTCTGGGCTTCAACCCTCTTCTCTGCTAGTCTGGATTCCTTCTGCTCTTGAAAACCTGATTCTCAAAACTCTTTTATGCATAAACTTTTCTGTGATTAACCCGCGTCAGTCTGTTCTTCAATGTACACTTAAGTCTTACATGAACTATTAACTTTCACTTGTTGATAAATTGTTAAATTTTACTATTTTTGTGTGTTTTATAGCCTGCGTACTCACTCGTTGTACTCAAGCCTGCACATTTGTTTGAGGACAAGGATTGTGCTTGCTGTTTCTTTTACATGTCTTTTACATGAAGATTAGATTGGGGGTAGCCACACAAATAGTGATTGGTGCTGATGACCAAGGTGGTGGTGGAGGGTGGGGTCCTTGCTGATCTTTGAGGCCTGGGAGGCCTCACTCGAGGTGTTAGAGTTGTTTTTGAAGGATTGTGTGTCCTCTGGATGCTTATTTATTTATTTATTTTTAAAAAATATTTATTTATTTGGGTGCACCGAATCTTAGTTGCAGTATGTGGGATCTAGTCCCCAGACCAGGTATTGAACTCAGGGTCCCTGCATTGGGAGCATGGAGTCTTAGCCACTGGACCACCAAGGAAGTCCCCCTCTGGGTTGTCTTTCAAATTTAACCAATTAAAGTGTGTGCTGAAGAAGCCCGACTTTAAAAATCCCCTGTGCTAAATCTAGTCTGGATCACAGAATTCTGGAATTAAGTGGAACCTTAGAGACAACGAGGAAACTGAGTTCTAAGAGCTCAGTTCTGTAAGAGAGGGAATGACTTCACTCTAAGGATTCTATTGCTTAGATGAAAAAGACCACTTTCTTTCATTTAGAAAGTCAGGAGAGTTGCCTAAAGAGAGCAAGGTCAAACTTGGCTCTCATAAAGCCAGGGCACCTTTTATAATATAATTACCCCTAATTAGCCTGTTTTTGTACTTATGTAGAACTTGTATTGTCTTGGCTGCTTCGTTTCATGTGGAGTAAAGGGAACTGAGGCCCGGAGAGGTGAAGTCAGTTGCCCAAGGTTACATACTGCTCCGTAATAGAGCTAGAGTGCCACTCAGGTTTCTAGATTGTCAACTCAGTTTTCTTTTTCCACGTCTATTTGTTTATTGGGAGACAGGGAGATAAGATGAAATGTTTTAGGGACTCCCGTGAGGCACCCTTCACCAGCTACTTTCTTCACTAGGTTGAAATTCCTGGGAGTCACCTGTTTCATTACAGTGGGGCAGGTTATGGGGCCCTTTGCCTTAATGTCTGGTGACTTGTGGTAATTGGTGCTGGAGAATTCTCAGCCCTCTGTACCTGTATTGTATTCAGGGCATGGATGAGAGAGAAGGAGTAGAAGGAGGTTATAGCACACATGCTTGGATTTTACCAGTATGTTTTTGCCAAGCATTGGTGACAGCATACCCAGTTACTCTAAAATGGGAATGGTCGCACTAACGTTTGTGCATGTGAATGTGCATGGTTTGCACATCGGTACATGGGTTCAAGAAACCCTGAATAAGGGAGGGTAAATGTTCAGGCTCTTTTAGAAACAATCCGTTTTGAATTCCTAGCTCTCTCTGGGAGTAGACCAGTGAAAACAATCGCAACAGTAAGTTACAAGGGTGTAGGGAGTGGCCTAGTAAAGTTCTCAAGTTTTTATTTATTTATTTGAAATTAATTAAGTAGTTTACTTATTATTTTTGGCTGCACCGCGTCTTCGTTCCTGTACGTGGGCTGTCTCCAGTTGTGGGAAGTGGGGCTACTCTAGTTGTGGTGCACAGGCTTCTCCTTGCAGTGGCTTCTCTTGTTGCGGAGCACAGGCTTTGGCCCATGGGCTCAGTGGTTGTCGCATACAAGCTTAGTTGCGCTGAGGCCTGTGGAATTTTCCTGGACCAGGGATCATCAAACCTGTGTCCCCTGCATTACAAGGAGGATTCTCGACCATTGGACCACCAGGGAAGTCGTCACATTTTTATAATAATGCTGACCAGAAAAGTAGAGACATCCCAGTGTAACAGTGAGGAAGTACAGCCTCATAATTACCTGCTTTGGTTCTGGCCTGCTGGGAATGCAGTTTTCAGTTTGGGTTCAGAATGTTCAAATTGGGTAAGTTGGCAGAACTCCTATAAGCCTGAAGGGACACTTCAGTGCTAATTTAGTTCAACTCCCCAACTTACATGAAACCTTCCAAGGCCTTTTCCTGTTCCACAGCTCAACGAGGAGATCTAGGAAACTGTGCTTCCAGTGGCTGTGGTCACTGGCTGTGATTCTTGTGGTCTCTGTGGTTTCAGTTTTATTAAGGCTTCTGTCACTAGGGCAGTAAGCAATTGAGTTCTTGTGAGGCACCCCCCGTGAAATGAGAACCTACCCCTGTGATAGTCCCACAGTAATATTGAGAGTCCTAGAGAGAGAAGGACTAGTCACAGAGTCTAGCCTATCAGCTTGACTGTCTACCCAGGGGCCAGGCGAGACAGGGCAAGGAGCTGGCTTCCAAGGCTGTGTATAACCACTTCCTTCAGCATGTTTCCCATAGACGACACATCGGAAATACCCTAGTCAGAACGAAATCTAAATTTCCCCTTAATTCTTAAGGTCACACTTCTGAAAGAATAGAGTTAGAGGAAGGTGGATAAAACAGGAGCATCTCCAAGCAGATAAAGTGGAGGTTTTGATTCAGAAAGAACAAGGCCCAGCATCTTTGCAGAGTTCTGTAAACCTTGACTTTATGGTGGGAACCTTGTAACTCCTAAGCCTGGCTGGTGGCTTCTTACACCCTCTGACCATCCCTGTACCAACTGAGGCAAGTTCTCTGCTGTTTCTTTTGGGGATGTGGGATCCCATGAGACCCCACTAAGATCAGTTTTCAGAATTTGTAGTCTTCCTTAAGATAGCATTTTATTTTAAATATTTATTTGGCTGTACCAGGTCTCAGTTGTGGCATCCATAATCTTCTAGTTGATCTTTAGTTGTGGCCTGTGAGATCTAGTTCCCCGACCAGGAATCGAACACAGGTCCCCTGCATTGGGAGCATGAAGTCTTAGCCACTGGACCACCAGGGAAGTCCCAGGACTGTTTTGAAATTAAAACACAAGTGAAGCATACTACAGACTCTCATCCTGCTTTGAACATTTCGCCATAGCAACAAGAGAGAGAAGGGTATTGTTTTCATTTTTGCCCCTTGCTCTAAGGTAACTGATTTTTTTAAAATTAAGTCGCAGAAATATATTCTGTAGATCAAAATTATAATCTCAGTAGATTTTTAAAATGTGTACACAATATATTACACTTAAAAAAAGAAGTTTTTATATAAATGGGACCACCACTATATGTACTGTTTTTGCAGCTTGCATTTTTCAGTTTGAGAGGCAGTTTAACATAGCAGTTAAAGGCTTGAGCCCTGGGGCCAGTCTGCCTGGTTTGGGATCTGGCTCCACCACCTGTTAGCTGTGCGATTTTGGGAAAGCTTTTTTTTTTTTTAATGTTTATGTATTTATTTGGCTGTGCTGTGTCGTAGTTGTGGTACACAGGATCTTTTATTAATAGTTGCGGCATGCAAACTCTTAGTTTTACCATGGTGATCTAGTTTTCTGACCAGGGATTGAACCCCAGCCCACTGCATTGGGAGCAGGAGGTCTTAGCCACTGGACCACCAGAGAGGTCCCTAGAGAAGCTTTTTAACCTTTGTGCATCTCTTTCCCATCTGTAAAAGGTCATGCTGACCTCACAGAGTAACTCATAGTTATTGTAAAAATCAGTTGAGTTAATATGCCAGAAATGCTTAGAATTGTGCCTACGACGTAGAAATACTTAATAAATAATGATTTAATTATTATTTGGTTGTATAAGTAAAACATCATTGTAAAAAAAGAGGAGGAAAAAAACTAATAAAGCAAAACTCTGAGTGAAATTACAAGTACTAATAACATGCAGAATATAGTCAATATCTTATAACTCTAAATGGAGTAGAACCTTCAGAAATTGTGAATCACTGTATTGTACACGTGTCACTTATACTGAACACCAACTATACTTCAATTTAAAAAGTATGGAGGGAAAAAAGTAAAAGTACTAAATGTCTGTACTTAGGGGCAGCTTCTCATGTGCTTTTAGATGCTCTCCAGCATAAGTGTGGACACACATAAAATTTTTTAATGAAAATGGCACTGTAGAATATATGCTATGAATAAATGTTATTTTACTTATATAAATAATGAATAAATTTGAATAACCTAAATAAACAAATATTAATAAAAATATCTAAGTCATATTAATGCTACATTGTATCCCATTTTAAGGATGTAAGGAATTCTACTGGATGTTTGTGTCACTTCTGATTTTTTTGTACTATTATAAACAATACTTAGATAAACAACCTGGTATATTGTTTTGCTCACTTGTGTAATTATTTCCTTAGGCTAAGTTATTGAAATTAGGATTGCTAGATGAAAAGTATATATTATTTTAGGATATTGACTGACTCTTTTGTTATGATTCACCTTGATTAACTTTTTCTTGCAAGAGAACATTTTTTCCAGACCTTGCTATAGTATACAGCATGTTATATATGTGTGTTGTATATGTTACATGATATAAATGACACACATAGTATATGTGACATTGAGTGTTTTGGACACTTTTTTTCATTTAACCTTAATACTTTCACAGTTTAGGATAACTAATAAAAGTATTTCTTTATGTGACTATTGAGTACACACACACAGAAAATCTTTTTCAAAGATTCAAAGGGATAACTGAGGAAATTAAAAATTTCCCCCATTCCTGTTCCTTAATGACCCTTCTTCAGCAGCAGCCACTATTGGCCATTTCTGGAGAGTTTCGTGTATATGAAAGCATATTCATATGCATTCATAATACATATGCACACATATGTATTATATTTTGCCCTTATTTTGGCACGTTTCCATATACTATTATATACCTTAGTTTTTTTGTCTTAGCAGTATATCTTGGAAGACTTCATACCTGATACATTTTAAGGCAGTAATAATTTTTTTTCCTCTGATTAATATAGTAGCTATTATAGAGAAACCAGATTACGCTTTGTTTATTTAATTGAGGTAGATATTGTTAGAAGCTTCTCTGGTGGCTCAGATGGTGAAGAATCCGCCTGCAATGCAGGAGATCTGGGTTCGACCTCTGGGTCAGGAAGATAGATCCCCTGGAGAAAGAAATGGCTATCCACTCTAGTATTCTTACCTAGAGAATTCCCTGGACAGAGGAGCTTGGTGGGCCATAGTCCATGGGGTTGCAAAGAGTTGGACATGACTGAGCAACTAACACTTTCACTTCATTTTCAAATATTGTAAAGTCAGGGGTTCAACAGCTGAATTATGGGTGTTGGGTGATATTTCTGCTATCATGTAGAGGCTGTCTCAGGTAGCACCTAGCCATTATTCAGAATAGCACAAACCAGTGTCAGGTTGCATTAACTGAAGTGGAGAGGAAATGCGATAATAGTTCCATTGTGTCCTTAGAGGTCGTCCGCAGGTAAAGCTCCCAATACCTGTTTTAGAAGGACATAGGTACTCTAGATGCTGTGGGAGAGTTGAGTCTAGGCGAGATACTCCTTTTCTGTGCTCCTGCTGCTCTCTATCTTGACCTTTCCCAGGACTGTCTAAGCTCAGAGTGACTGACTCTTGGATACCATGGAGAGGATTCCAGCCCTGGCGTGTTAAACCAGATGGTCTCTTATGGTCCATTCCAACTCTAAAGGCAAAAATAAGACTGTCTTAACCAGGTCAATGGGGAAAACTGTGTTTCAACAGATCTATATTCAAGTTTGTGTCCTACTTTTTAAATCTATTATTGGGTTGGCCAAAAGTTTGAGTTTTTCCATAAGATATTACAAAAAAACCTGAACAAACTTTTTGGCCAACCCAATATATTATGTTATTGTATATTCCTCATAAGCATCATTTAAAATACATATCCTCAGGCTTCCCTGGTGGTCCAGTGGTTAAGAATCTGCCTGCCAGTGCAGGGGACATGTGTTTGATCTGCTGAAGCTGAAGCTCTGATACTTTGGCCACCTTATGCAAAGAGCTGACTCATTGGAAAAGACCCTGATGCTGGAGCTGACTCTTTGGAAAAGACCCTGATGCTGGAGCTGATTCATTGGAAAAGAGCCTGATGCTGGGAAGATTGAAGGCAGAAGATTGAGGAGAAGGGGACGACAGAGGATGTGATGGTTGAATGGCATCACCAATTCAACGGACATGAGTGTGAGCAAGCTCTGGGAGATGGTGAAGGGCAGGGAAGCCTGGTGTGGGTCGCAGAGTCAGACACGACTGAGTGACTGAACAATAGCAGCTGGGAAGATCCCGAAGACCCTGAGGCTACTCCTGAGCCAGGGCTCCAGAGCCCACAAGGTGCAACCACGGAAGCCCTCGTGCCTAGAGACTGCTCTGCAACAAGAGAAGCCACCACAGTGAGAAGCCTGTGCTCTGAAACCAAGAGTAGCCCACACTCAGTGCAGCTAGAGAAAGCCTGTGCACAGCAGCAAAGACCCAGCACAGCCAACAATAAACAAATAGATGTTTAAAAAAAAAAATAGATGTGCTAGATATGCTCTTCCATCAGGTTGGCTTATATTACCATAAGTAAGTGTAGCTATACTTTACTGTTCACTTAAATGAATGTGATTATCTGATTTTTAAAAGTTCATTAGTGTGATTTTTGAAAACCTGTCTGGACCTCTTTCAGTACCATTCTTCTTTCCTGCTTTTTTTTAAAGCCTTAATTAAAAAAAAAAAAAAATTTATTTATTTGGCTGCACTTGGTCTTCATTGCTGCACTCAGGCTTTCTCTGATTGCAGTGAGTGAAGACAAGTGTTCATTGCATTGCACGGACCTCTCATTGCAATGGCTTGTCTCAGAACACAGGCTCTAGGGCATTTGGGCTTTAGTAGTTACGGGGCACTGGCTTAGTTGCCTCACGGCATGTGGGAGCTTCTCACGGGAATCAAACCTGTGTCCCCTGCATTGTCAGGCGATTCCTAACCACTGGACCACCAGGGAAGTCTGTCTGCTTTCCTGCTTTAAAGGTGTCCCTCTTCCTATTTAACATATTTCCTGGTTTCCATCCTACCTTTCCCTCAGTGACCAGATTCTCATCTTTACTTTTCCTTCTTCACTAGAGCTTTCCTTTTGGTACATACACATCCTCAAACCTTCCTTAGCATAAGGAAAAAGCACCCCTACCCAAGCCCCTTCCTCAGCCTCCTGTGCTCCTCTCTCCTTTCTTCCTTGGGAATCAGGCTTTTGACAATTTTCTTCAGTCCCCATCTCTCTGTCTCACCTGCTCACTGTGAGCCACTGCAGTCTGGCTCCCACTCTCAATGCTGCGTTGGCCACAGTGCCACCCAGCGCCTGCAGCCCCCCTCTGCTGTGGGCGTCCACAGTCCCATGTCTTGGCAGTTTCTACTTTTTTTAGTCCAACTTGTGTTTGCAGTTTTTGACACTTCTTTTTCCTCTAAACATTCCACTTCCTTAATTTGTGTGTGTGTGGTAAAAACACGTAACACAAAATTTCCATCTTCACTATTTTTGAGCATACAATATAGTTCAATAATGTAAGCATATTCACATTGTTGTGAAACAGACCTCTGGAACATTCTCATCTTGCAAAACGGAAACTCTACTCATGAAACAAGAATTCCTCTTTCCTTCCTCCTCACCACACCCCCAACTCCCTTAACTTCTGTGACTCTCTTCTCTCCAGGATTTTCTTTTATCTGGGGCCAATCTTTCTCAATCTCTCTCTTTTTTTTTTCAGGCTCCTTCCCTGCCCCCCTTTTAAATGTCATTATTAAAGTATTTTCACACACTGTTGGTGGTGTTGTAAATTGAAAGGGCCTTTCCAGAGTATGGTATGGAAGTGTCTAGAAAACAAATAGCAAGCCCACCATTCAGCCCAGCAATTCCAGCTCTCGGTATCTGTCCTAGGAGAGAGATTTGTTCTCGTGCTCCAAAAAAATCATGTTACAGGGGTATTAATTGCAACATGATTTGTTTCAGGGGAAAAATTGGCAATCAGGCAAACCTCAGTCCTGAAGGGAATGACAAAACACATTGTAATCAAGGCTTAGACTGGTGGCTTGAAAATTCTCAACCACTAGAATATAAACTGCCTGGGAGCAAGGCTTCCTTCAAACATGATTCTATGGGACTTCTCTGGTCCAGTGGTTCAGACTCTGAGCTTCCACTGCAGGAGGCATGGGTTGATCCCTGGTTGGGGAAATTAAGATTCTGCATGCTGTACAGTGTGGGCAAAAAAAAAAAAAAAATATATATATATATATATATGTATATATGTATAGCAAAGGAGGGCAGGGCAGTTGAAAGAAGGAGTGTTCACCAAGCAATGGATGGCGAGAGGAAGGTGGGAAGAGTGGCTTTATTCTTTTAAAATGAACATAAAGTCATATATACTACTTGTGAAAAAAGGAAAACTGAAAAATAAAGCAAAAAATCAGTGCTCCTTAGTGTTCCAAAGACTTCAGAACCATCCTCATTGTCTGGTTTCATTCTGTGTACTTTCCCTTGTGGCCTTTCAAAACCCATCAGCTATTACCTTCAGGATTTCTGCTTGGAATCTGAAACTCTACACGTCCAAGACTAGTATCATTATTACTTTTTACCCCATCCTGATCTTTTTCAAAGTTTCTTATTTTGGTAAATAAGAATTCACCACTAATTATCCAAGGCAGAAACAAAGAGTAATCTTTTTATTACTTCCTGAACTAATATAAATTCCCTTTTTTAAAATTTTTGTTTATTCATTTTATTATTGTTATTTTTGGCTACACCATGCAGCTTGCAGGATCCTAGTTCTCCGAAGTGGAAGCGTGGGAAAGTCCCAACAACCACTGGCCTGCTTGATTCCTGATTCCTTCTCTTAAATGCCTTGGTTTGAACCTTTATACTTTTTTTAATCTTAATTTTTACAGTAAACTCCTACAAAGATCTTACTGTCTCTAATATTCCCTATCCCCTATATTTTTTGCATGGCTGCCAGAATCTGCCAGTCTAAAATAGAAAGCTGATCATGTCAATTTCTTAAAGTTCCTTCAGGTGTACACACACTTAAGAATCTCCCTCACAACATTCTTACTTACATAGGAAAAAGTAATAACTCTTAGAGTAGAAAAACCTGACAGATAGCACTTAACCAAAGGGTCAAAGCTGGTACCACCAGGAACAGTACAGATCAACATTATGTGCTCCTGATATGATGCATTGAGAACACAGTGCTAGTTTGTGGTATTTTTGCCTAAAATGAAACCTGAATTTACTTACTTATTTTTAATATTTGTCTATTTATTTGGCTGTGCCAGGTCTTAGTTGCAGTATGCAGAATCTTCAGTTGTGGCATTCAGAGTCTTAGTTGCTGCATCTGGGATCTAGTTCCCTGATCATGGATAGAACCTGGGCCCCCTGAATTAGGAGCTTGGAATCTTAGCCATTGGACTGCCAAAGAAGTCCCAAAACCTGAATTTAATCATGAGGAAACATCAGACAAACGAGAGACATTCTCATATAACTGGTGTGTCTTCTTATTTAGTCATTGGCTGTGCTGGGCTTTCTCTGGTTGCAGTGGTTGGGGGCTGCTTTCCAATTGCGGTGTGTGGGCTTTGTCACTGTGGTGGCTTCTCTTGTCGTGGAGCACAGGCTCTTGGCATGTGGGCTCCAGTAGTTGCAGCACGCAGGCTCAGTAGTTGTGGCACACGGGCCTAGTTGCTCTGTGGCATGTGGGGTCTTTCTGACCAGGGGATTGGACCCGTGTCCCCTGCATTGGCAGATGGGTTCTTACGCACTGTACCACCAGGGAGGCCCAGTGCGTATTCTTAAAAAAAATGTCAAATTTATAAAAAACGAAAAGGATTTAGTAACTTTTTCAGTCATAGGATTAAAGAAGTTTGACAACTCAGTGCATAATATAATTCAACATAATCTTGAATGTTCTTTTGCTCAAGTAGATTATTGGGACAACTGGCAAAACTGGAAAAATGGTTTGTAAATATA